>NC_142515.1:82549166-82887500 GCF_057876585.1 Rhinolophus sinicus | reverse complement strand
TCCTTCTAGAAATCTGTTCTAAAGAACTAAAAATGGAAACAACTAGTCAACAAAGGGCACTGGTTGTCCCACAAGGCAGATGGAGCAGCCCTAACGAGTTAAAATTTTAGAGACAAAGCAATCAAGTGCAGCATTAAATGAAAAACAAAAAGGCACATTATCAACAATATCTACAGTATGATCCTACATATGTGAAAATATAATTGAATTTTAAAAATTGTTTTAATTTTAAAACCTATCAAAATGCAACCGGCACTTGTCTTTGGGTTGCAGTGTTATGACCGATTTTGGTTTTTCCTCATTTTCCTCTATTCTTCCTCACCCAGATTTTCTACCATGTTTATAAATTATCTTTCAAGTTTCTTAAAAAGGCAGTAAAAGTTATTTCATAGGAAAGAGAAGGTTCTGCTGCTAATCAGCCTTGGCATTAAACAAGCAGGGCCTCGTAGCGATCGGGGCCACGTCTTCACTGTGTGCACCTCCCTCAGGAGGGACGGGAAGAAAGTGGGAACAATGGAAGACGAAAAAAGACGTCAGGACAGCAAGCCAGCAAATGAATCCCACTTGAAAACCCCTGAAACAAACAGTAGGGGGATTACACAGCTGTTAAAAAGGCTGGCTTTTGCTCAACAGATAATACGTGGCCCATCCACAGTGGAATATTATTCGGCCATAAAAAGAAATGAAGTCCTGACACACGCTACAATATGATGAAATTTGGAAGCATTATGTCCAGTGAAAGAAGCCAGACACAAAAGACCACAATATCATATGAAATATCTGGAATAGGTCTAACTCCATAGAGACAGAAAGTAGATTAGTCGTTGCCGAGGTCTGGGGGAGGAAGGATGAGGAGCGACGGCTAATGGGTATGAGGTTTCTCTTTGGGGTGATAAAAATGTTCTGGAATTAGTGGTGATGGTTGCACGATGCTGTGAGTATACTAAAAATCGCTAAATGTCAATTTTATGGCATGTAAATTATATCTCAATAAGAATAAATAAAACTTAAAACTTCAAGGTTCTAAAGAGTTGTAATGTGGGGAAAAGCTTTTCTTTTAAAAAGTGGCGGGGAGGGTGGGGCTGGGGAGGGAAGCAGCAACGAAATTGATCACACTTCGTGAAACAAAACAAAGATGTAGAAAGGGAATATTATCAAAATGGTTGTCTTGAGGCAACTTGAATGTTTCCTGTTTCTTCAGCAAGAAAATTTAATTGTTGGTGTTCGATGCTTTTACAATTTATTTGCATAGCAACCTATACCATGCACCCACCACCTGATGTTGTCTTTTAGCTGCCTGATCCTGGCACTGGGATCCAGCGGCCTCCAGAAGACCTTCCTGGAAGCAATCCTACAGGGTTTTTCCATTTGGGTGCAAGTCCTTCCACAACCCCAGGGGCGAGAGCCCACCCCTGACAAATCACTCAACATCCATTCCCCATGTTCCTGGGCACCCTGGAGGTGCCAGGCTCTGGGTTCCAACAGGAGTAAGGTCTAAATCCTGCCCTCCAGGAGAAGCCACAGACTATAAGAAAAGGTGGGGACGGGGACAGAACTTTGTGGAGGGTTACCATGATCCACACTTCAGATTATACAGGAAAGGGTTGCCTCTTGGATTGTCAGTCTCCGGCCTGAATTTCGTGGAATTTGGCACCCGTGCTCAAAACTCTTGGGTGCCTGCAGCGTTTCTTAGGATAGGTGGGAGGAAACCCTGCCTGCACTACTCCCAACCTGGTTCTGGAACAGCCCCTCTGGCACAGCACTTGGGCTATCTGACATAGGGGCTCTCTCCCATTTCTGCCAGCTGCCAGGCAGGCTTTTCTCTCCTTCCTCAATGGGCTGGCTCTGCCTGAGCCTTTTGAATGCAGAGCCTCTTCTGCACCCCTACAGTGGGAACACACTGTCTCATGTTACCCACTGGCAGCTCTGGGGGTAGAACTGGCACCCCCTTTGCTAGTAGAGCCCCATAAAGGCTGAGATGGAGGCTGAGATTTTGCTCTGTGCTACACTCCCAGGCCCTGGTTCACAACTTGCCAGCAGTAAATAACTGCTAAGTTAAAGACTTGGCAGGCCATCCTCTGGGCCCTCACACACCCTTCATTTCTCTCCTGCCACATTACGTCTCCTGAAAGAAAGCACCTGTGTCACTCCTTGCACAATCAGGTTGTGGCCGGGTGCTGATACACCAGGACTGCTCTCTTAAGCAAAATCCTCTGTGGGTGACCCTCTAAGATTCCAATCCAGCCTGAGGGCACTTAGGCACTTACTCTCCAGGATGCGGGGGCTGTGGGCTGGCCACCTGATTCTGCTTGGCTTTCTGCTCCATTCTAGCTTCAATTTCCCGCTTCTTCTGAGCAATGAGCTCTTCCTGGTGGAGGATGTTCATGTTCATTTTTCCAGACTTGGGAGGAGCTACCCCAAACCATCGGTTAGCCTTTCCTGAGGAGGGAAAAGAAACCCATCTTTAGCTTAATAAACATGCCCAGCAGCTGCTGCCTGCAGCAAATGACATTAAAATTGACATTCCTACATCCATTCGTTCATTTATTCAGCAAACATTCACCGAGCTATGTACCATGTCCCGTATTAGGTGCTAAACAAGAGAGCCTATGCCTACGTGGACTCACCTCTGGCAGGGAAGACAACAGACTTGTAACAAAAAGTAGCTGCAAAATTGTGATAAGAGCTCTCTGCTGGAAACCAAAAAAGGGTAAGGAAGAATAATAGAGAAGCACCTATAGCTAGGACAGCCAGAAAATAACCATTAGAAGAGGGGGCATTTAAGCTGAAACCAGAAAGATAAACAGCCATCCTCCTGAAAAGCCACAAGGGGAGCGATCTGGGCAGAGTAAGGAGCAGATCCAAAACCCAAGGCTGGAAGAAGCCTGGTGAATCCAACAACCAGCAAGGGTCCAATGTGGCCAGAACGAACGGTTCCAGGAACAAGAGTGCAAGAAAGGGAGTCTGGGTTTTACTTTAAGGTCTTTTGGAAGTGAAAGGGGAGTATTAAGCTGATAAGATCCAATATGTATTTTTATTTTTAAGATCATTCTGGCTACTGATTGGAGAGCGTGCGTAGGCAGTATGGAAACAGAGGAGGCTCTCTGGTTCCAAGCAAAAGATGATGGTGTCTTCAGACACGGGTGGTAACTTTGGAGATAGAGAAGACACCTCGAAGTTTCCCCATGGGACTTGGAATAAAATCCAATTTCTTAAAGTCGATTTTCAAGGCCCTGCCAGAGATAGTGCCCCCTTCCCATTTCCACTTCATCCTGACATTCTGCAAAATGGCAAGGCCTTTGCACTCGCCATCCCCCTCTGGGTGGAAGGCTCTGCCTCCCAGGCCTCCTTCTCTCAAATGTCTTCTGCTCAAAATTTAGGCCTTCCTTTACCACCCAATATTAGCAGCCTCCACCCATAGCCCATACTCCCTCACACAACTCTCTCTCTGTAAATATTTCCTCTTGGTGCACTGCCTGATACCCCAGTAGAAAGCAATCTTCAGTAAGGAAGGACCCTCTTTTGGTTACCACTGCATTCCCAGCGCCCAGCACACTGCCTGGCACAGTGAGTATTTGCTGAATGGGTGAATGCATCCTAGTATTGACGGGGCTAGGGCTGGGAGAGAGGAAACGGCAAGGATTGTGGTAAAGTAGGGGCTCGAAAGACTCAGGAATGTATGCACCCACTAATGTCAGAAACCATTTCGGGAAAGCAGCTTTTCCAGAAAGCAGCACATAGGCCAGACGGCAGCTGCTAGAAAAGGGGAGCAGGACAGCCCAAGGTTGCTGCTATTTCGGGGAGCGGAGCTCGCAGGAGCCCTGAAGAATAATGCAGGGCAGACCCATATGCAGGGCGGCCTCTACAGAAAGCCAGGCGCCCTCAGCAAATCAGGCCCAGGGTAGGGGGCAGCAACTGGGTCTGGGGTCTCGGGAGAACCGGGAGGTGCAGAACCCGCCACTTCGTGCCGCCCCGAGGCTGAGGTGAGGGTCTGGCGGGTTAAGGCAGGCCCGACCCGAGGGTGAAGCGGTGACGCGTAGCCCCAAGGATCCAGGCAGGCGCTTGAGGGGAGGCGGGGTATGTTACCTGCAACATCCCGGTTGTCCATCTTGAGACTCATCCAATCCCACAATGCTCCGGCGCCACCTGAGGGGGTTCTTGTTATACTGCGCGTGGCCTCATGGGAGGTGTAGTCTGCGTCGGCCAGCCATGTCCTGCCACTACGGGGATACCTGGAGTCTTCTCAGCTGGAACGCAAACCTCGGCCTATCGGCAATGTCTGGCCTCAGACTCATGCACCAGATGGCGTAGCCTTTTCTCACACTTTCCCGGAGTCTCAATCACTCTAAAGACAAACTACTACATATTCCGGGATGCTTTGTACAGCAGCTCTCGCGAGAGACGTGAGGAGCGCCAGCCCCGCCCCGTGCGCCTGCTTCCGCCTCCCTGTGGCTACGGCTTGTTGTTGTGGAGGCCAAAATGGCGGCCCAGGCGGCGGCAGCGGCCCAGGCGGCGGCGGCCCAGGCGGCGCAGGCCGAGGCGGCGGAGTCGTGGTACTTGGCGCTTCTGGGCTTCGCCGAGCACTTCCGCACGTCCAGCCCGCCCAAGATCCGCCTGTGCGTGCACTGCCTGCAGGCCGTGTTCCCTTTCAAGCCGCCGCAGCGCATCGAGGCCCGCACGCACCTGCAGCTCGGCTCCGTGCTCTACCACCACACCAAGAACAGCGAGCAGGCGCGCAGCCACCTGGAGAAGGCGGTGAGCCGCGGGCCGGGCCGCGAGAGAGGAGGAGGCGCGGGCTCCCTGCGGAGCCTGGGCTGACGGGCCGCGACCCCGACGGGCGAGGTCCACCTGGGCCGCTCCTCGGGTACCCCGGGTGCGACTTTCGCACGAGCGTCAGGACCCCAAAGCCGCCAGCTTCTCAGGGGGCCCCTTGCCCCTTACGTTATTTAATGTCTCTGGTGACAGACAGGGTCCAGAACCTCGCTCTTCTGAGGAGCAACAGGGTCCCCGAATTCTTCAGGTTTTCAGGAGATGACCAGTTTGGCTCATATGGGGACGTTCCCAGATCGGCCCATGGGTCTTGCCGCTTCCAGCTTCTCAGGGCTCAGCCCCAGGAGTATCAGCCTGAACGCTCCCTCCTGAAGTAACTCGGGATAGGGGAGGGCCGAAGTGACAGTCCAAGCATCCCTTGGGAATCTGAAGTTGGGTCTCAGGAAACCTAGGAAAGCATCCCCTCCCTAGACTCAGAAGTCTGAGAAGTGTCTGGAGGGTATTGTCCCCCCATCAGAGATGAGGGGAGTGATAAGTGGGAGGCAGAGGCCCAGAGCCTAGAGTTGGTCCTGTAAGGAGGCGGAACAGAGGGAGGTCTGGATTCCAGGACCAGTTGCTCAGTGGTCAGGGAGGGGATCTCGCTGCAGCTCCTGCTTTCTCTATATCTATCCACCGGTGACTTCTTTTCCTTCCACCATCCACTTGTCCATCCCGTTCAGAAGGCAGGTCTCATTTCCACCTCCCCACCCCATCTTGACTCGTGAGATCTTGGTGCTTCAAAAAATATGGGAATGTGGCTGTCATTCTGCCCATTTTGGCTGTGGAGTTGTTTCTTCTTACAGCAACACTGAGCTATCAGACTGTGTCTCCATTTGCCATTTACTTTTTTATTCTGCTTAAAGAAAAGACTTCTTGACTAGAATCAACTTAGATTTTTAAAATGTATTGAATTAAAGGAAATCTGAACCCACCAGGCACTGGTAACAAATTGCTTTCTGGAGGATACCAGGTCTTCGTTTTTTAGACCGTAAAGAGTTGGAAGGGGACTTTAATCCTTGCTTAATCAGCTTCCTTGTTTCAGGTGCAAGGCATTATGGGCCCAGAGAGGTAAAGCGATTTGCTCAAAGCAACACAGCAAGTTATTAACAAAACTGGGTTCAAACCTAGGCTCAAGATCCCCAAGTTCCTTGCCAGGAAATTAAGTTATTAATGTTTTTTGTGAAGTTTTATTTTTTCATTCATTCTACAAATAGTTATTCAGCTCACACCAGGTGCCAAACCCTATTCTAGGTGCTGGGAATCAGCGATGACTAAAACAGTCCCTGCCAGTATAAGCTTACTTTTTAGTGAGGAAGGCAAATCATGAATATGTAGGAAGAGGTTAGGCAGTGATAGAAGAACCATGAAAAATATGGACCAGGGAGAAGAGATGGAGTTGATGGAGAGTTCTTTTTGGCCGAGTTAGTGAGGGAGTTTCTATTTGTGAGAGTGACATTTGAGCAGCGCCCTAAATGGGGTGAAGGAAGTGAGACTGGAGAATCGCTCAGATTGTCAGGTTGATCCCGAGGGCTGCCGGAGCTGTCAGTTATCTGTGACCGGCTTGTGTCAGGGTCTGTCTTGGGCAGTGGTGGGGCTGAGATCAAATGAAGCTCAAGGCTTCCTTGGGCATGGGGTGCCGGAGGCTGTGAGTCCCAGGGCCAGAAGCCCAGTGCCTTCAGTAGATGCCCCTGTCCTGAAGTTCTCCCCTCTCTTGATAAACAACAAATCCTGCCACCTCCCTTCCATTGTCTTGGGAGTCGTTTCTAGCAACGGTTCCTAGTCAGTAGTCACTGTGTATCGTTCCATTTTGCCCAGAAACCGCTGTGCTGTCAAGGGGAAGCAGCCATGCCTCAGATCACTTCCTTGTAGCCACTTGGCTCTTGGATCCCTAATTTTAAACCCTTGTCCTTTTGAATTGCTTTCCCTTATTTTTACAGAACTCTGAATCTTATGGGGTCTTCCACAGGCCACAGGGTTCTCTCTGTAGCTCACGCTGATGTGACACCTGCAGATCCCTTTTTTTCACTTGGTTGCATCCCTAGCTGGGAATTTGTCCAGAGTTCTCTGCGCACGCATGCTCTCTGTAATCTTCATTCTTTATTAATTGTGTGTTTTTCCCAAATCAGGCAACTGTGAACGTTTATTCTTTTCCTTCCCAGACTCGCTTGATAAAGAATCATAAAATGTTCTTTTAGAAGTGATTTGCTCGTTGTTTCTATTCCTGAACAGTAAATACCAGAGAGGTTCTAATTTATTTTCAGGGAACCAATCCAGAGTAACAAAAAAAATTTTTTTAGAGAAGGCAAATAACTCTCAAGTATTTTGTGATGATTTTCTCCTTGATCGTTCCTCCTGCTATTCTTTCCGGAACTGATTTCTCTAACTTACAAGTGCTATTGGTAAACTTTTAACTGGCCCCTAAACTTACTAGTACATTCAGCTTCCCTGTTATTCTCATCGTCTTTTGCTTTCTGTCTGAGAGACGCTGATCTCCTTGGTAATCACATCTTTTTTACATAAGGCTAGATTATTTATCGCTCTATCTGCTTAATGTAAGTTTCTCACTCCCTCCTCAGCTGCATTTGTAAGATTCCTAGAAGGAATACATAATATACTTGCCCATCTGCTTCATTCATTCTGAAAGATGATTCTGAAAGAATCACGTGTTAAGTGCTCCTGTGGAGGGTATGTTTCCTTTCCCTCGGCGGCTTTATTGAGGACAAAGCCATTGGTCTCAATGGCACCTGCCTCTGCAGACCCTCGGAGTCCCTGCTGGCTGTCTCATCCCCATGACAGGACACTTGATCTGAGAGCCTTCCTTCTTTGATTATGGTTTTGGCAATGATGTCGGTGGTGTCGGTATTCTTTGCTGCTCTGAGACTCCTTGAGGAAATAGTTTGTGATTGTAAAGGATGTCGCTTTCCTCAGAAATCTTTTGGCTAGAGAATTTGTGAAGCTGTTTCTGCAGTGTCTGTCAGATTGTCTTCCTTTACATTTCGTTTTTCTTTCCTCTTGCTGCACATCTATTCCTTTGTGAATTTTCAGTCTTTTTCTTATTTTCACTGTCTTTCAAGCAGACAGTTGCACTTCAGGATTTTGCACATTCCCCTTGAACTTTCTTATTTTTGATCCCATTTCTCTTTGTCCCATTCTTCAAGATCACGAATGTGTCATGCCCCTGGAGCAGAACCTTGTGCAGAAGCTGCATTTGCAGACCTTGGTGTTAAGCATTTTCATGGAAAAGTGATCTGTGCTTTCTCATCGTTTTCTTTCCATTTTCTTCCCCCTTTTCTCTGAGTCTCTGGCTTCCGGATGTGGAATCTGTTTAGAAACCGCACTTCATGGGTTCACCAACGTGCCTCCCCTCCAACGCCCGATTTTTCTCGTCCCTGCCTGGGAAGTACCATAGTATTGTTGGCACCTTCCCATGCCAGGCCACACATTCGTGCTTCTCATTGTCTCATTGGATCCTCAGCCAACCCACAAGGTGGGGACTACTTCCAACTTGCTGATGACACGCTGAAAGGGGGACGCTTGTGGCCATGGTCACACAGCAGAAGGAGGCGATCTTTTTAAAAAGTGACTTTGGTTTCAAGGAACAAAGAAGCCTTAAAATACTCTTAGCACTGGACTGGATCCTCTGAGCATGAGAGGTGTGCTAATCCATGCCCTTCCCCCCTTCAGGGTGCATGCTGACCCTGCAGTGACCCTTGCTTTCCCTGAGAACCCCAAAGTGACCCCAGGGACTCCTGGTAGGTTGTTCACAGCCTTCCCTGCACCTGCAGGCCTCCAGGCAGCACAGGGGCTCTCCTTTGGCTGCTTTGCCAGAATAAGGAAGGAAACAAAAGCTATTTTGTAATGTTACAAAGTAAAGCGTACTGGGGGATGATGTAGCAACTTTGGGTAAGGTAGCAACTGTGGTACTTTATTTGTGAGATGGATATATTTCCTGAAGTCTATAATTTTTCCCCCTCCCCCCACATTTAAGCCGTTGTTCTCAATCGTAGTTGTGGAGGACGTAGCTCCCTGGCCCGTGTTGGTATTATGAGCATTGCGCTCCATCCAGCTGAGGCAGCCGGCAGCTCACACTGGCTGCTGGCCACTCACGCTGGCGGCTGGGTGCTCATGGCAACCCATGGCGGCCCAGCCGCAGGTCGAACCATTGTTCACAATCTTAGCTGAAGAGGGCACAGCTCACTGGCCCATATGGGAGTTGAACCCGTGAGCTGGCATTAGGAGCACGCACTCCAACCACCTGAGCCACTGGCCGCGCCTGTATATTTCTGATTTGTGATTTTATGTTGTAAGCGTTAAAAAGTTACAAAAACAAAGTCATTTGATTGACAATCCTAGGGAAGTGACTGGATTGCCCTGACATGGGGCCAGTTCTGTGCCTTCTAGCTTTGGGAGTGGGTCATCGTGGGGGATGCCTCAAAGTGTCACCAGTGCTGATGCCTGGACACAAAGCAGTGACATTTGAGGACAGGGCGCTGTCTGGTGCCATTTAGGAGTAAGGCCTCTGTGTTTGAAAGGCGTATGCCTCAGTTCTGTGGCCATTTGCACATAAGGAAGCTCTCATTTCCCGGAGTTGCTAGATGGAGTCCCTGTTCATGAGACAAATGTTTCCCAAGCACCTTCTGTGTGTCAGCCCGTTCCAGGCACTGGGGACGTGTAATGACGAGCGGGGAAAAGAAGGAGAAGGAGCATACTAGAGGGGCCAATTGATTATTTATTTAGCAATATCTAAATCAATTTATTTAGCAATCTTTATTTACTCAATCCAGTTAGCAGTATGCAATAGTAAAAGTCAAAGGCAATTAATAGACTGCGCTATTGTCAGAAAGTAAAGGTGGTTAAGACTAAACTGTATACATTGATAACAATGTCACGTCAAAAGAGTATACATACGTATAAGTTGAAGAGATCCCAACATGTGTTTACTATTGATCAAAAATCACTTGGCTAAATACACAAATAACATCAGTAAGGAGCATCCAAAAGCAGTTGTAAGCTCTACAGGATAGTAACTATTACAGTAGATGCCAAAAGCTCACCAAACTGGGGGAGAACAGCACCGGAAAAGTCATAAATCAAAACCTTGCCAGGTCTGTAGCTGAGAGAAACTCAGGCGTCTCCCACACCGCTGCTTGCCAGTTCCTAAGAATGCTGCTGCTGTTGTCTTTGTTGTTGTTAGAAGTAAGGCGTCTTCTGATGCTGTAAGCTGCAGGCAGCATATAAGTTTTCAAGGTGTTAACAATCTGAAGACTGTTGCTGCTGCTGTTATTGTTGTTAGAAGTTAGGACGTCTTCTGATGTTGTAAGCTGCAAGCTGCACACAAGTTTTCTAGATGCTAACAAGTTCTCAAGAAGGCTAACCGTGGGGAACAGTGGAGAGGCCGGGAACCAGCTGGCCCTCACCACGTTCGCGGCTGCGAGTCAGGACGTCCCCTGGTGGTGTAAGCTGCATGTTGCTGGAGGTCTTCAAAATGTTAGAATGGTGAGAAATCACCATTGACAAATGACCAAATGAAACAATAATTAATAACACTGCCAACTGAGGTCTGTCTTATATGTTTTCTCGGATATACCTTAGAGCCAAGTTTCTTGTTTTTGCCTCCCCTTCCGGGAATGGCCAGTTCCGGGAGGGTCCGGCAGTCAATGATAAAAAAAGAAAATATATTGCTTATCCGACTGAAGGGCCAATTCATCCAGATAAGCAATGTCTACTGTTCTTGCTCGGGACCATCAGCCCAAGGCCTTCCAAAGCCTGACCACGTGCCTGTCATATCGTCCTGATATAACTTAGTTACTTTTTCGCTTCATCTGCTGATGTGGGTGAAACAGACAGAACAAGGAGGGAATTCTCTCAACCCCTGATCAAGAATTTCTTTAACCCTAAGCTAACTAACCGTCACCTCACAGCACAGACAGAAAAGCGACCTCATCTCATGTCTCCCTTGCTCGGGAGAATGAGACCAAAGGGGGAATTGACTCAACCCCTGATCACAGCATAGAAATCACCTCACATACAGGAACAGATAAAGGCTGATAGACAAAAGCTCACATCAACCAATGAAGGCAAATTTTCTTCAACATCTACCCTACAGGACGCGTCGTGGGGCTTTATCTAATGTCCCCCTTGTGTGTTTAAAGTGGGGGCCACAGCACATGCACAAAACAATGGAGGAAGGTGTGGCCTTTGAATGGACGCTGGGGGCCACTAGGATCCAGCTCTTCCGTGTAGGTCCCCATTGCCAACCCTATCCTCTTGTGTGTGTCCGCCTTTTCTTTGTCCACCCTGTACTCTCGCTGGAGAGCTCCCCTCCAGCCTTGCCCAAGGTAGGTTTTGCCCGCGGAGATTGAGTTGTAGAACCTCAAAATATCGGTTGGGCCAGATCTTAGCATGTCCCTAGCCCAACTCTTCAGTCACACAGTTTCCTCCACATTATCCTATCTTTCCTCCCAGTTGGTGGCCTTCAGGAACTTCTCTTGCTGGACTGCCCTTCCCCGTGGGGAGGAATGGCTTCTGCAGAAAGCAAGCGCCAGCTTTCGTGATTATCAGCTTCATGACATCACACACGTGTGGCTGGAGCTGGGCTGGTCCCCACTGTCCCTGTAGACAACCTCCAGCTGTGGAGCCCCACCTCTGGCCTTGCCCTCTGAGCCCCTGAGCCCCAACTGACCCTGCTGCAGAGGGGCTTTGGGAGGGGACACTTTGGCCGGCTACAGAGTGCCTTTGGCTTGGACTCTGCTGGCACGTGTGTGTGCATGTGTGCTTGGATGTGTGTGCACGCGTGCATGTGCTTATGTACATGTGTGTGAGAGTCAGGAGCCCAGTGGCACTTAGCACTTGTACTCTCCCTCTCTCACTGGCTCCCTCTCCCAGTCTCCCCCTCCCTATCTTCCTTCACACGCTCCCTCTCCTGGCCCCCTCAGGCAGCTGGTGTGGCATGCAGCTCCAAGTCTTTCCCAGCCTCTCTGGTGACTTCCTCGTCCACCACTCACTCTTGCCCCACAGGCCTCTCCAGCTCCAAGGATGACCCCCAGGTTTCCCTGGCCCCTCTCCCTGCCTCCTTCCCGGCCTGCAGCCCCTGGGGCCTCCAGCCTCTGGCTCCTCCCCCCCCGCCCCCCCGTCCTCCTCCCTCTGAATTCTTTTTGCTGCTTCTAGGGTGCTCTTAAAACTCAGATCTCATTGGGTGCTTTTTTCTTTTTTTTTTAATTTTTTTTAATTTTATTAAATTTATTGCGGTGACAATTGTTAGTAAAATTACATAGATTTCAGGTGTACGATTCTGTATTACATCATCTATAAGTCCCATTGTGTGTTCATCACCCAGAGTCAGTTCTCCTTCCATCACCATATATTCGATCCCCCTTACCCTCATCTCCCACCCTCCAACCCCCATCCCCCTTACCCTCTGGCAACCGCCAAACCATTGTCTGTGTCTATGAGTTTCTGTTTCTCATTTGTTTGTCTTGTTCTTTTGTTGCTTTTGGTTTATATACCACATATCAGTGAAATCACATGGTTCTCTGCTTTTTCTGTCTGACTTATTTCGCTCAGCATTACACTCTCAAGATCCATCCATGTTGTCACAAATGTTCCTATATCATCTTTTCTTACCGCCGAATAGTATTCCATTGTGTATATATACCACAACTTCTTTATCCATTCATCTATCGAAGGACATTTTGGTTGTTTCCATGTCTTGGCCACCACCGTAAACAAAGCTGCAATGAACATTGGAGCACACGTGTCTTTATCTCTAAATGTTTTCGGATTTTTTGGGTAGATACCCAGGAGAGGGATTGCTGGGTCATATGGTAATTCTATTCGTAATTTTTTGAGGAACCTCCACACTGCCTTCCATAACGGCTGGGGTGCTTTTGTTTCACGCCTCTGATTAGGTCAGTCTCCATGAGGGACCTTGGAGCGTTGCAATCTGCAGTCACTACTGCCAGTGAGTGGTACAGACACCCCTTCCAGCCTCATCTTCCTGGTCTTCTGCCTTTTCCCAGGCTCTTCTCTGCCTGGAGCACCTCCTACTCCCCCTTTGAGTAGGAGCGCAGGCGCACCCACTCTTGGCAGGCTCAGCCCCAGATGTCCCCAGCCTCATGCCGATCTCCCACAGAGCATGGCGAGTCAGGGTTTTCAGATCTGCCTTCCAACAGCCACCAAGACGAGAATGTCTGTGGGACAAATGGGTCAGCAGAAACAGTGTCAGGCAAAATGCTTGCGTCCTGGAAGGTCTGACAGACTGGTCAGTGTGGTTGGTGCAGTGGATTGGCCCTGGAGCTCACTGCCTCCTGTCAGAACGTGGAACTCCATGGCACAGCCGTCCACAAGTGGGAGTGTGTCATTGTCTGAAGCACGTCCCACAGGTGTGCCAGCAGGGGGAGGGGGCGCTCAGGTTCTAGAATGGTCCCCATGCTCCTGGCCAGGCAATGGCCACACCACACCGGTTCTTCCGGAGTCCACCTCCCTCCCCTCAGGCTAACTTGGCTGATTTCCAAGCAGCTTTTAAATGCTACTTCTCCAGAAAGGACTGATACCCCCAAACCCACTTTCCAGTTGTAATTGATTTCCTTGTGGCATGATTTGCTGCGGGAGGGGCTCCTCTGCAATCCTTCCCCCTTCGGAAGCATTGCGGCCCTAGTGGGAGGGGCTGTAACTCTGACTCAGGAGCTGAGTGGAACCAACCCAAAGCCCCTGTCAGTAGGGAAGCAAGTGCCCATTCCCTCTCCCTCAGGTGTGCTCTGGTGGCTGGATTAGAGGTAAACAGCCCACAGGCCACCTACCTGCTTCACTGAACACCTGCAGTCTTTGTGACAGGACAACCTGTGTAAACCCTAAAATGGAGCCAGTGAGCCCGTGCCAAGCATTTGGCTGAGAATTAATCCTTTTCTCTTTCTCTTTCAGTGGTTGATATCACAGCAAGTATCCTTTTCCTGGTACCATTCCCTTTAAGAAATACTCCATTGAAATAAAAAGAATGTGTTACGAAGTTGCCCCTCTGGTATGATGCCCCCGGCGGGTTTAGGCCCTTCCCCGCTGACCACTTGGAGAATCCCTGCTCGGCTGTGGCTGCCCCTTCAGACCAGTGGCTCCCTTGGTGCCATGCTCCTGTTGGTGCTCTAGCAGCCAGCTCCACACCTGGCCAGCAGCAAACTCAGGGATTTCAGGGGAATATGTGAACTTGGGGTTTCAGAGCAGGTGGGATGCGCCTGAATGGCGAGCCTCTGCAGCGTGAGAACCCCCATGCTTTATTCCTTTTCAACTGACCTTTTTGTGGCATCTGTACTTCCTTAACCGGATGTCACTAGATCCCACAGTTTGAAGATGTTAAATTTGAAGCAGCCAGTCTTTTGTCTGAATTATACTGTCAAGAGGTAAGAACCCATGAAGGTTTCTGAGCACCAAGTCCCTGTCTTGCTAGTGAAGGCACGATGGTGAATGGGTGTTCTCAGGAGTGGGCTCCCTTCTGGCTTTTAACATTTCCTGCTACTTTCCTACCTCCCTCACCCTGGCATAGCGTGGTCATGGGTAGTCACCTTCTCAGAAGGGCCAGCAGAATCTTTTTCTAAGACTTTGCTGGAAAACAACCTTATTCCTAGGCGAAAGATTAGTTCCTGAACCAGTTCCTATATTAATAGTTTATCTTTGTCATCTGGTTCCTGATCTCAGGTGTGGCTGAAAATCACCCTTCCTCCCTTTGAGCAGCTGCGTGTGAGGTTCCCTGGGCAGCGGGAGTGTGTCCTTCACAACCCCGGCCCGTCTCTCGTTGCAGAATAAGAAAATGGCGCTTGTCATCCAATTCGACTGTTTAAGATTTTAAACTAACGCTCCTTTCAGAATGAGTTATTTTAAGAGCAATGTAAAAGCTTCCCAGCCAGTGAGTCCAATAAAATATCTTTTCTTCTCTGAATAGAAGTAAATCAGCAACCCACACATCCTTTGGTGAGCGTGAAGGAATGCAGCTTGCCTGCCGGCTTGTCTCCTTTCCTCCCCAAACCTGACTTTCCTTTCAGAATTCTGTCGATGCAGCAAAGCCACTGCTGCGGAAAGCAATCCAAATCTCACAGCAGACCCCATACTGGCACTGCCGCCTGCTCTTCCAGCTAGCAGTGAGTACTGTGGGCCTGGCCCAGATGCGAGGGTGGGGGGCCATGACCTTGGGGCACACCCTCCTGAGTACCCATAAAGGCAGACTCCAGGATACACAGGCCCTGCTGAGGCTGCTGCACCAAGTGGATAGAGACACAGGGATGGTTCTTTAGCCTGCTCGCAAGTCCCCTGCGGCCTCTGTCATCTACACTGTCCCTAGCTCGGCCTCGCACTCAGCATCAGGGTGATTGGTGGGAGTGCCTGTCTCCTGGGGAGCCGACTCGCGGTGTGTCATTGCATTCCCCTCCCTCCTGGTGCTCCCTTGAGCCTGTGTTCATTTAAATTTGGGAAGCATTTCTTGCCAGAAGCCCACTATGTTTTTTAAGAGCTGCACAGGGATTCCAAGGGGCTGCCTGTTGGGCACTGAATGCCTGAGTCAAGCCCTTGCGGGGCTGCTGGGGCGCAGCCTTACCTGGGCTCCACGTGGTCCCCCCACCCCAATCTCCCTTCAGTTCCCCTGATGGAGCTAGTGTCCTGGTCCCAGCGCTCTGAAATGCTCAGGTAGAGGGGGCTCTCTGGGTTGGGCCTTCATGGTGGTAGCGATTGGGCCTGAAGGCTCGGGGGGTGGATAGGCACCACCGTGAGGGGTACCTCTTCTGTCCTGGGTGCTGCCCACATCTCCCCCTCACTGCCGGCCTCCAGCTTCTCCTGTCCCTGACCCAGCCAGCCCTCTACACCACCTCTTGCCCACCCTCCCTGACAAAGTTACATCACCGGCCTGTGCATGCAGGGTGTGGGCCCTCAGCTGCAACCACTCCCTGCCCCCTGCAGGAGCCCCTCATCCCAGGAGGATGTGGCTCAGGGTCCCTAGTGGGAAGAGCTCACCCAGCCGGCACTTCCGCGCCCTTCCTCCTGGCTTGCTGCTGCTCCACACAGCACTGTCTCCTTAAATTCCTCCACGCGTGCTTTGTCCATTGGCAGATAGGAGTCGGGTCAGGCAGTGAGGCACACGCCTCAGGTCACAGAGTTGGAGAGTGCTGCGTGTACCTGGGAGCCCAGGCGTGAGCGAGGCCCCACTGGTGTCGCTTCCTCTCAGCCCGTTGAGACTTCTGGGTTTGAAACTCCCGCAGACATTTTCCCCTGAAGGAGTCCCTCCTTGTTGGGGGCCCGTCTGGCTTCCCCCAGTGACTGGCCTCTGAAGGCGACCTGCAAAGCACACAGACATGCTCGTGCAGCCCTGGGCGTCGTGCCTGTGAGTGTTAACTGCTGGCTCTGCGCACCATTAAGCTTAGAGGGTGTACACTGGGCAGAGCAGTTCTGTACCCAGAGCAGTTAACATTGATGACATGGTTTGGTTAATTTAGCTCACAACTGACACTGAGGCAATTTTGTTGATGGGTGAGGAGGTTCAGTTTCACTCACCAACAGAGCACTGAGGTCAGGTGCTGGGTACTGTAAAGCAAGAAGTTTGGAAGCGAGGTCATTGCTCTCCCTCCTTTTCAGCAACTGCACACACTTGAGAAGGACCTGGTGTCGGCCTGTGACCTGCTGGGCGTGGGAGCCGAGTACGCCCGGGTGGTGGGATCCGAGTACACACGGTAGGCACCCTCTTCCCACGCACTGTCTTACTTGGAAAGAGCTCAGCCCTCTTGATCCTGGACAACAAATAGAGTTGGCATTGCAGCATGAAATAGTGGTCACCGCACACCTAGTAAGAGAAGCACAAATTCAAGCAACACCAGCTTCCTTTTCCCCATGGATTCGGGAAGTTGGAGAGTTGCCTGTGAGGTTGAGGGGCAGGCGGCATTCTCAACACGATTGGCACCTGCAGGGTCTGGTATCTCCTGAAATAAAAAGTGTTCGTAGGATTCTCTGGGCTGATCACGTTTGTGGTGCGGATGCAAGGACGGTGCTTGCGGAAGGTGTGTGCGGCCTGCTCCCCACACCTGAGGCAACTCCAGTGTCGCTTACGGGTGCCAAGGAACTTTAAGTGCACGACAGCAGACAGAAGCAGGCATTTGTATAAAAGAAGGCACATAGGTTCATGCTATGCACAAAACTGCTTAGACCGTCTGTCGATTCATGCCCTGAGGTTGGGGGTCGGGTCAGAGGCCATGGGCGCCTCACTGTGCGCTCTCGGTGACAGCCTCTAGTCTGTCTTTTTCCTGTCAAAGAAAAGGCAACAGTGCTCTTATTCTGTTGTATGCGTTGGGGTTCTGGAAAGTTCTGTTTCACAGAGCTGAGCTTATCCCATGGAGTTGCTGGGGCAGAACGGTCCCCAACTCCATTCTCTGAGTTCTAGATTTACAAGTGCCCATGTGGGGCCACGCGGCTTTCCATGGGCTGTCCTCCCTCGGCCACCCTGCCCTGAGATGGCAGCTGTCCCATAATCTGGCCTCCCACTCCTTGTCCTTCCTGGCCCCCTCATGCTGCAGCCGTCACTGGGTCCATGGTGACACGTCTTGCAGGGCCCCGGCGTGGCCGCACACTGTGCAAGTTCACTCACGTGTGCCCCTAGGTGGGCTGCTGTGCCACCGCGGGCAGGTTCTCGGCCTGTGCGTCTCCTGGCCCAGACCCTCTAGCATCGATGTAGGGCCTCCAAGCAAGTGCTTCCTGGGTGACAACGTGGGGACCTGGATGTGAGGATCCAAACCTGAGGTTTCAGGGGTTGCATAGCGAGAACGTAACCCTAGTGTGTCCACACCATGAGGTCACAACGGGGAATGGTGTGGTGGCCGAGAGCACAAGCCTCTCGCAAGCTGTGTGACTGTGACCTCCCCACCTCAGTCTCCTCGTTCTCTAAAACGGGCAGAACGGTGCCCACTTGATGGGGTGTCGGCCGCTGCACACGGGCTCTGCCAAGGCTGGCAGGACAGAGACTGAGATGTTGAACAAACTGAACTGGGGTCTGTGGGCCCTGCATGACCACAGCTGTTTCTAGAGGCAGCGGCTGCCTCCCCTGCTTCCTCCCTCGTTGTTTTAGCCGTTTCCTAAACTTTTTAACATGCTCGTTGTATGACATTTGTCGGTGATGACAGCAGTGCCCATGCATTTAGAAAGTGCAGAAAGGTTTAAGGGAGACGATGGAAATCTGGCCTTGCTGCCTGTCGCAGGGGGTGCGGCTGGGGCTCTCCTAGATTTCACCCCCTACGTGCTCAGGAGACGCTGAGGGTGCTCAGCTAGCCACAGGTGAGGAAATGGAGGCACCGAGGGGCCACCGTGAGGTGCAGGTTTGGTTTCAGATTCCCAATCCTGCACACTTGCCCTCCCTCCCACCCTGTGCTGTCCACCAATGAAGAACCCTGACCTGTGTCAGCGAGGGTGAGATTCTGACAGACTTGCCATCGCAAACCCTGCCCCTCTATGCTTTCCGAGCATCCGTCTATGTCTTCTGGGCTTTTGAGCCACATGAGTGTCTAAATTAGGCCAAAAAAGTAAAGAAAGTCAGCTAGGACAAAGAACAGTTTCATAAATAAAACCAGCATCATTGGGGGCCACCGGGAGCTGCTGTCATCTGCTTAACCATTCCTCGAGGTGGCTTGTTAGGCCCCGTGAATGTTGAGGTGGCACAGTCATTCCAGGAGGCGCCTGGGCCTCACAGACTGACTCCCTCTCTCTCTTCCAGGGCGCTCTTCCTGCTCAGCAAAGGGATGGTAAGTTGAGGCTGAACAGGGCGGGGCTGGTGTGGCACCACTCACCGTGGTGCAGCCCTTTGGGCGCCCAGACCCTTAAGCACAGCAGGCAGCCACAAGAGCGAGGGCCCTGCGCCCTGCCTGGGTTCAGGGGTGGGACTCCGATTCGAGGCTGTGGGGCTTGTGCCGAGGAAGGAGCAGCCTGGACCCGAGTTCCAGCTTGGTTTTGCAGCCTGTCTGCATGTCCAGCAGTCCCCCGGTGGGTGGGTGGGCAGGTGGGCAGATGGTGGCCCTGTGCCCCGTGAGGGGACCCCAGCGCCTGCGCCTCTCCTTCCCCAGCTGCTGCTGATGGAGCGTAAGTTGCAGGAAGTTCACCCGCTGCTGACCCTCTGTGGACAGATTGTCGAGAACTGGCAGGGGAACCCCATCCAGAAGGAGTCTCTGCGCGTCTTCTTCCTGGTGCTCCAGGTGACTCACTACCTGGATGCCGGGCAGGTGTGTAGTGCCTCCCCCCGGGGGGCTCAGGCCGGGGCACCTGCTCTGTTGCAACATGCACCTCATTCAGGGTTTAGGTTCTCCGCATACCCTGTCATGCGCTGGCATGAGTGCTGTGACCCTGCAGGCAGAGGTCACTTCGAAGATGGTCTGCCCTCGTGGCGGGCTTAGTCATGGCCTCACGCATTCACCGGTGCGTGAGCGGTTGAAGGTCTGTAAGGGCAGCGTGGGGAATCCATGAGAATAAATGGTGAGGGTTCTGGCAAGCTGCCTGACGACAGAGCAGGTGTTCAAGCCAGAGTCTGTCCACCACTCCCAGCTGCTGAGAGCTTTGTGGGGTTTGAGTGGGGACTGACGGGCTCAGCTGTGTCTGAGACTCAAGTCCTTAATCCCCGTGTGGTTGAGGAGCGGCTGTACTGTCTATGGGCGAACGTCTCAGCCTTTGGGGGTGCAGCTCCCTCCACCTCATCCCACCCCGTCTCAGGGTCCCACCACAGGCTGCGCCTCTCATGTGCTAGGAGGCGGCAGTGGAGCCCCCGGCAGGCCTCTTTTTTGGGAAGGGGCAACCTCAGTTCACCCGCCATGCCCACCTTTGCCTGTTGGGCCACGGGCCATAGGAACACTGAGTAGATTCATGGGGTGCTAACTGCTGCAGAGATGTCCTGTGGGGCCTTGGGACAGGGCTTCCCAGTTCCCCAAGGCCAGTCTATGAGTCATGGTGCCTGCAGGACTCCTGGGTCCAGGATGCCACTTCCCATCCCCGAGGGTTACTGTTAGCTGCCCCAGCCCTGTGCTGCCCTCGTAGGGTCACTGCAGGACGGAAGAAACGTGGCTCATGCAGGGTCTTTGGCCAGGCCTCTTCCGGGCCTTGGTGTTGGGTCCAGCACTGGCAGTGGCTGAGCCTCAGGCCACAGGTGACCTGCTGAGAGCCTGCTGAGCCATCTGGAGGACGGCTTCCTGTAGGTGGTGGGCATGGCGGAAGCTCCCGGGAAGAAGGGGCTGGTGAGCTGGCACGTGGGAGTGAGCGCGTGCTCAGGTGTGCATTGTCGTCTGCGTGCTGCAGGTGAAGAGCGTGAAGCCATGCCTGAAACAGCTGCAGCAGTGTATCCAGACCATCTCCACGCTGCACGATGACGAGATCCTGCCCAGTAATCCTGCCGACCTCTTCCACTGGCTGCCCAAGGAGCACATGTGTGTGCTCGTCTACCTGGTGAGTCTGGGGCTGAGGCTGGGGCCCAAGCAGGCGAGGAGAGGGCCCCGGTGACCGCCACCATCTGGTCTTGTCGCCAGGTGACCGTGATGCACTCCATGCAGGCTGGCTACCTGGAGAAGGCCCAGAAGTACACAGACAAGGCCCTCATGCAGCTGGAGAAGCTCAAGAGTAAGTTGGGCTGGGTGGGTCACATGGCCACAGCGCCCCCCGATGGGCAGCCCGACTGCCCCCTCTGTGCTGGGCCTGAAGAACCCTGAAGGACTGCAGTGCCAAGTGGTCCCCATGAGTCCCTGCCCCGTGGGTCTTGTTACCCAGTTGGCACATAGGGGTGACCTAGGGTTGGGGCAGAGCAGGCCAGGACTGCGCTTGACCTTTGGTCCCTGGCCAGGGGCCTTGTGCCACCTCTGTCCTGTCTCCTCCACTGCACAAGATGGCTGTGACGGCAGGGTCCCATCGGGGCCTGCTGAGACAACAGTACTCAGCTGACACAGGTCGTGACTGCTATTATCAGTGTTGTCACGTGGATTGTGCTCAGGGTGAGGCTGGGGTGGAACTTGGTTCTTGCTGACTAACAGCATGTACCCAGGAGGTAGTGGGTTCTTCCTGGACGCTTGACTGATCCAGCCAGTGGGACCAGGGACCTTTGACAGGCAGGCAACCAGAGCCCTGGTTCAATGTCCCTGTCACCTGTTAACCTGCTCACCCACTCCTTATGCCCTCATCAATGCTGCTGGGGGAGCAGCCCTCGGCCAGAGAACCAGAGCCCTTAGGGATCGTAGTTCATTCCCTCCAGCCTAGTTGGGAAAGGGCTGTGCTGTCTGGTGCCAATGTGAGGACAGCTGCTTGGGGCAGCCAGGAACCGGGTTCCCTCACTGCTACCTGGTGCTGTTACACCATCTTACTTTTCCGGGCAACGTCAACATTTTTTGAACCCATCGCATCGAGAGTCTTCCTGAGCATGAGGCTGGATCGTGTGGGTGAGGGTGAGAAACAGGTCCCTCCGGGGAGGTCTTGTGCTTAGAACACTCTGGTCACCAGAACCTGCTGGGATCCCATCTTCCCACCTGGACAGGGAGATGAACCCCTCACTCAGGTGTGTAGTGGGCACAAGTCATGTGACAGGCTGGGTGCCGGGCTGGTGCCTGCCCAGCGGAGCAGGTCGGCTCAGACCCAGGAGTTGAGGGGTCGGCGTGGTGGTCGGCGCTGTCAGGTTCTCCAGCCGCAGCCGAGCGCTCACTGCCCTGTTGCCCCCAGTGCTCGACTGCAGCCCCATCCTGTCGTCCTTCCAAGTCATCCTGCTGGAGCACATCATCATGTGCAGGCTCGTCACAGGACACAAGGCCACTGCGCTGCAAGAGGTCAGGCCGCCGGGGCCACACGCGCGGGGTGGGCGGGTCTCAGGAGTCACCGTGTGCTTGTCAGGACGTCCTTCTGTGTCATTTCACTGTACCTTGGCTGTTTGGGACCCTGCATGGGCACAGTTGATCAAACAGTCCAACACAGACATCCGTGGGCCTTTTCCTAACCGTTCACATGCCCAAGGAATATGGGGTCTGGGGACTGGAGGCCCCCTGATGGCCATCTCCTCCCTGCCCCATGACACCCCTGCTGCCCACCTTCCTGAGAGGGCACAAGGTCTTGAGCAGGGCAAAGGTGCTGACGGCTGAGACACATTGGAAAGGGAGGAGAGGGCGGGTCATGGACAAGGGTCACTGTCCTCAAGGAGGTCCTGGCTGCCCTTTGCCCTCAGGACGGGCACGTCCGTGGAACTTGGTGCTGAGTTAGGGCAGGCGGGAGGTGGACACCAGGTCCTCAGTGACGCTGGGCATGCTCTTTTTCCGGCAGATCTCCCAGGTCTGCCAGCTATGCCAGCAGTCACCCCGGCTCTTCTCCAACCACGCGGCACAGCTGCACACGCTGCTGGTGAGTACACGGGCCTGCCCTCCCCAGCCCCATTCCAGGGAGCAGCCCTGTGGCTGTCACCTCAGGTAGAATCCAGAACCTTCCCAGTGGGCTTCACTCCAACAGGCACCTCGAGTCCAAGTTGACGGACGTCCCGGGAGGGGGAATAACTCAGCATGCCTCCTTTGTGCCTCCTCGCCAGGGCAAAGGCTCAGGGTAGCTGGCTCATAGAGTCACTGGGCAGGCTCCTCGGGTGCAGCTGTGCGGCTCAAGGCGAGCAGTGCGGCCTCCAGCCCTCAGCGCCTCCTTCTTCCAGGGCCTGTACTGTGTCTCCGTCAACTGCATGGACAACGCGGAAGCCCAGTTCACCACAGCCCTGCGGGTAAGGTGCCGGCCCGCACAGTGTGGGGCGGGCGGTGCTTCTCGGTGAGGAGGCAGGCGTGGGCTTTGATGAGGATGGCTGCCGCGCAAACCTGTGGTCGTCGGCTGACTCTGCAGCATTCAGCCTGATACTGACTGTGGCAGTGATGCACTGTTTGTCCAGGGCTTTCCACGGCAGGTCCCGTGCTGCTCAGACGGGGACAAGCACAGCCTGTCAAGGGATAGCTGTGGGCAGGGGCCCCCTGGTCCACCTGGGGTGGGGCTTCCCCCGCTAAACCGGAAGGCAGCTACCAGGAAGAGCCTGGCGCCTGCTGGTGCAACAGCCTGTTCTGCCGCTTTCACTCCTGATTCCCAGCCCTCCCAGTAGCCCACCAGGCTGCTGACGGCTTGTGTTATAGCTGAAGATGCAGTCCCTCGAGGGCTTTAGGAGCTCCCCAGAGCTGCCCCCTGGCAGAGCTGAGACAGGAAGCTGGGTATCCTGTAACCCAGCATCAGCTCTACGACCTGGGTGCGCTGGGGGCAGAGGACAGCGGGACTGCCAGGTGGGAAGGGAGCTCCAATAGGGAGTGTCCTAGCCTCAGATGGGGCCCCATCGGGCCCTGGGAGAAGGCCGGTGCCACGTCCTCCCAGAGTCTACAGACCTGGGCGTTCACAGCCCAGTGGCAGTTCTCAGCTCTGCCCACCTAGCATTAGGGCCAGACAAGCACATCCTCACCTGGGGCCCGTGTCCTCCCAGGAAAAGGAGGCTGGCGATAGCTTCCTTCCGGTAGTCCTGGGGAGGCCCCAGGCAGAGATGGGGTGTGGGGGCAGCCCTGGAACTCAGGCGAGGTCACTGGGCATATCCTGACTGTCATGACAGCAAGCTGCGCTCTGCTTCTCATGCCAGCCTCCAGACATCTTCACTCCCAGGGTCGGGCTCGGGCAGCATTTCTCCTCCTCCAAGGTGCTCCACGTGGCTATGGGTACAGGCAGCACACCAGAGTCTGAAGAGTAGACAGTGCCCACTCCCATGGCCTTCCAGGACCTTCCATTCATGCCTGCTGCTCTGGGCCCCAGTCGACTCAGGCTACCAGGAACCCCTACACCCACCCCGTGCTGCCTACAGTTATCACAGGCCCATGAAGGTCTCTTGGCCTCCCTCGTCTCCGTGGCAGCTACTGATTGTGTGTGCCCCGGGAGTCCCCCATCAGCCAGGACAGAGTGGCAGAGCAACAGGGCAGCCAGGAGAAGGACCCCACTCCTCTGGTCCCAAACACAGTTCTTCTGGGGTCCTACAGCAGACGAACCAGAGCGGCTCTGCTGCATCAGGGGTCCCCCTGGGCCTCGCCTGTGGGTGTGGTCTGCAATCCCCAGACACCCCAACCTCTTGCACATCTGTGCTCACTCAGCCCCGCTGGGAACCATGGTCTGCGTAATGCTTGGGCCACTCAGCTCAGTCTCTCTCGGCCATTCTCAGTCCCCAAGAAGAGCTGGGACAACAGTCCGTCCGCCACTGGCCATTGGCAGCGTCTCTTGCCTGTCTCCTGGCAGGGAACTCCCCAGGACTGGCACGTGCCGCTTCTGATCAGCGAGCACAGGCTCCCAGGGTCGCCAGCCGTGGTGTGGAGGGAGGGGTGCCCAGGTCTCAGTCCTGAGAAACAAGCAGAAAATAGACCAAAATGTAGTGTGTTCTGAGAGCAGAATCAGGGCGGCTGGTTTCCTTTTCTGTTTCCTAAGTTTCTCATAACGCAGATGACAGTTGTATAGCGAAAAGAACTAACAGCTCTACTGTTGTTGGGTTTAGGAGGAGGCGGGGGTGTGTGTGTCTGAGATGAAGAGAAGAGGAGGTTCCACAGTAGCCACCAGGGAGCTTTTGGGTGGCTCCGATGCTGTAAGCAGCCCCTAACGCCCTGTGTCCCTGTTCCAGCTCACCAACCACCAGGAGCTGTGGGCCTTCATCGTGACCAACCTGGCGAGTGTGTATATACGGGAAGGAAATAGACACCAAGAGGTAGTAGGTGACATGCTTCATGTTTGGTATCCTTTCTTTCGACTCTTATTCAGGGGCTGGGGTGGGAAGTGTCCTGGGCACCAGCCATCTCAGCAGCACCAGCGTATCTGTGCTTAGAGTGTGGCGTTGCTGGGGGAGGCCACATCTGGAACAGAAATGTTCCCTGGCCATGTCCCACTTGTCCCTATTGAAAACGAGCCAAGCTTTGTTGAATCTCCCAAGCACATCCAGTTTCTTCTACCCTAAGCTATCTGTTGTAGAACAACAGTGAGGCCTCGTGGTTCCTTTCGGGAGAGCAGCAACTTGGGCAGTCGTCCGCACTGGGCCCCAGCTTGTCCTGAGGCCACAGACTCAGGGTCACGGGGTGTGGGGAGAGGGGGCCCAGGGCCTGACTTCCCTGGACAAGTGCGCTCACACCAGGTTTCCCTGCAACCCCACCTCAGCCCTGGGATTCCCCTGCTCAGCCCTGAGATTCTGCTTCCAGAGTCTGTCAGATTCAGCCACTTCTCTCCACCCCAGGGCCTTCATTTTAGTTCAGGCTACCATCATCTCTTGTCTACAGAAAGCTTCGCTGACCTCCCAGCTTCTGGGTTGGTTTGGATGTTTTGCGCTACAGGGAGCAGAAAGCCCAGCCTAGGCTGCTTGGCAGCCAGGAAGCAGTGGCAGTCATCTGAGGGCCAGGCATGGGCCCTGTGGGTCACGCTTGGTGCGTCAGGAGGGAACTCAGCTCCCCTGTGTCTTTGCCCCCCTGCCCCCACCCCCGGTCTATCTCCTGGAGGGGCTGTGGAGGCACCGGAAGCCACCTGAGCACCAGTGCAGTCTCCACAGAGCAGCCAGAGGGGACCTAGAACGTCAGTCACAGCACTCCCTGTCAGCCTCCCAGGTCCCTGCACCTCTGGATAAACCCCACCCCCATCCCACCAGGCCCATGTGGGCTCATCTTACTGCCTTGCCAGTCCAGGCCAGGCCCCTCTGACCATAGAAAATCTGGGACTGGACAGTTCCCATGTGACCCGACCCCTTCACCTGGCACAGGGCAGGGTAGACTGGGTACGAGGCCCCTGCCCCAGAGCCTTCACACTAGAGGCATGATTCCCATGAGGGTATAAGAAAGTGAGCAGCCTGTGCAGTGTCCTGTAGTTCCCTCACCTGTCCTCGTGGGTCCTGCCCTCAGCAGGACGCTGAGGCGTGGGATTTGGGGTGAGGACATGACGCTGTCAGCTTGGATCAGAGAATTGCAGGCAGCCCTAGTCAATTAGGTCGCCTATTTGGAGCCGAACTCTCTCACGTTTAGAAATGCAGAGTGATCCCAACTGACATTTCTTCCGCAGCTGTACAGCTTATTGGAGAGGATCAACCCCGACCACAGCTTCCCTGTCAGGTAGGTGGCCCCGCGTGGAGGTCCCACATTCCCAGCTGCCTTACGCTTTTTCTGCTCTCCAGGGTGACGCCAGTGCCCATGTGGGGCCCCTGGCTGCCCTGTTACTCCTGCACCTCACACCCACCCCCCCACCCACCCCCATCCACTCCCTTTTTGTAAGCCTGCATTCCCAAGAACCCCACTAAGGTGTGATGCTCCCCTTCCCCCCAGCTCACACTGCCTCCGAGCGGCGGCTTTCTATGTGCGTGGGCTCTTCTCCTTCTTCCAGGGACGCTACAACGAGGCCAAGTGAGTGTGGGAGAGGGCGGGTGGCCGGGGCTGGCCCTCTGGGTGGCTTTCTCCCCCTGTGTGCCCAGACCTTCTGTCCCCAAACCAGGTGGCCTCTGCCCAGGGCCATGAGGCCGTGGCTGCCTCTTCCTCTCCCAAAGGCGTTCTGATGGAGCCGCAGTCTTTTCCTCACGCAGGAGGTTTCTGCGAGAAACTCTGAAGATGTCCAATGCAGAGGACCTGAACCGGCTCACGGCCTGCTCCCTGGTGCTCCTGGGCCACATTTTCTACGTGTTGGGCAACCACAGGGTGAGTGCCCGGGGCTGGGCCGAGAGGCAGAGGGCCATCGTGGTGCTGAGGGGGTGGGGGGCACCACCAGTTAGTGATTTGCTTCCTTTGCCCCTCCCTCAATGATCCTGTTTCAGTAACCCCCCCAGTCCCTACTGTTCCATGAGGCTAGGGGGTGCCCTGGCTCACACAGCCTGGGGGGCAGGACCAGGGAGCTTTGGGTCCTTAGGGCTTCCTGGAGCTGGCAGGGCTGAGGCAGGGTCCCCTTCCTGTTAACACCTGGGACAGAGAGCTGTCCTCTCGGTCAGAAGCCCGTCGGTTCTGTCACTGCCCACCACACACAGTATCATCAGGTCATCCTCGTTTCCACCTTTACCCAGAGTGCCCGGGGGCTGGTCCTGGTGGATGAGCCAACCCCGAATCTCCCCATCGGGTGTACACCGATGCCTGCTCTCACCCACTGACCTCACAAGGCCTTTCATTTTTTTAAAGAAAAAATTTGTCCACGTTATAAAATACGACATGTTTGTCGTAGAAATTCTGAATAGCAAAGTTGAAAATCAATGCATGTCCTCTGTCTTCCAGGTCTTTTCACCACCCACCTCTGCCCACACATAGATGTTATTTGTTAGGCTGTTTTATAATTTTACATCTTGTCTTTCTCTGCATCACTGTATCAGAGCTTTTTTTAATGGCAGTGAGAATTTTGAAGCAGCATCTGCTCTATAGTTTAGCCAACCTGACTTGAGCTGTTTTCATTGGTCAGATGGCACTGGTCAGATATCTTGGCCTGTAAAGTTTCATCTGCTCAGACTCCCTAAGAATAAGCATTTTTAATGAGCCTGTCAGGTTCCCCTCCCCACAACCGTGTAACAAGCATTTGCCAAGGCCAACGGGCTCTGCCACTCAAGTCCTGGTGACTAGGGCCTGAACGCTGGGCATGTCACTACCCCCAAAGGATGAAGCTGAGCTCTGGGAGCTCTTTTCTGAGTGTAGCTCTGCTCCTTCTAGAACATTCTGTCACCCTGCCCTTCAGCCTCTGAGCATAGTGGGAATAGTGGCCACAGTGTGTGTGTCAGGGCTGCACGAGGTCCCACTGAGTACGGGCTGCATGCCTGTGTCTCAGTGAGGTGGCTGTGATTATTCCATTTCCAGATGGGGAGATTAAGGGCACACAGGGCCAAACTACAGACCCAGGCTGAGAACCAGACCTCCCTGTCTTCAGAAGCCACCTTGGATGGGGCAGGGTGACCAAAGCAGCTCTTTAGCTACAGTTCTGGTTCATGTTTGGGGTGATCCCGGGGCATCTTATAGAGCTTATTTGGGTCCTTGCACTGCTCCCTGTTTGCTTAGGCCCATATGGGGTGACATGGGCCCCCAAGAGCCACCAGACCCAGGACTTGCCTCAAGCAACTCTAGGTCTGAGGGAGACACTGTGAGACACAGCCAACCCCGCTCTGGGCCTGCCAGGCTAGTGTCCATGGGCATTGCAATTTGTGGGCGGCCTCACTCAGGACACCTCAGGATCACACATCTTCAAAACCAGATTCTGTGTGGCAACCCCACGCTGGCATAGGGGAGCCTGCCTGGGAGAGCCGAGGGGTACACTCCCTCAGGTGGCTTCCAGACAGGCCCAGCCCCAGGCCTGGCAGAGGAGGGTGGTTTTTCCTGTTGTGCTGTGCATTCAGAGGTCTTGGCAGGTCTCGGTTCAGTCTTGAAACACTTTGAGATCCACCTGGAACTCATCTTCAAGGTGCCAGTCAGGACAGTGTGAAGTCACTGGGCTTCTGTGTGCCTAAGAAGTAGTGCCCGCAGACCCGTGGCTGTGTGGAAGCCGGGCCCAGGAGTTGGCTTTGAGGATTTGTAAGTCTCTCAGCTATGTGCCACGTGTTCCCTGGGCTGCGGTGTTGGGAGTTCTCCGAGTGTCACCCTGAACCCAACATTTCAGCCCGAGGAGAGGGGATGGAGCAGTGTTGCTGGTCACCGTGGAGTTCAGAATGGGTGTTCATGGCCCCCAATGCCTCTCCCTCAGCTCATCCTGGGAATCGGGGGTGGCATCACTGTGCAGCCAGGGTTAGGGGGTTCACAGTGTCCCTGTGTCTGAGGTGGCCTCCCATGGCAGCGGCCTTCTCCCTCCTTTGTCCATTCTGCTGCCTCCTCCCAGGCCCTGGGACTCTGGAATCTGCCTTTGTCATCGGCTCCTGATCTGGGTCCAGAGCTGACCGCCATCAGTGCCGTCTTCTCTGCTGAGAAAGACAAAGGCAGAGGCACTTGGACTTGCCCTGACAGCCGTGCCCACACACAGAGCCATGGAGCGACGGCAGTTCATTTTTCCCCAGGGTAGTTGAGGAGTACTTCATAGGGTCCATGTGAGATGGACTGCGAAGTAGGAGTAGGAGTTTGCCAGGCAGCAGGAGGAGGGCGCAGCCTGGGCTAGGTATGGCAGGTGGGGCCCGGGCTGTCCCTGGCCTGTCCCTTCCGCCCCATTCCCTGCTGCTCTTGGTTGACAGGAGAGTAACAACATGGTCGTGCCTGCCATGCAGCTGGCCAGCAAGATCCCGGACATGTCGGTGCAGCTGTGGTCGTCGGCCCTGCTGAGAGGTGAGTGTGGCCGCCGGCCCTTCTCAGAGAGCAGAGCTGCTGAGTAAGCTCTGTGCAGTCTCTGCTCACATGGTCTCCGCAGGCCACAGTCCCATTTCTGGGACATTCTTGGGTTCTTGGGAGGCCATTTGAGGGCAGTGGGCACTGGGCTCGTTCGTGGGGTCAGCTCAACACAGGGTCTGGTGCGGCCTTTCCAGAACCCATAGGGCTGGTTCTTGGCATCTGGGTGAACACCTGGCTGTGAGCCCTGGCGCTCAGCCTCATCCCGTCAGGCAGGCCAGGCCAGGATGCTGTGGGTGCAGGGCAGGCACTCAGTGGGCCGCCGTGCTGTTCCCGCTGCTGCCCCACTCACAGAGCCTCACCCGGAGCCTGGGGAGGAGGCAGGAGGCAGGACGCAGGCTGCGCCTGTCCGCCGCGCGCTTTGTGGGCCCGTTCAGCCCTGCCTCACACGGATATGGGGTGCCCTACTCTGGCAAGCTCCCGTATGCGACCAGCCTTTGTGTGTGCCCGTGTGTCCCACTGCTCACCCACATCCAAGGACACGTGACTTGGGACCTCAGGAGGGCACCTGTGAGGGCTGCTGGCAGGTGGGCTTGGCTGACCCCGAGACAGGGCTCAGGGCAGGTGACGTGTCCGGTGCACAGGAACCCCCTGGCGGAGCTTGGGTGTGAACTTAGGGCACCCCTTACCCCCGAGGGGAGGGCATGGGAGCAGTGGCAGGGCAAGGTGGACTCACCCTGTGTGCACCCCCGTCAGACCTGAACAAGGCCTGCGGGAACGCAATGGACGCCCACGAAGCTGCCCAGATGCACCAGAACTTCTCGCAGCAGCTGCTCCAGGACCACATCGAAGCCTGCAGCCTCCCCGAACACAACCTCATCACGGTACGGGCTCGGGGACGGGGAGGGTGGAGGCAGAATGGGGGTGCTGTTGGCTCCTCGGGGCCGGCTCACCTGGGCTGGAGCCCCCAGGGAGTGGGGCAGACTCCCTGCGGAGGAAGTACACACTTGGCTACCATCTCCCTGCCTCCATCAATCCCTAACGTGGCCTGGCTTTGGGAGCCCCATGGATATGGGAGGTGGCGCCAGTCACCCAAGAGGGTGATACAGGGTGCTTCCCAGGGCCCAGCTGACTGGTGTGGAGCACAGAGGGCCCTGGCTGGCTGAGCAGCCCGGGGGGGGGGGGGGGGGGGCAGCGCTCCAGCTGCAGACACGCAGCCCAGCACACGCTGCTCCTCTCCAGGAGGGACTTCACCTGTGTGTCCTCTCCTTCTGCAGTGGACAGACGGCCCGCCTCCCGTGCAGTTCCAAGCTCAGAATGGACCCAACACCAGCCTGGCCAGCCTCTTGTGAGGCCCCCTGGAGGGGGCTGCCCAGCTTCTCGGGGCCTCCGTGGGGCCTGGTGTGTCCCTGACTTCCACCCAGATGGCACTTGAGCGTCCCTTGGAGGCATGCTGTCACGGCATTCCCAGGCTTCTTTCCCAGCTGTCTCCAGAGCTTCCAACTCCCTGGGGCTGTGCAGGGCTGACTCCTACCCTCCCAGGATGGGCCGGCCCGCCTTCCTGTTGCGCACAGGACCCCAGTGCTGAGGTTCACAGGGGGGAGATGGGAGCCATCCTTTAAAGTGGACGTGAACTGCCAGTCCTGCTCCATGTCTGAATTACCCCTTCTGTGGGGAGCCTGTCTACGCAGGGAGTGCCAGGGTGGGCAGCCCCCCGGGGCATCGCCACGTGACTTCCATCACTGGGCTTCTGTGCCAGGCTGGAGTGTTTCCTCTGCTCTCATGGCAGCTTCCAGAGGCCAGAGGCAAGACTCTGGTTTCTGGCCAAAAATTGGAAGGAGGAAGTGATGGCACATGTCAGGGACAAAAGTGCACGTCCTGCTACCATGCTTTTCCCAGCTTGCTTTTCTCTCCAGCGTCCTTCCTTCTGACAGCTGGGGCCTCTAGCCAGGGGCCCTGGGGACCCAGGAACTCACCTTCCAAACTTCTGCACCTTGACTGGATCACTGACTGGCTCTAGGGGCCTGTGCTGTAGCCACGGGTGTGCATGTGTGTGTGTGCGTGTGTGTTGATTCTCAGAGCTGGAGCCAGAGCTGAGATTCCCGTTTGCACCAGCTGCCTTTCCCTGTCAGCATCTGTATTGCGGAGTAGGAAGCATGGGAGAGAAGAGAGGACCCTTCTCAGCCCAACTCAGGGTGCCGAACAAAGGGGCTGGGGCAACTCTGCGGCCTCCTAGGCAGAGGACGTTCGCAGATGCCTGGAGCTCAGTGGACCCTGCCCTCAGGAAGGAGGAAGAGGAGGAGACCTGCCTGCCTGGGGTCTCAGGAGAGCATTGAAACCTCTTCCCGAGCTGGACTCCAGGAGGTTCTGCCTGGACCAGACAGCGTGCTCGGTTCTGTGCACCTCTTGGATAGTCTGGGAGGTGCCCCAGTGGTGATGGTAGAATTGGGGGCAATCGAGGCAGCCACCTCCTCCAGCTTCCGGTGTCTGGGAGCAGCTCCCTGCCAAGGGGTGGTGAGTGTTCTCGCTGGTCAGGGTGTCTTGTTGGTTTGAATCTCGTTACCCTTGCACTGTGAAGGCTGCTTCTGGAAACCTCAGTATCTGACAGAAGGAACGTTGGGATCTGGCATTGCTCAGGTAGCTACTAGGGCCCTGAGCTTGGGTGTGCCTTAGCCACAAGCAGGGCTCTCAGCAAATCACCCTGCGTTGGGCCTCTGCCCTTACCAGGCTGGTGGCAGCGCCCTGCTCCCCATTTGGGGGCCAGTGACAGGCAAGCAAGTGAGCCGCCATTCAGAGGGAGGGGCTGACCGGGGCTTGTCCTAAGAGGACCCACCATTTCTGCGTCACCCAAAAACACCTGGCCCTGTCTCATGCTGCCCAGGGCTGCCCCCTTGGCTGACACCCCTAGACTGTAAGCCCAGCCACAAGCTGTCCTGTTCGTCTTCCTCCCCCCTCAAGGCTGTCCCCCAGACCTCCACCCGAGGGATGGAGACCCTGTCTCGCCACAAGTTGCACCTGCCGGCCTGGTTCCCACGCTGTCCAGCCTCTCCAGACCCACGTTCATTCGGTCACGCTGCGTATCCTGTTCATCTGCGTATTTATTTGAGCCTTTCTTTGCTTCTAGGGCATTTTGTATGTAGAGCAGTTGAAATAAGAACCTCAAAACTTAACATCTGTTCCGATGTTAAAGTGCTTTTAGTGACCACTCTGTTATCTACGTATGTGTAAAGTTAAGGATAAGTTCTTAAGTTTACAGTTACAAATTCAGTACTCGATATTTAATATTCCACTGTAGCTTTATGGGAACCAAACCACGTGCGTGGTTTTGAACCTCCCCTTCACTGCGGCATCTTTTGATGACATCAACCTGCCATACATACCTTTCTGTGAGTCCACATTCAGTGCTTCACAGTTTCTCAATCATAAGAGTTTAAGACAAGCAAGGAAGCCACCAGGGAGACATTGCACAAGTGTCATAGAGCTAAGTGTGTAGAAAAAGCAGATTAAAAACTCTCAGCTTCAGCTCACAGGGTGTGCAGTTGTAGCAGGACCCCTTGCAGGTCCGTTGCTGAAAGCTGGTTAGACCCTCGTGTGCTCGCTCCACCCACCTCCTGTCAGTGGTGGCCCTGGGCCTGCGGGTCTGGGGTGCTGCGCCGCCTCCCTCTGCCAGGTCCCAGGAGGCACCCACGGGCTGGGTGAGAGTCACCTCCCTGGGGTCGGCACTCCCCTTCCCACTTCCTGGGAGCACAGGCAAGGAACTGGGATAAGGGCTGCCTGGCAGGGTGGGCAAGTGTGTGGTCGCATTGTCTCTTGTTAAAGGGTTTTTAATAAGTATGTTTGGCGTAACGTCTTTTAACAGGTTTGTAATATGGTTTTAGCAGCCTGTAACTTCAGCTGGTGCTTTTAATCAGGAAAACAAAAAATTATAAATGCAAAATATTGTTTAAAAGACATAACCATAGAACTTAGCTTCTTGTTTGTGGATTTCTTTTCCTTTGTATTCAAAGTAAAATCACTTGCAGGAGCCAACACTCACTGTGTCCTGCCTTCTGCCCCTCTCCTGCGCCACCCCAGATGGGCTCTTGCCTTCTCGCCCCCCCGCCGCCGCCCCCCTCCCCCCGCCTGCCAACGGGGCTGCAGGGACTTCTGCTAACTGACCAGGCATGAGGACGCAGAGTCCATACCTGGACTGGAGGACCTGATGGAAACCTGAGTCTTCCCCTCTGTTGATGATATTCCTTTGGTCCAGCCCTGCCTGGAGAAGAGGGAACCCCAGAGACATTGCATGAGAGGTCCTAAAGCACTACCTGTTTCTCCCTGGCCCTTGCCACAGATAGACCCTCACACACGTGGTGTCCTATTCCCTGTGTGGGGTTTTATTCACGGTGTTTTTTTTATTTTTTTTTGAGGTGGAAGTCACATAAAATTAACCATTCAATATGTACAATTCAGTGGTATTAAATACTTCACGATGTATTTAAGTCCCAGCTGGGCCAATGTACAACCAGCACCTCTACCTCGTTCCAGAATATTTCCTCAAAAGGAACCCCGCCCACCCAATTAGCAGTCACTCCCCATTTCCCCTCCCCCAACCCTGGCAACCACTAATCTGCTTTCTGTCCCTATGGATTTGCCTGTTCCAGACATTTCATATAGATGGAGTCATATAATACATGGCCTTTTGTGTCTGGCTTCTCTCACTCAGTATGTTTTCCAGGTTGATCCACGTTGCAGTGTGTGTCAGTGCTTCACTCCTTTTTGTGACTGAGTAATATCACACGGTGTGGATGGACCACATTTGTTCATCCTCCACCTGGCAATGGGCATTGGGGCTGCTTCCCCCTTGTGGTGAGTGGGAGCCGCGCTGCCCCACACATTTTTGTTTGAACATGTGTATTCAGGTCTCTTGGGCTGTGCTGTGGTCATAACATGCAAGAATGGTTCTGGGCTGCCACCCGTGCTGCATTAAAGCCCTTGAATCACTCTTGTCCCTGCATCCCAAGATGACACCCAGATGGCCTTCATGGCTCTCTCCCGGGAGCACATCTGAGGACTCCTTTGGGCCACTGGATATGTGGGGGATTCAGCCCCCAGCACAGGGACCCTGCCACCCCCAACCATCTGTCTGGCTCCATCTGCCCCAACCTCACCAACCTGGGCTCAGGCAGCTTTCTCACTTGGGTGGACTCTGCTGCTTTGTCATTGGCTTGGATGTCATTTCCTCCCACGTGAGCCTCAGAGCCCTTGTGCAAGAAGTGAGTCCTGAGCTCGGCCACAAGCCCACCGTGGAACCAGTAGGCTGTCCTAAGATGGCCTCTGTTTCACTGGAAGTGGCCTTCGACATAAGTCACCTCGGCCCTGGCCACCTGCAGCTGGGCTCCTGGCAGCCTCCCGGGGACCTAGGACCTCATCGTAACATGGAAGTGAGCGACTTTCCCCACAGAGAACCTGCACAGCCATCTTGCCCCTGTTGTCCATGCACTTCCCGCACCCAGCACCTGAAGGGATGTTCGGTAGAAACCTGGCAGCCACCTCACATCCCCAGGCAGGTCTTGCAGACAACATTACAGAGCCTGTTGCTACCCAGGTCTGCTGACAGGAGTGTGACCAAGAGTCGGGGCCCCCGTTGCTTGTAATGTGGAAGAGATGCACAAGAGGGGTTGTGTGTGAGGGACACAGGCAGGAGCCACCAGGCTGACATTCAGGGAAGGTCCTGAGTAGGAGATGAAAGAGGACGGTGAGAAAGAACCAGACAGGAGTGGCCCACATGCCAAGAGACCGACCTGTGTGGGGTGGCCATGGCAGGCAGAACAAGCCCAAGTGGGTGCCGCAGGGCAGTGCCCTGGCTGAGGAAGTGGGACCTCTGCCAATTAACCAGCAGTTGTCAGAGAAGTCCACAAAATGCATGATACTGGTGAACAAGGATGGTTGCCATAGTCACAGAGTTTTGGGAACCTCTCTGGTGATGCCAAACAGCTTCCTTCTGGCAGGACTGGTCAGCACAAAGGGACACTGTGAGGAGAAGCCCTTGGGGTCTGCAGGACACACTTGGGAAGTGGACAACAGAGGCAGCCACAATGCTGGGGGGAAGTCAGGAGTGGGCCTCATCAGCCAGCGGCTGGCCGGGACAGCTGGTCCAAGCATGACATGGCTGGGACAGGTCATTAGCTGTCTTTGACACACATACCCCAATCCTCAGAAATCTACAGGTCACTCTGCCCATTCCTGGCTGTCTCTGCCACCCCTCCCAAAACCCCAACCATGTCTCCCACCTGGATGTCCTCCAGCCTCCTCCATGAATGGTCCCAGAATGTTGTGCTCCCACTTACCTGTCCCCCTGCCGGGGCACTCTCCCTATGGCTGCTTGGAATCTTCTAGAACATCCTGGCCCAGCCTTGGCACATGGTGGGTGGGTCTCTGGGACAGCCCAGGGAAAGAACACAGGGCCCAACTGTAGGCAGCTCCAGAAGATGCCACATGGACACTTGTCCGCACTTGTCCACACTGCCTGAAGGCATGAGCACACCCTGTCACTGTGGCCGGCTTCCCCTTAGAAATGCCAACAGGACCCTGCCATCCTGCAGGGAAGCCTGACCCTCACATGCCCTGGCCAATGTGTTCCAGGGGTCTGAGAACGGAAAATGTCCCCGATGTGTATTGGCCCCATTGGACTTTGGGTTTACATTTCCCCAAAAAGAAAGCTATTCAGGGAGAGGCAGGCCGTCCTGCCTCCAGTTTGTCTAGCACCTAATATTGCTTCCTTCATTTGAACCACACCATCCTCTTCTCCCAGCGAACCCCGTCAGCTCAGAGCTGCTGAATGGACACAGGAAGAGAGGTGCTGCTGGGGTCAGAGGGTAGGATGAAGGAGCTGGACCCTGAGGGCCATGAAGGCCCCATTATGCACCCCCACTCATCCCCTGTCCCCTAACTCCTCGGAGGGGCTGCTGCTGGTGTTAGAGGGGCAGGGAGGGGGAGGATGGATGACAAGTTTAAAAGTTTATTTCACCCCAAGTTCATGCTCACACAGTGAAATTACAATGCAATTTGTTAGGAAAGGAAAAGATTCATTTCTGTGTTCGTTTGATTTCCTTAGTTCTTTGATATTTTTGATACTTTTTCAAGGACCAGAAAATAAAGGGACTATTAGGGTGATGCTGTATGAAAAAAATGATACTCCTGATGCATTACAGCTGCTACAATAAATGTCATTTTTAAAAACACAACATTCTTGGGGTGGCCGGTTAGCTCAGTTGGTTAGAGCAAGGTGCTAATAACACCAAAGTTGCTGGTTCGATCCCTGCATGGGCCACTGTGAGCTGCGCCCTCCTTAAAAAAAAGCAAAGAAACAACATTCTTAGTTTGTAGGAGAGACAGATCAGCACCCCTTTGCCCCATCCCTGCTGTGTATGTTGAAAAGCTCTCTGAAACACAGCTCTCTGGTGATGGGCCACTTTATTGATGTGTGCTTGCTTTGTTCTTAGTGCCATTTCTAACCCTGGTTCCATGTGCTTAGTGTCTTTGCAACGTGGAGTTCAGACCCCATCTGCAGTTAGGCATGCTCTGTCCAGAGTGCGCGTCTGTGTGGCCTGAGGAAGTCCCGCGACTACAGAGCTCTGAACACAGACATTCCCTAAAGGGTTAAGTACAAACTGTTCAGAAGTGTCATCGTGAACCGGAAGTGTATCTCCCACTCTGTCTTCGTCTGCTTGTGTCACCAGTTGCTGTCAGCAGCCTGGCGTGCTCCCTGCTCTGCCACCAGGGGGCGAAGGTGGCCCGGGTAGTGTGCCCACCAGGTACAGGTAGGGAGGTGGGGACTTCACCAGACCCCAGTGGGGGTAGGCTGTTCTTACCTGCAGGGATATACAATGAGCTGCACCTCAGGACCTCTCAGTTTCCCTCCCAAAACGTGTAGGGTGGGAGATGCCAATCCCCAGGGTACTCCAGGTGTCAGGGCTACACTATTGCCTCATTTACTGGCCATTTATTTGACACCTACTAGGCACTAGGGACACAGCAAGAACCATGTCAATGTCCTTGCCCTCAGGGAGTGGACATTCTACCAGAAGCCCGACAATGGACCTCAAATAGGAGTGAGAAGGGACCTGTGAGAAGGGACCAGCGCACTGTAGGAGTGACAACCAAAGGGCATGTGGGGGACCTCCCTCGGCCAAGCCAGTCAGAGCTAGACAATGTTTCCAACTTTTGCTCATGGCCACCAAGACAGGGATCTGAGGAATGCTGTGTCCTCTACTGCATGGCCAAGCCTCTCGGGCTCGGGCTGCCAGCTCTGTGTGGGGGAGACCAGCCCCTATGGCCCTGCCTGTGGCATCCTAGAGGGTGGGGGCTGCCACAGCCTTGAGTGCTGCCTCAAGCACAGCTGACATCTGCCATTCCCAGGAGGACACTGAGGGATGGGGAGAGTGGCTGAACCCCCACGTCCAGGGGAGGGATCGAATCCTGGGTCCCCTCAGGTCCTTCTCCCCCAACCACACTCAGGCCCATATCCCAGAACTGAACTTGGGGTTGGGGGTGGTGCAGGCAGGGCTAACTGGCAGCAAGGGTATGAGTTAGCCAGCGACAATGACCAAGATGGGGTCGCGGACTCCGCCTATAACATGGAATCCAACAGCCAGTGCCTGGGGGCCAAGGGCACTTCTGACACTGGACAGGGCAGTGGCTCAACTTGGCCTGAACCACGAACCAACCCCAGCAGATGCTCAGAGCCAGATCTCCAATCTGAGTGCCCCTAACCCCTTGGCCAGCAGCCATCATGCTGTTTCCTGAGCCACCTCCTCCCCAGGAAAGGGGACTTCATCTCTAGGGGAAGTTCTTCCTGCCTCTGGAAAGTTCCTCTGTTCTCTGACACTGACAGAGGGAAGTCCCAGCTGGGCCACACCCAAATCCCTCATTCACAGGATCTGTTTCTCCCTGGGCATCTAGTTCTCAGGCCCAAAACCTTGACTTAAGGAGATTGTTTTTCAGGGATCATTTGTCCCTCCCTGGCTGTGTCCTTGAATGGCCCAGGCCATACTTGGGTTTGGCCTAGTTGTGGGGACTCCCACGTGCCTTGTCTTTGGAGTGCAGGGCCAGGGTGGGCTTTGCACAAAGACCCCATGGCCACATTGACTCAGCCCCCGTGACAGGACTAGCAGCCCATGGCCACATTATCTCTCTCCAGAATCTTCCAATCTTCACACCTTACCTGGGGCTTGTGGCTAGTAAGGATGGCTGGGAGTGCTGAAGCTCCTATCCCTTCTCTTAACTCACGTTAAAAGGGCCAGAGGTTGGTTCAGTGGTTAGAGGGCGGTGCTAACACCAAGGTCGCTAGTTCAATTCCCCCATGGGCCAGTGAGCTGCACCCTCCACAACTAGATTGAAAACAACGACTTGACATGGAACTGATGGGTCCTGGAAAAACACACAGTTCCCCAATATTCCCCCTACCCCCAAAAAAAGGGCCAGATCCTAAGTCAGGCTCCACGTCCGTAACATGACATACGTCTGTGATACGAAAGATGCCAAAGGCATTTTGATCAATGCAGTGAGAGCATCTTACAAAAGCTGGGGACACCCAAAGGAATCACCATTCAAAGTCACCGTATGGGACCAAAGTGGACTTTTGAAGCCGGTTCATTTCTCTCTCCCAAACCACACCAGACTCTAACCTTCACATTTTGACCAGTTCCTCCGAGGACACCTGTGACGTGGATTATTCAAATCCGCGCTGACTCCTACCGTGTTTCCCCGAAAATAAGACCTGACCGGAAAATAAGCCCTAGTATGATTTTTCAGGATGACATCCCCTGAACAGAAGCCCTAATGCATCTTTTGGAGTAAACCTTAACATAAGACCTGGTCTTATTTTCGGGGAAACACGGTAGCAGGGATCCAGCACATAGAAGATGCTCTGACACTCAGTTATACTAAAGGAATATTTCAAATCTAACTAGGCACCCTGCATTTTCATTTGCTAAGTCTGGCCACCCTAGGGGCTCAAGAACATCTCTGAATAAAGGAACACAGGAATGATATCAGCTGGAAGATTACTGTGTCCAAACAAGGAATGTTACCAGGGAAATAGAGTTCACGGCACTTTGCAGAACGTTTACTTCTTCCCCTCAGAATAAAATCCTGCCTCCTCCCAGGCCTCTATATCAGTGGGCCTTGTGCTTACTGCTACCTCAGGACTGTGGCACCCACTGTCCCCTGCTTGGAAAGCTCGTCCCCAGGCTGAGTCCTTGTTAAGATTTAGGTCTCTTCAAAACTTGCTCACAAGCCTCCAATTCCTGTCCCGGCAGGAGGCCTCCCCAGTCACAAGTGTCACAACCTGGTTACTCTTCTTCATTAGTAGTTGAAATCACCTTGTTCATTTCCTCGTCAGTCTGCCCCTCCCCACTTGATTTGCTCACCACAGCATCCAGGATGTGACCACAGGCCTCTGAGTAGCCATGGGTGACAGCTCCCATAGGGAACCTGGGCCCTTGCACCTAACCTCCTGCCACAGATCCCATCTGCCCCCAGCTGCAGCCTTCTGGCTTTTAGGATCACCTGGGGCAGAGCCAAGGTTCCCAGCCACGAGATCCTGGTGACTCCTGCACTGGAAAGTAGGTAAGTTAGTTTCTAGATGTCAGCAAAAGGTATTGCCTTCCCTAACCCTTGACATGTAGAAATATCCCCGACCAAAGAAGGATCCTGGGAAGTCCCCGAGGCAGGGTGGACCTCAATGTGGGGCTGAAGGTGCTTGGTTCTCGGGAACATTCAAGAGGCTGGAAACAAATCCCAAAGGACAGTTCCGAATTACTGATTGAAGATGGCACCACACCTCAGTGAGAAGGATCCCCCATCAGAACACTTACTTTCATGTTTAAAAGATCAGAGCATATGCGCCATGCTTCTGTGTGTGTGCACAGAATCAAAGGGAGCCTCATAGGTCTGTTTGTGGAATTGAACCTCTGGGGGGGGGGGGGGGGGGAGAGAGAGAGAGAGAGAGAGAGAGAGAGAGAGAGAGATTGGTGACAACAGCTGCCTGTGGGTGAGGGGACAGGAAGTCTGAGGACCAGGGTGAGTGAAGATGCCTCCTCCCTGTGCCTTTGTTCTACCCCAAAGTGCCCAACTCATGTTAGAGGCCCATTAAAATATTTTAATACATTATCCTCCCTCGGTATCTGGTATCCGCAGGGGATTGGTTCCAGGACCCCCAAGGATACCAAAATCTGGGAATGCTCAAGTCCCTTACATAAAATGGAAGAGTATTTGCATACAATGTACACACATCATCCTGTATACTTTAAATCATCTTGCGATTATTTACATAATACAATGTAAATGTTATGTAAATAGTTGTTATACTCTATTGTTTAGGGAATGACAAGAAAAAAAGGTCTGTACATGTTCAGTACAGACATAGTACAGGTCAGCAACAACTTAGCCATCTTTTTTTCAAATATTTTTGATCTGCAATTGGTTGAATCTGAGGATACGGAACTTGCAGATACAGAGGGCCACTATGGCAATGAATGAGTGAACTCTTGAAAGGTTACTTGTCCAAAAGAACAAATAAGATGGAGGCACTTCCTCTTTAATTCCAGGCCAACCTCTCAGAGCTCATCCAGCCATCCACTCAGTGCCAGCCCCACAGGGAAGGAAGAGGAGAGAATAAATGCTGACCAGACAGGTTTCTATAATTTCTATAGGACTGGGAGAAAGTCTCTCTCTCCTGGCTCTCTTGTCAATGTTTTGGCAACAATCCAAGAGAAAATTCTCATAAAGAAGACGAGAGCTTTGGTGAGCAGATGTGTCAGAGGCGGAGCAGTAGCTGAAAGAACAAGCCTGGCTTGGTCTGGGTGGAAGCCAAAGGCAGGGAGCCTGGAGGCCTCAACAGGAAACAGACCCTGACTTTTTACCAACCTTTCCTTGGGAGAGCCACGGCCATTTCCAATGGACCTGCCGAAGGATGCAAGTTTCAGTAGATCAGCAATTCAGATAGGTGTACCTCAAAGTGCTTGGCAAACCCAAATGAATTATGCACTCCAAGAATCTTAGGAGGCAATGATGGAGGGTGCACATTGTTTGCTGTGGGCACCTGAACTGCCGCTGTCATTGAGTGACTGGAGGGCTTTAACCTTTGTGCTGAGTACCCTTCCCACTCGTATTAACCAGCTTTCATTTTTCATTGTCAGTGGGTACTCTTCCTTGTCCAAGACCATAACACCAACAGGAGTTCTCGGCAGGCTGGCACCCATCAGGCCCTCGTTTTTCTACCATTGAAGCCTTGCCTTCCTTGCTGCCTGTGCAGTCATCTGGCTCAGTTCCCATTTCCATATTTGGATGTGAATGTCACTTATCCAGTTTGCCCACATGATTTCTCAGACCCAGGAAGGGACACACCTTGGTGCAGAGAGATGCAATCAGTGCTACCACTGTGGAAAGGAAAGCCCATCCTTGATGTGGTTCACATTTTGTATGTCAGAAGCTGTGCTCATGTCATCCATTTTGGTGGGGCATTTCACTCCTTTTGACAAATGCCCATTTGCCTTGGATTCCTTGAGGACACAATTTTCTAGTCAAATGGGACTCCTGTTTATGCTTAGGTTTCCAGACTTCACGGACCTCTCTTCATCCAACATCTCTGCCTTCAGGCAATGCCCTTTTCCAGAGAATCAAAGAAATTCTGTGCATTCTTAAAATAAAAAGGTGAGATGTAATTATAGGTCCTGACATTTCCAGGGATCAGTCTGGAAATGACACAGAATAGCCCTGAAATAACCTCAATTCATTTGCAATCTTCCTTTGACAAAGTTAATTTAGCTAGCTTTGACCCTAATTAGGGTCCCCATTTGCCCTTTACTCTTGAGTTTGGGGACTCTATTAGACTGTATCCAGAAACTTCCTACAGCTTGTCTAAAAGAGAGATAGGGCTCAGGGAGTGTTAGGTTCTCAACAAGGCTCTGCTTTGCACAAGGATTCAAGGGTATAGGTCCCCCTTCTCCCCTTTCCTTCACATAAGCCCAAAGTGAGATTTAGGCAATGCAAGCTTAGGATCCAGCCATAAAGTAGCAGTGAGATATGAACAAGTCACAGTTGCCCTCTGGGCCTCTCAGATTCTCATGTATAAAATAAAGGGGTTGGACAATGAGCTGCTCTTTGATCCCAGTTCAATTCAGCAACTATAAAAGCACTGAGGGATTACTTAAATGAATAAGGCTGGATTCATACTCTCAGAAAGAATCCTGGTTAGTGACTGAAATGAAAGGAAAACCTCCTGAGGCCTTCTGTGCACCAAGCATGGTGCAAGGCACTTAGAGTTCACAATCTTCAGTGCAAGCTTTAGAGACCAGTGTTCTCACTTCGGATATGGTGGAGGAAAATAACTGGCCTAGCTAGAGGAGCAGGTGTGAGTTCAACCCCAACTCTGCCAGCCACCATTCCAAGTGTTTATTGTCCACCCAGACTGCCCCAGACACCTGCAGAATGTAGTAAGTACTACTACAACAGAGGTGCAAACAAGGTGCTCTGGGAACATGTTGTTTTCATGTTTCCAGTGGCTTCCTTCCTAGCCAAGGATTCTGCCAGCCTTGCTACTTGGGTCTAGGCTGAGTCAGGCCCCACAACGCTCCCTACTGACCTCCCATCCCTGTGACTCTCAGAATTTTTTTTTTTAAACTTTTACTTATTTTAAGTGTGTTTTTCCAGGACCCATCAGCTCTAAGTCAAGTAGTTGTTTCAATCTAGTTGTGAAGGGCGCAGCTCACAGTGGCCCATGTGGTGATCGAACCGGCAACCTTGTTGTTAAGAGCACCACACTCTAACCAACTGAGCTAACCAGCCACCCCCAACTCTCAGAATTTATTCTCTACTTTTCTTACAGGAATGTCAGCCCACTTGTAACAATAACAATAATCCTTTCCACAGGGGTACACTGCTTCACGGTTTACAAAGCACTTTCACATCCATTATCTCATTTAATCACTTCCTCCTCTTCATTCCTACAATATATTCTTGGTATCTCTTTAGTGTAACATTCTGCCTTGCCTAACAGGCCTGTTTTCCTTTGTTGTTTTCATCTTGGCTCACAAGTTCTGTCCTGTAATTCAGGTATCTCAGCACCTTGCACACTTCCGTGCATGGTGTGTGTGTGTGTGTGTGTATGTGGATAAAAGTTTTCCATATTTAATCCTCACAGTGTTGTAGGTGTTTTTCATTGCTGCCTTCTTCACCCCTTTGATTCAATGGATGTTTGGTTCAACGCCAAGAGCAAAACTGGATTCTTTGGAAGGGGGAAAATCAGGCAAGGAGTTCAGACCAACTTGGGGAAGACAGAGGCGAAGGCCACCAACACCTGGTAGGACAGGGTACCTGCTATAACAGAGGTGCAAACGCTGTTAGAAGAGTTTGAATGACTGATTAGTTTTGTCTGGGGGGTGGGTGGAAAGCAAGAGTGCTTCTTGGAAGGGCCCCACCCAGAAGAGAAAGAAACTGGGACTGAAGAGCTAGACAAGGGACAGAATCAGGAAGGGTCATAGATTTGACACTTGGGAAAAAGTAGATAGCTGCACAGAAAAATCCCCCTCGAAAAAAGGGGAAAGAGGGCTAAATGGCTAAATGGGTAGTTTTTCTAATAAGGAAGTGTAACTCCCCACAATTTTCTAGGAAAGAGGAGTCAAATGGCTGCAATTCTTAGGAAAAAACGATTCCTTCCTGCAACACTCAGATACTGCTTAGGAAAAGCACAGGGAGCACACTCCCTGGCATTTCTTTAGTAAAAGGAGTGAGGGGGCATCGATCTGCAATTCCTCTCTGGAGAGAGGAAGGGTGCTTGAAGTCCCAGATTTCTCCTTTAGACGGCCTAGGGGCACACGAGGTAAGTATTTCCCAAGTTCTCTTCAGATATGAAGGCCAGGGGTACAAAGCCCCATTGCTCCTCACACAAGGGAAGAAGAGAGCCAGTGACCCCCCCCAACACTGCTCAGAAGAGGCAGAGTGTGCTCCCCAAATACTCCTCGGGAAAGGCAGTGAATTCCCCAAATTCTCCTTAGTAAAGGGGGCAGGAGTCCGAAACCCCACAAGTTTTCTTAGAAAAAGAGAGCTGGGGTTCCGAATCTCTAAAATTCAGCCTTACCCTGGCAATTCTCCTGAGAAAAGCGGGTAGGCAAGAACCTCCAAGATTCTCTTCAGAGGAGGAGCCAGGGCAAGATTCCTGAAGATTCTCTTCAGAACTGGGGCCAGGCAAAGAATCCCGAAGATTCTCCTCAGAACGGGGGCCATGGGCAAGAATCCCCAAGATTCTCCTCAGAAGAGGAACGAACCCACAACTCTAGTCAGAAAAAAGCACAGGGGCAACGACTCCCCTCGGGAACAAGGCTGGGCCACGGCTCGCCCAGTCTCCTCTGAGCGCGCCTCACGCGGCACCGCCCACCGCCCAGCGTGCCCGCTCCACGCCCGCCTGGCCCAAGCCGCCTCCGGTGCATTGTGGGTGGGGCGCCCCTGCTGAGCACTGCGGGGAACCCCCTGCCCAGCCAGTTGTCGGCCGCTGGGCAGCCCAGTCGAACAGCCCTCTGGGGTCCAAGCGAGCCGGCCACGAATTGACGCGTCCCCCGGGCCCCTCCTTCGCGGCGTTCCCGCCCCGAAGCCGGAGCCCCACCTCTGCAGGACCCTGATTGGGCCTGAGGTCCGCTTCACTCTACCATTGGCAGAACCCCTGTCAGTCACCCTTTCCCACCTCCTCAGGCCCGCCCAGGCCTCCAGCGCGATCCCGAGGGCGAGCCGGCCAGCGCTCTCATTGGCGGTCGGGTGCTGTCCATCGTGAGGCTGGCCACGCCCCTCATGGGGTGCGGATCCCAGGAGTCTTGGCCGGACCTCATTGGCCTGCGGTGCCGCCACTCGGCGAGACGCGCCTCAACCCGGAAGTGTGCGAGGCGAAATCTGCCTAGCAACCGGGGAAGCCGGGCTGCGAAGCGGGCAATTTCAGTGTGAGACAGAGCGGCGAGACGGAGCTGCGGCTCCAAGCGCGGCGCGGCGCGGCGGCTCCTCCCGCCCGGGGTCAGCGCCCCGGCGCGCGCACGCGCATCCCTGTCGCCCGAACGCGCCTCGCGCCGTCCGCGCAGTCGGTCGGTCGACCGTCCGTCGTCCTGTCGCCGCTGCCGCCGCCGCCACCGCGGGCACCACCTGAGGGACCCGCCGCCTCGGGACCCGAGAGGACCGGAACCGACCCCACCTCCCGAGGCCGCCCGGGGCCCAGCAGCCACCCGTGGAGGCGCCGAACAACTTCGGTGAGTGAGGGGCCGGCGCCGCTGGTGGCGGGTCCCCGGCTTCCGGTGCCCCGGGCTTCTCTAAGGCTTCCGCTTCTGCGAGGGAACCGCCTCCAGTGCGTGGACCCCCTTGTTTGCGGGGACCCGCTTCTCTGAGGGAACCTCCCCACCTCTGAGGGCACCCCCGCTTCTCAGAGGGATTCCCCTTCATTGAAGGACCTCACCTGTGAAAGACCCCACTTTTCTGAGGGCCTCGCCTCTCTAAGCAGACCCACACTTTTTTGAGGGGAGTTCCCTTCTCTGGTGGACCCTTTACTTTCCTGAGGGACCTCACCTCTCTGAGGGCCACCCCCCACCTTTTTGGGACCCCCTGTCTTCCTAGGGATCCCCTGCCTCCCTGATGGACCCCGCTTCTCCCAGGAGACATTCCTGCTTCTAGGACACCCTCCTCCTCACTTCTCTGGGGTCCCCCACCTCTCTGAAGAGACCGACCTATCCCGCCTTTTCAGGGACCGCCTCCCACCTTCTCTGAGGAGATCCCAGCTTCTCTGAGCTGTTGTCCCACTTTCTGATACGTCCCCTTTTGCCCTTGCTTTTCTAAGGTGTCTCCTTCTTTTCATAGGTCCCCTTCCCCCTTACCTTTCTGAAATGTTCTCCCTTCTTTTCTGTCCCCACTTATTTGGGTGACCTCTTCTCCCAAGTGTCCCTCAACTAATCTGAGGTATTCCTGCTTATGTCAGAAGCCTTCTTGGACGTGCTTTCCACTTTTCCGTGCTCTCCCCACTTTTGATGGGACCCCCTGCTTTTTGATGCGTGCCTCCATTTTCCTGAGAGGTCCCTCACTACTCTGAAATGCCCATTCGTCTTACTGGATCCTTAGTTTTCTGAGGGAAAGTTGTCCACTTTTCCAAAATATTTTCCATTTCTTTTAGGTTCCCACTAATCTATGGATGCTGCCGTGTTCGGAGAGGTCCCTGGCTTCTCCAGAGGTTCTCCCCCTAATGTGAAATGTCCACCACTCCTATGGGTTCTTAACATCTCTGAAACGCGCCTCTGCTTTTCCAAGATATCCCCTCTCCTGATAGGAGATACGTGGATTTCTTCACTTCTCTGAGGGGTATCCTTGCATTCAGAGGGGTTCCCCTCCCACTTGCCTGAGGACATGTCCCCTTTCCCGAGGTTTCCTTCCTGATTCTCTAAGTGAGAAACTTTCCCCTCATTTCTCCTTGGAACTTCAAGGTTCCCTTATTTCTGTTTGTGGTGCCCACCTCCCTCCATTCTGGAAGGAGTGACCAGAAATGTATTGCCCCTTCAGTCCTCTTTCTTGCCAGACTGGGAATCTTCTCTGAACGTTTACCTCAGCTTATGGGAACCTGGAGGATTTTGTGGCTGGAAGGGAAATGGGGAGACAGAGAGGCAACCCCTCCCTCCTCCCACCTTTACTCTTGTCCTAATTTAATACCTGCTAGATTTGGGGGAGCAGGCGCTGTTGCCAGATGACCACCTTTGTTACCCCATTTTTGAGCCATGGGGCCACCACTGTGTTGTCAGACCAGTACAGAGTCGGGAGGGACAGGGCTGGAACATTGTCTGCCCATTATCACACTGTCAAGCTGTGGGACTGATCCACTTCCTGTCCCATGCCTGAGTCCTCCCTCTGCACAGTGTAACTCATCTCCTCCCCCAAAGGGGGGGGGGAGAAAAAAAAAAATGCTCCTTCAGGTTTTTCTGTTGCCTTTTCTCTCCCTAGGCCCTTTGATATACCCCTTGATCTCTAGAAGCTCCTCAGTTTGTGGGCCACTCTGGTTTGAAAGGCAGGGTAAGAAGCAGGAAATGGGTCACTTTAGATCCAGGAAGGGTGGACAGGAGGCAACGCATGGGGTTTGACTTCATTTGTCTAAGTTTGAGGTGACTTCAGCCTGGCCCAAAGGAAATTTTTACGTGGATTTTATAAATCTCATGTACTTTTTTTAATGGCCCACCCTGGATTCCAAGTTCACTCCGGTAGCTAATTTTATCTGCTTTGCGGAACGCAGAGCTCTCTGGAGCCCAAGTAGATGAATGCTGGCATTGAGAGATGGTCCAAAGGACAGGAATGAACTCAGTTTGAAACCTGAGTAACTTGTAACCACTTTGTGTCCATGCACAAGTTTCAGGCTGAAAATGTGGAGAGGACGTTCCTGAAGTGGAGTTCTGAAATATAGACTGAACTCCTGTTTGGTTTAGTGTTTCAACGAGTTCTTCCCTCTGACTGCTAGAACGGCAGTTCACTTTACAGTTTGACTTAAGGCTGTCTCTCTCCTGTTCATTTCCATCTGGGTCTTACTTAATTTGAGTCCTTTGTGAAGACTCCTGCCGAGGCTATAATTTGAGTTCTAAATCTGTCGTGGACCATGTGGACACAAGTTTCAACTCGAGCTATTTTCTTCTGTTGGAGAAGTGCTTGGAGAGTTTCCTGGGCCCTCTGCTCCTGGGGTTGTCAAGTCCAGGCAAGAAGCTGCTGCAGACCTGGTTGCTCTTCTACTGCCTTTTCCTGGTCAGCTGTCGGCACTGTCCTGAAGGGCAGGGAAAGATGATGGGAAGCTCAGGGCTTAGGGTGTCCTGAGACAGGGCAGAGAAGTGCTGGCACGTATTTGTTATATTAAATGAAACCCACAGAACCAGCAAGGTAGGGTGTTAGAAAGGGAGGAGGGGAGCTTTGAAGTCAGAAGGACCTGATTCAGAGTCTGGGTCTGTCCTCCCTCGTTGTGTGGCCTCGGACAAGTTATGGCACAAAATTGGCACGTTACTAAATATTTGAGGGGTTACATCTCTGTAAATGTGTGTGAAGACACTTATAGATGGGAAGTGCTTCCTAGACGTATGAATGAATGAATCTGAGAGAATAAATGAGAGGCGGCCAGCACATGGTTGGTATGTAGTAAAGGTTGGTTGTTTTGCTCAGGAGATTAGGGTTCTGGCCTGCACTCTCAGACCAAGAAGCACTTGACATTCTGCCAAGGCTAAATTAAATATGCCTGAAGAGAAAGAAACTTGGTATGTCTCTTGCAAAGCCCACTGCCCTCCTGGGTCTTGTAGCATTTTTGTGTTCAGATAGCAGATGTGAGATACATTTGCTGTGTGGCAGGCATTTGTAATTTGCCTTGGCCTTGCCTTCTCTCTCTGTAAAATGGGATAATTTGTGAGTTAAGGGCAAGTAGGGAGATGTATTAGTATAATTAGACCGTAGGCAAGATAGACAAAGAATTGTGGGAAGACAACAGTAGGAGAACCATAAACCTAAAGGAGCACATCCATACTTCGGGTGAGTGAGTGATAGGCAGCAGTTAACTGGCGAGTGATCTCTTACACATTAGAACCTTGAAAGAAGAACTGTTCTTTTAGGGTAATGGATCAGATTTGGGGACAAAAGACTGGGAAAATGATGTACAAAGGCATTTGACGCCACACAATAATAGTACTTTGAGAGGGCCAGTGTGTGGCTTAGTGCCCATGAGGAGATCAGAATTCACCTTGAGCTCCCTGGATAGAGCTGTGGAGATGCTAACTCTGCCTCTGGGGGTGGGCAGGACAGTGTTTTGTTTTTTTTCCTTAAGAGGATTCTTTCTTAGCAGTCAGTGAAAGCCCTAAAATCATGGGGGTGAGTAGGGCCCAGGCTTTTTTTCACTTACTAGTGTGGGGATAGATGGCGCTTGCCCTGATAGCTAAAACCCAGGGGAAATAATGGGTGAAAATCTGAGCTAGGTCCCCCCTGGGCTGCTTCCAAGTTTGAAGGGTTCCCCCCCCCACCTTGAAATATTCCCACTCTCTCCCTTCGTGTCTGTCTGTCTCACACACACAAAGTGACTTTTGAGGCCAAGAAATATCCACTAATCTTAAATTTCTCTTAATGCTTTTAAGGACGGTTATTCCGTTATATGAGGAAGGAGCAAAGTTTATTATTTTTAATATATAAAAAATAAGGTAAACAACTTTAAAGGGATCAGTATCCCTTTTGAAATTATGCTGTCTCTCTTGTGTGCCACAGACTTCACTCTGGTGGATGGTGGCGCCACCACCGAGTCGCTTTCATCTAACAGGAAGTTTTTTAAACTTTTTTTTTTTTAATTGAAAGATCCTTACAGCAATAAAAACCCTTGGATAGTTAGAAATTATATTGATCTAAGTACATTTATTAGATGTAATGTAACGTGGTTATCCGTTGGTGGGCAGCTCTAAAAGGCATGTGGGTCCCAACACTGCCCAGCTTCTAACTCTGAACGATAAACTGTTGATTTATATAACTGAAATAGCTAGGGAAGTCAGGGTTTCCTTCCTGTTGGAGACAACATGGGGGGCATTAAATCCCTGTGGGATCTTGATAAGAAAGAAACTGACCTCTTTTGGAATTGGGAAATAGCTACTGTATGGAGTTGTTCCATCCGAATGAATGAATGGTGTTATTTTTAATTTCTAGTATTAAGTTTGGCTTTATCCTCTCTGCAGCCTGGCTGCCTTTGTTTATACTGGAGTGTCATTTTTATATGAATTTATCCCTCCAAACTGGCCTATAAGGGATGTTCAAACTCTCAAGTAAGGGCTTTACTTATCTCAGGTTTTCCTAATGTGGCCATAAGGTGTATATATATTTTTTTGTGTGTGCAACTTAAATTGGATTGAAAAATATAAACAGTTAAATCTTCTGGCTTATATAACTTCCTACATCAGCAAAGAATTCAGCAATGTTGTGTGCCTACCATGCGCCAGGTGTACCATCCTGGGTGCTGGGGGCCTAGCAATGAGCAGGACAAATGGAGTAGGCCCTCCATGAGCTTACGTCCCAGGTGCAGACAAGTAAACGAACCAATAAAAGAATATCGCAGGACTTCTTTGGGAATATCCCTGGATATTAGGAGCTTGAGGGTGTTGTTTCTTGGAGGTTTAGAAGTGAAACCTCACTACCCTTCTCATTTCCTCACTGGGCTTCTTGCTTCTGTTTCCTGCCTCTAAAAGGAGACAGAAATGATGGCATTTTCCTGGTTGATTGTTGGCTGTTGGCACTAGTTGATCCAGGATGACTGCGGCTGTAATTTTGGAGAAACAAGAGAGAGTCTGGGATGGTCCCTGCCAGGAGCATTTTCAGCTTTGCTTTTCTTGAAGTTGGTGGCAGTGTGTTTTTGGAATCCTGTGGCATTTCTTCATGGCGGTGCATATTACGCAGAGATAAACTGCTCTAAAAGCCCTTCCTGCCTTGTTTGAAATCTCAAAAAACAACAAAAAAGAAAATACAGACAAGGGGAGTGCTTGGCTGTTGTTTATGGCATGGGAAAAGTGAGATTTCAAATAGACTGCTTTGTTGTGTATTCATAGGTTCTTGGTGCATGAAGTTCCCTTTGTCCTGGGGCTCCCTCATACTGGGCTTGGGGAAGCGCTGTTTTGACTTTTCCTATGTTGTGACCAAGATTTTAAGTTAGTCCATACAATAGTATAGGTCAGTTATGTGACACGTGCTTTTCTTACGCATATTGGTGAGGGAGCCAGAGAGCTGGCTGGGGTGGATACTCATTTGGGGCACAGACTCTAGAGAGAGGGAGGGTATTATAATATTATAAGGAGAGTTTCTGGTTAGCCTGTCTTCTTTTTCTTTCCTTCCACCCAAGTACTGGCTGGAGGTGAAGAGGCAGGCCCAGGCCGGAAGTGGGCGTGAACAAATAATGCAACTGTGCGTGTGACCAGGCTCCCACCTCTGGGCCCTGCTGTCCTTGGGAAGTGGATGCTTGCACCCTCCTCACTTCCTGTTCCCCCGCCCTCTAGGCTGAGTTCTTAGGCCCCAATTTGAGCATAGAAAACACATTCAAGTTCTCACTTTTTCCTTGATTAAGTGGCTTTTTCCGAGTTGGGAGCAGCCAGAGGACCTGCACTTGGCAATTCTGGTGTCTCGGCTAATGTACCACAAATTCAGAACTCTGGCAGAGTGGCCACAGGATGATTTCCTGTTGCATTTTCAGTGTTCCCTGTAGGAACTTGCCTGCAGAGGGAAGTTCTGGAGATGTGTATAGAACGTAAGGAAGCAGGCTGCAGGTAGGTCCTTCTGCAAGAGTGTGCTCTTGAAGGATGGTTTGCGTTATTTGTCTTCGTTGCTTTGTAGAGGTACCATGGGAGGCCCTGTGTGTCGTGGAAGCGTTAGTGCCAGAAAGTCTTGGGTTTGTATTCAGGTTTCACCACTTGCTGGCTCTGGGACCTCAGGAAAGTGGCCTAAGCTCTTTGAGCCTCAGTTTCCTCATTTGTGGGGTAGGAATGGTAAACACGAAGCAAGTTACCCGATTGTTGTAGATGCTCTATAAAGGAGTTGTTACAGAATTGTATCAAGGCTGACTGTTCCTCTCAAGGTTGGCACCCAAGTTTGGATAGTTATCTAGGGCAGTTAATACTACTCGAGAGTAAACCAGTTCACATTGAGGCCATAGGCTGCTGTTCATGACCAAGCGCCATGATCTAGAGGTTCGTGGGTTGACTGATTTTTCCCAGTGCATTCCCTCCATTCATTGTAGCCTTACACCGGGTGTGCTTACCATATGGCCTCGTAATGCGTCCTGAAGCATAATGGGGGAACTAGGAAAAAGACTCAAACCTATACTCTACATGGCTACAGTCTGCACTAGCAAAAGCCTCACCTTTGAGGGTGATGGACATATTCATTTAACTTGCTAAGGGTCAGGCGCCTGGCTGGACACAGGAGCTCATCTTAGGCTACCAGGAAAAGACAGGTACATGAACTGGTAAGTGTAGTGAAATGCTGCAGTTAGATCGGGGAAGGAGGGGTGATTTGGGGGGCTGGCAAAGGAAGGGGTGATAGAGAGAGCTGCTTGCTAGTAGGTGGCTAGACATTCTGGGGAGAGGAATAGCATAGGCACAGGTAGGGACCTGGAGATGAAAAACTGCTTGGTGGGGTGGCCGGATGGCTCAGTTGGTTAGAGCGTGAGCTCTTCACAACAAGGTTGCCGATTCAATTCCTGTATGCGATGGTGGGCTGCGCCCCCTGTAACTAAGATTGAAAACGGTGACTGGACTTGGAGCTGAGCTGCGCCCTCCACAGCTAGATTGAAGGACAACGACTTGGAGCTGATGGGCCCTGGAGAAACACACTGTTCCCCAATATTCCCCAATAAAATTAAAAAGAAAAAGAAAAAAGAAAAACTGCTTGGTGAGCTCTCTTGACCTGAGGAGGTTATGTTCAAACTCTAAAAGTCAGAGTTTGAACTGGTCACCTTTGATAAGTAAAGCCCAAAGTTATCTTCAGGGGTAGACAGTCTTATATAATGCCTTAGTAGGATTCAAGGTTAAACTCAAAGTAAGATCATATTTAAATTGAACTCTCAATAAGCATTTTTCAATCAGAAACCAATGATGGCCAGTGAAATCAGACCATCTAGACTCTTTTTGTAATAGTATGCAGTCTACATGGAATTTAATCTGTAAAGGAGCTTCAAGAGAACAGATTTGGGGGCGGCTTCTGAATTTTTTTCCTTTGAGAATTGTTATCATTCAAGCTGGTCTCAAATTTTTAACATAGCAGGACGATTTTTTAACTTGCATGGCATTTTCAAGGTTTAGGCTTTATATTTATAAAGTTTCCAAGCTTTATATTTAACCTCTCAAAGTATCTCTATTGAAGGTTGACTTTGGACCTAAATTTGAAATAAAGATCTTACTCTTCCCAAACCAGGAATTGGTAAAATGTTGGCCTGACTAGGTCAGCATGCAAGAAGGCATGGCGTTTCTTCTCAAGCTGTGGAGAAAACTAGGAAGACCCCGCTACCTGTATTTTTCTTTAGTGAAATGCTAGGCATCAGGGGAGGAGGGAGAGTACCCATCCTATTAGGAAAACTTTTGGTAGGATGTTTTCCCTCCTTCCTATGTCTATTTGGAAGATCTGCCATTTAACAACCAGGGATTGGGGTGTGAACTGGATACCAAATTTTTAAAACATGTTTTTCTTCATGTCTAAACCAAGGATGTTTATTCGCAGATTGATGATGTGACTAACACTCTTTGCTCAGCAGGTTTGAATAGATTGAGCTTTAGACTTACAATTGTCATATAGACTTTTTTTTTTCCTGGTAGTTTTCTGATTTATTTTTCCTTTTAATTATTTAATTTTCATAGAAAACATGGTTCACTTACTAACTTTTCAGACTTAAAATTGATCTAAGTTATGTGGGCATTGTTTTGGTAAGCTACATATAGATAAAAAAGATATCCTGGTAACACATGGAGATGAAGACAGAGTGGGACACACACTTCCTGTTCACAATGATACTTCTGAGCAGTTTGTATTTAACCCTTTAGGGAAGCATTTGTGCTCAGAACCCTGTAATAGTTGGACACCAGGACCACACAGAGACTAACCGCAGATGGAGCCTGAGCTCCACATTGCACAGACATGAAGTTGTTCAGAATCATGGTTAAAAATGATACTCAGAACAAAACAAACACATTGACAAAGTGGCCCATCTCCAGAGAGCTGTGTTTCAGAGAGCTTTTCAGCATACACGACAGGAATGGGGCAAAGGGGTGCTGATCTGTCTCCCACCAACTCCTAGTGTAAGAATGTTGTGATTTTAAAAATGACATTTGTTTTAGCAGCTGTAATGCCTCAGGGGTATTGTATTTTTCATAGAGTATCACTGTAATAGCGCCTTTCACTATTTTGTGGTCCTTGAAAAATGTACCAAAAATATCAAAGTACTAAGGAAATCAAATTCACATAGAAATGAACTTTTCCTTTCCTCTCCTAACCAATTTGTAATCTCACCACGTGAACATGAATTTGCAGTGAAATAAGAAACTTTAAAACAATCCTCTCTTAGAGATCGTGGTTATATTGTCCCTAAACTCAATGAAAACAGTTTTAGACTTTAGAATATTAAAAATGCAAAGTATGGAAAGTGGTCATGCTCTCGTTCATAAGGGTACTTAAAAAAAACTTGGTACACTTCAATGTGTACATTGTTTACTCTTTAGAGAGCTTCTCATAAAACAAGTAGATCTGCTTAGCTTGTGAATTTAAGTAACTAGCTGATAATTTATTGTGTTTGAGAGAGAATGGCATCTAGAAAGTTTAAAATATAATGAATCTATCCGTTTTTAGTCCTTTCTGACCCAAAGCCCCCACACTCCAGGTGTAGCCAGCTCTGGCCTTTGCGTCTGCTGTTCCAGGTGCCTCAGATGCTCATCTGTTAGCTGGCTCAAATGTCACATCCACAAAGATTCCCCCCATCCTTCTCCAGGCAGAGGAACAACCCCTTCCTCTGTGATTCCTCAGTCTTTACTATGAGTGCATTTTCTGCACTGAAATCATTCTGTGTCTTTCTGTACCACCAGCCTGTGAACTTCTGGAGCTGGTGTCTGTAGGCTCCTCAACCTGCAAAACCCTTGGGACAGGTGGTCTCTTAGTTCTTGTCAATCAGTGTTTATCACATAAGACATCTTACTTTTTATCCACCAGGAACTAAAGACATTTCTTGATTAAAAACAAAAAAGTACAGTACCTTAAACATTCAGTAGGTGATGCTACTCCTTTTCAGTTTCACACTATTGTGAAGTCTTTGACCAATTTCTGCTATAAAAGGACCTGAACTCTGATTTTGGCTCAAATTTCTTTCCGTTAGTCCCTCTGTTGTGCGGGAACAGGGTCAGATGGTGTTTAGAAGTTTATCTAATAGTACATTAGAAAGATGATTAGAATATTTTTGCAGTAGTTAGTGTGGAAGGAGGCTTAGCTGTCTGTTATTAGTGAGGATCTGACCTATGAAGGATATGAAATTTAAAGTGAATTTGGAAGATAATTTTGTTTAATTAAGTAACAAGTGTTTTTAAAGTAACTGGTATCTGTAAGAATTGACTACCTTGTTCTTAGCGTAGAGGGAAAATTTTGAGAAAAACATGGTTCTAGCCCTAATTGTCTCTTAGAGTTGCTTTAGCTTTAGAATGGTATCTGAAGTTGATTGCATCATATTTCATAATCATCTAGCTTAACTATTTGCTGTTTAGTCCAGTACTAGGCACTGAGACAGCAAGGTCTTTCGGCCAACTAACCTCAGTATTCGCCCACTTGAGCATCGGGTCTTGATTCACTGTCACCTTTTCCCATCTAAACACCTGTCTCTCTTCCTATCACAAAAATAAACCTTGTAACTATTTCACCCCACCCCCACCCCTGCTTTCCCAGCTGGAGAAGTTGGCACTGCCCTTTGGAGCAGTCCGCCTGTCACCAGTGCACACCTCAGTGTCATTAATATGTTGCAGCTGATGCCTCCCTCTTTAAAACAGGGTGGTTGTCACCTTGGTGACTCACACAGGGCTTGCCAGCTTTGACTCTGGAATCCCTACATCTATCTCAAGTCTCAGGTCTCCCACCTGACCACACTTTGCTGTTTGTAGTTAATTAAGTTGGCATTAGTCAAGACCCAGGTGAGGAGCAGTGAGGTAATATTTTGCTTGTATTGCTTTAATATACATCATCTGATTCATTATTGTAGAGTAAAGCAGTTCTCAAAATATACAGCTGCCAAATTAAAAGTGAAAATTCTGGATGTTTGCTTTAACCGATTATTGCAGGGGATCAGGGAACTTTTCTATACCAAGTCATCTGTTTGAGAATAAGATAGTTTTTGTTTGGTTTTTGAATTTGAGCATGTGAATTTCTTTGTAGCAAAGCAAATTGCTGACAAAACTGGGTCAGGGAATGAGTTTGAGGGTCAACACTATTTTGTGTTGTTTTTTTCAGTTTGAAGAATTCTTCTCTTTAGACCCAGGGGAGGTTGGGCCAGATTTTGCATTAAGCAGTTGGAAGATTTTGGGGTGGGGATGGTGATGGTGGAATCAACTACAAAAAGTTTCCAGTTGTGTTTGGAATTCAACACAGAATTAAGATAGGCTTTTTTGAACTTCTTGTTGAAGGGGAGCACATAGAAGAAAAATAACTTTATTTATAAAACTTGTTCTTTGTTAAGTGTTTTTCACGTTTGGGGTTGAGCAATCTGGTTGGAATTACACTGATTCTCTTTTTTTAAATGAAATAGAATAGAAAATATCAGAATGCAAATGGTAAAGGGATGTTTGGTGAAACTTTTGTTTCAATTGTATGAATATATATTAGAATGCGTGATTAAAAAAACCAAAACACCAAAAGCCACTATTCAGGAGTCTAGATGTCTCATCATGAATAACTTGTTTTAACGTTGAAAAAACATGAGAAGGGCCTTTTTTGGTGATTCTTTACAACGTAATCTTGATATTGAGAGCCTTCTTGTGCTAATATTTTGTTTTCCCTACTGAAATTGTGTTCAGCTTTTTGTAGTTTAGTATCTCCAAGGCCCATCCTCTTTCAGGTTAGACGGTGTTTCGCGTGTTTCCTTCATGTCACTGGAGAAGGACGGGTGCAGATTTGCTTTCTTGGAAGGGAAGGGGGGGTTACCTTCTCCCAGAGGCACTCGGGCAGATTGGGAGGTAACTGGAGAGGGAGCGCAGCCATCCCCAAGTGTCTAGAAGTGGGTGGTTCTGGAACTTACTTCGTAGAACTCTCTTCACTGAGCTGGAGAAGTGATGGTTTAGTCGATCACCGGGAGAGGAGCTTCTGTGTGACGATCCCGCAGGGGTGGCATTCTGACTTCGGTTTTAAAAAGCCGCTGAGTTGCTCCTAGTCGCGCAGCTCAGCTGGAGCGAGGTCAGCTGTGAGTGCGTCGCGAGCGCTTCGTGAGTCATCCCTGGGTGCGGCCCTCCGGCTCTGCGGCGGGTGAGCTGGCCCGGACCCCTCAGCCCTGCGCTGGGAACCCGCCCGAGCCCGCGTGGGAAACTGACGCGCGGAGCAGGGCGTAGCGTGGAGAGCGGTCGGGAGGGTGGTGCTTCCGGGGCGGTGCCGACCGGCTGGCCTCGCTCCGCCCTTCACACTCAGGCCCCGCCCCCGACCGTCAGGCCCCGCCCACCCGGGCGCGGGCGGGCGGCGTCGCCTTTAAGAGCTCCCCGGTGTTTTGGGGGCCGCGGGCCGGGCGCGCTGACCTGGTGCGCATGTCCCGGGCGGTGACGCCGGCGCCGGGCTCCATGTGTGCGGCCGAGGGGCGCATTATCTGGCCGGCGGCGCGGGCGGGAGGGCGGACCGGCGGAGCGAGCGCCGCGGGCCCGGGCGGCCCCACAGGCGGAGCGAGCGCGCACGGCCCGGCGCCCCCGGCCCCTCGGCCGCCCGGCCCCGCGGGCGACCCCGGCCCCACGGCCCCGTGAACCCGCGCGCTGCTTTAGGGCCCGGCCGGCTCGCGGCCCGGTAAGTTCCGGACCAAACTTGGCGGGGGGTCGGGGCCGGGGGAGTGCGGTGGAGACTGGAGCGGCGCGGGCCGCGCGGACCGGACAGGGTCGGGGGGTCGCGAGGGACCCCTGCCTGAGCGTGGAAAAGTGAGGGTGAGCGAGTTCTACTCCTTGTATTCCGGGAGCGTCTTCTTCCCGCTGCCCTGGAAAGTTCCGCGCTCCGACGCCGCCCCGGCACGTGGGGGCCGGGCTGGGCGGGGGTCCGGGAAAGTCTCGGCGTCGTCCCAGTACCTCCTGCGCTTCCTTGGGGGTTGGGGAGGGGCCGGGCCCTGAAGCGCTGCTTCCGAGCGGCCGGGACTGGCGGGGTTGGGGGGGCGGTGGGCCGGAGGCACGTGGGCGCGAGGGGCGGGGGGTGGGGGTCCCGGGCGGGTCGGGCCGCGGCGCTGGCCCCCGTGGCGGCGGCGACGGCGGATCCAGTGTCAGAATAAGAGTCCCCGCGCGCCCACGCCTGCAGGGCTGGCCCTCCCCCCGCTCTCGCCCTTCCTGCCTGACCCCCGGGAGCCGCGCGGGACCCTTCCCCCACTCTGGGCTCCAGTCCTTCCCAGGGCCCTCCACTTTAAATTTGCCTCCCTATCTAGGCGGTGGCCGTATTGATTTCTTTTTTCCCACCTGGAATGGGTCGGCATCAGTGACTAGACAGCAGCAGCTGGCCTTTTAAAGGGATTATTGCCAAGAATCGGAATTGATCACTTCAACAAGGAAAGGCTTATGGGCAGGGCCCCAGCCTAGAGCGTGACTGACACTTGGTGTGTGCGCCAAACTGGGACCCAGAAATGAATGGAGACCCCTCCCTAGGGAACTGACTGACAACCCTTGGGTGCACGTTTCTGCCTTGCCTTGGGAATTTTGCAGGGACTGCTTAATTTTGTGCATCTGACCTAAGTCTTTAGGTGTGTAGTAGTTCATCCTTATCTTAAGAGCTTTGGATTCTTTAGTTCAAAGTCCGGTGAGTCACTTGAGCCTTTAATTTTCTCTCTTCCTCATCCTTTTACTTCTTTCAGTTTTCTTGGAGTTCACAGTGCTTGTTAAGTCTCTGGTTCTGTGTATCTGTTTCACACAGTAACACCTTCTACCTGTGGCAGCACAGAGAATCTTCACAGACAGACAGACTTCTATGCATTTGCTTCAGTTTTGTTGATATTCTTTTTCTTCTGGTAGTGGTTACAAGTTTTCTTTTAAGTTAGATTATGTGAAATAATGTTTGCTCACACCCAGTTAGTATCAGTATGATCAGTACATAAGATCATTAGTTAGACCTGACAGCAAGCTGTGGAGGAGAGCTAATAGATCACACTAGCCCCCACATTTGAGTGCGGTGTTGTATGCCAAGCTCACTGCACAGACATCTTCGGTGCCGGTTAACAGTCTGATGGAGAGGGGAGAGTACAGTCCCCACTTTACAGATGAGGAAAGTGAGGCTCTTGGAGGCCAGGCTGCATGCCCAAGGCTGCTGAGTGGTGGAAAGCAAGAGCTGGGCTTGAACTTTATGTGTGGGGTGCCAGAACCCAGGGATGTTCTTGTTTGCAAACCCAATGTGTGAGCGTTTCCTGGGAGCTCCTAAAACACAAGGTCATTTGCTTGTCCAGGCTTCATTGCACCTCTGCTTAGGGTGACCTGGTGACACCATTATAGCCATGCTTTGTCCTCGGAGAGCGGAGTTTCCAGTTGGCCTTTCCTTTAAGGAGTCAAGCCACAGAGTCACCTCTTTGCGTTTGTTTCTTCAGCTTCCAACTTAGAAAAGTTAACTTTTCTAAAGGAGGCAGTTTAGAGTGAGAATTTTGAGAGTGATTTGTTAAGATTCTCTCCTTACTCCCCCACCGTTCGTCTTTCATCTGTTATTTCTCTCCTAAGATTCTGAAGCTGGTTTTTACAGAGGATTGTCTGTCATTTTGGATGTGGTGTAGAGAATGGGATGGCTTCTGTATTACTGGTTTGGATGCATTGTTACTTCCACTCAGTTGACGTCATTTTTTTTTTAATGTCAAGTCATCTCTTAATGCAGTATCATTTGGCAGATCCTACAATCTTATATTTTGATAGTGAAGAGAGAAATAATGCCACTATTAGTAGAAAAAAATCCTGGAAGGGTTTGTACCAAAATGTCAACAACAAAATCTCTCTCGATTAGGATTAGCAGTAGTTTTCTTTAAAAAACAAACAAACAAACAACTTGGATATCTGTATTTTATGACTTCTTAAAATAAAATGAGGAACTTTTTTTATTTGAGTAATAAAACACATTTTAAAGACTCCAATTCTCAATTCTTCAGTAGCTCCTCTCACTTGTTTTTCATTATTTATATTGTGGATTTCTGGCATTGCAAGTAGTGATTTCTGGATTGATTTATTCAATAAATATTGGAGTGTGTATTGTGCCTCCAGCACTGTTAGGAATCCCTGCTCAGTGGAGTTTATAGTGAGATTAGTGGGAGAGAAATCGTAATCTCATAGACATGGGGAAATTTACAAGGGCCAGGGAGAGAAGGACACCGTTTACCTGGTGAGCAAGACTCAAAGGGTTCTTCCTCCAGTTGGGATCAGAGGGCAAGTAGGAGCTAACTAGGTAAAGAGAAAAAGGGAGCGCATTTCTGGCAGAGTGCTTGGGACTGAATGAAGATTGGTGTGGTTAGAGCACATGCGCACATGGGGGGGGGAGATGAGGGAGATAAGATGGGTAGTCCTGGGGCTAAGGGGGTCTAGGATTTACCTTGAGAGCAGTGGGACCCTATTGTAGAGGATAAGGAGGGTTCAAGGGGCTGGTGTGGTGTGGAGTCCACAGCCAGGACCTTGTTGGGCTTAGCAGATGACTGACAGGCTTCTGAAGGACATGAGTGGGAAGGGAGCTAAGGCTTTATGAAATATTGGCATTTTCTGGTGATTGATCTCTTGGGAGAAAATTAAGACTGACCTGCAGAGTTTTGAATCTGTTAATTCCCAACACAGACAAAAATATAATGCCCTTACCACTGAATTCAGTTAAAGGACCATCAGTGAGCTAACCTCTAAAAGTGGGCAACTCAAGTGCTTGTCTGGAGAACTACCTGCTTGGACTTGGGTGTTTCTGTGCCATCAAATAGAATGGCCAAGGCTGTTTCCTTAGACATTTTTCTCCTTGAGAATTGAGTTACTTTATACTCATTGTAGAAAACTAGGAAGATTATGGAACAGGTGAGGTCTTCATGAGCTGTTGTCCTGGGGTAATAGAGCATCTCTGGGATTCCCTGGTAACAGTTGTTGGGTTGGGAAGCGTGGCAGAACCAGAAGAACAAGTTGGCAGTGTCATCGTGTGAGGCTCACAGAACTGTGCTGCCTGCTAAGTGTGGTCCATTGTTAGAATGGATGCTCTTGAGTTATCTGAACTGTTTTAGAAGGTGAATTAGACCGTCTGTACTTAGTTTGCTATTCTTTGAGGTAACAAAACTTATTGTACTAACTACGACTTTGACTTGAATTAGGAAGGCAGCATGTTAAGAGGTTGAGATAAAAAAAAAACAGACAGGAACTGAAGTGGTGGCAGCGAGGTGAAAGTAGTGAGAGTGTGTTCTTAGAAACAAAAGTACCAGCTGGGGACGGACCCTGCACACAGGTGGATTCTGGCAAACATGATTTAGGACTTTTTAGTCAAGAGGAATGTCAGACCATGGGCTTCTTACCCCTCCCCTCGCTATCTAGGCTGTATTTGTGACCTCTTTTTGTCTGATGAAAATGTAGGTTAGTCTTTTAGAAGACAAAGGGATTTAATAGAATACCTGCAGGTAGCCTTAGGAAGTGACTGGGAATCCTCCAGAGTGTGGGGAAAGGGACCTTGCAGCTTCTCAGTGCCCTGCATCCACTTTCTGTCGATCCTCACAAAGGTACCCCCTCTCAGGTGAATTTGTCAGGGACTTTGCTTTCCTGCCCTGCTTCTCAGTTCTTGGGTTCCTTATATGAAAGGATTGAAGACGTGAGAGCTGTCTGAGGAACAGAAAGGCCAGCTTCTGAAATAGGATGTGCTGGCAGGGCATGGCCAGTACCCCAAAGGGGGGGCTCCCAGCAAGTTGAGGCAGGAGTTTGGAGGAAGGTTTGAGGCTGTAGGACTTTGAGGCTACTTGGTACAGCTGCAGCTGGCGGCTGGAAGGGGGTGGTGGTGCGGGATTGGACAGAAAGTGTCCATTGGAGGTTAGAGAATCCTTCAGCCAGGCCTCCTGCAGTTCTGTCCCCAGACCCCACACCACCTGCCCTGCCTTGCCAGTCAGATCGTTTGGTTTGAGCCTTCAAACTTAATTCAGCCTAAATGAAGTGATGCCTTTGAGCACACTTAAAAAATACTGCTGCAATATAGTGGCCAGCCAGCTCCTCCGGGTGCCAGGGAGGCCGCTTGTGTACAGTGCCGCCCGCTGTCTGCTGGGTGAGGCTGTGGGCCTATTCTCAGGCCGCAGGTCCGGGCAGCAGCGTCCTGGGCCAGTCCTGGCTTTGCCTTAGACAGAGGTGTGTGAGCTCTGCGCAGCCACTTCCTAATGATGTGACTGACCTTGCTGAACCTCGCCCTGTTTCCCATTTCTAAAAGGGGGTGGTACTGTCTACCTTGAGTGCTGAGTTGGGAGTGAGGCAATAAATTCAAGTGGCGTTGCACAGCGCCTAGTATGTATAAGTTGGAATTCAGTCAGTGTACTGTTACGACTAGAACAGATGAGGCAGAGCACAAAAGCATTTATGACTGCTGTTTCTTGTGTGTGGATTCACGTGTGTGGGACAAATTGTCACTGCTTCGTGCCCCTTGGAGCCACAGCCCATCCCCACCATCCAGATGGAAGAAGGCAAAGTTCCCTACAGAGAGTGACATTGCCCGGGTCACCTTGCTGTTATTCTACAGCTTGGACTGATCTCCAGCCTTTTTGATTTCAGACTTTGCATGTCGTTGTACCCCTCCCTAGAGATACAGAATGGCTAGGTTTGTGGGGCCTCACCAGGGGAAAGGAGGCAGCCCCTTTCCTGTCCCTTGGTTTGCTGAACCCTTCACATGGTCTGACTTTTAGGGACAGCCCCTCCTTACGTGTGATGGGAAGATGTTTGCCAGGCATGTTTGTCATGGGATCCTGCCTGTGAGAACCAAGAGGGGCCCCTGCATCTCTGGCTTTATCCCTGAGTGGACTCTGGCCAGGGATGTGAAATGGGTTGCCTGGTGGTGTATGCAGTGGCAAATGGGAGAGCCTGGCCCGTATCCAATCCTGCTTCCAGACTTCCAGCTCTCTAGCTGGCTTGGGAATTGAACAGTCCTGGCTTTGTCATTGACTACAGTTTACCACTTTTTATCCTTAAGCTTGGCTACCTGACCTCAGCTTTCTCATTTGTAGATGGTGACTGTGTCTGTGACCTGATAGGAAGGCTATGAGGGTACGTAGTCAAGGGTGTGCCCGTCTCTGTTTCCGCCATTCACCTCTGAGGGAAATCCTCCTCCCAGGTTACTACTACTAGGCGATCCCCTTAGGGTCTCAGCGGCCAGTTATCACACACAATGGAAGCTAATCGAGCAGACAGATTTTCTTCCTAACAGAGTAGACTAACAATTTTGGAGGTCTAGGGAGCTCATTGTAAGGAGAGTTCACCTAAAAGATTATACAGAAGTAAAGTGAAAAACCCTGTGGCCTTAAATTTGCATATAATCCAGCATAACATTTCCTTCTTCCCAATTGTTACGTGCAATTAGCTCTTGAGTCTGGCTGTTAAACTCTACAGAACACTTTCTTACCTTAGAGGCAGCTGCTCTCCATGACCTTGGAGGTGAGCAGGTTTCGGGGCAGGTCACTTTAGTTTCCAGTTGGTGGATTTTTGTGGCAATGACAACAGCTTGTTACTTTTCTTGTGTTGTGTTCAGGCTCACTATGCCAGCCAATTCTGAAACCTTTGCTGCTAACCTTTATTCATATCCACACAGGAAACACATTTTCCCCAGTTGCTCACCGGTTTGGGGAAAGTAGGAAAATGGCAAACTGAATTCTTGATTTGAAGGCATTGGGCTGAATTGGTTGAGTCACTCCAGACCTGTGATCTCAGGACTTGTGCGTCGTTGACAGAACACCTGGACTCCATTTTCTGTGGCCTCATGTATTGTTCCTGTGCATGTAAAGGGTTAATGCCCACCCCCTCCATGGGGGGTGGTTCTTTGAGAGGATTATGTAGTTAGATCCCTCCCTGAGTGGGATTCTCCTATACCTACTGGAACCCTGGGAGATTGCAAGGGTTTGATTTATGTTTTCTTTAACACTTTTGTTTGATTAACTGGCCTCAGCAGTTTGTGGGTCCTCTGTCTCCTGCCTTCCCTCTCCAAATGTTTAGTTTGTATTGTTGAGGCTTTTTTTTTTTTGTTCTCTATCCAACCCAAGTGACATATCCTGATTCTGAAGTCTGGGGAGAAGGCGGAGAGCCTCAGGTGTCAGTAGTAGGAGTTGGCTGGTCTGCTTCTGAAGTTTTCTTGGGTAAAGATACTGAGGCTGGATTGAAATGTAATTGCAGCCTTACTGCCAATTTAGATTTGTCAGGCAGGGCATTAGAAATGTAACTATTTTTGGTCCCTGGGCAGCAGACAAGTTTAGGATTCACCTGGGACTAGCTTGCTTCTGTATTTTTGCTCTGTGCCCACCATTCGGCACAGACTTCAGTCAGGATGAGCAGGGCAGCGGGGCAGCCGGATGGCTCAGTTGGTTAGAGCGCGAGTTCTCACCAACAAGGTTGCCGGTTCAATTCCCACAGTTGAGTCCCTTGCAACTAAAGATTGAAAATGGCAACTCGGCTTGGAGCTGATGGGCCCTGGAGAAACACACTGTTCTCCAAAACTCCCCAATTAAAAAATAAAAGATGAGCAGGGCAACCCTTAATATTATATTCTGGAATCTGAGGCCCAGAGAGGAGGAGTGGTCTTCCCTGGGCTAAGTGGCAGAAGAGAAGGGAACATAGCTGCCTCTTCCCTCCTGGAGCTTCCCTGGTCTGGGTCTGTTGTCCTTATAGCTTCATGGTTTGGTTAGTTTTGTTTTAGGTTCCTCCTCGCTTTATTTATGTAGGTTTATTGGCAGATTTCCTTCCTCAGGGCCGTGTCTTTTTGTGAACCCTGAGGTCATTGTGGTGTGAGGGTGATACAGGACATAGGGAGGGAGATCTCAGGGCTGCTTCTGGAATCTCAGGGCTGCCTTTTGTTGTTGTTCTTCAGCTCTGCCTGTGTTTCCTGTTCTGGAGTGGAGTGGATGATAGCTTTCAATTTTTAAGAGCATAAAACTGCTTTTTCCATCTGTTCAAAAAAAAAAAGTAATGGCACTTACTTGGTAGACATCCCTCAGGTAACATGCGGGTGACTACTTCAAGATCCAGAAAAGCAACCCATGGAAATAAAGTGGAATTGGCTAAACGTCAGTTCCTAGACCAGGCTCCTGTGGTCAGCTGTGCTAATCCAGGGCAGGAGAGAGGGGCTTGGACACTCTGCCGAGGATACTGGATGCTTCTAGAGCAGTACAACCTGGCTACTAAAAAGCATGGAGGGAGGTTATTTATTGCATGTCTTTTATATCTGGGATAGTCTGTTCTGGCTCCTAGAGTGGTCTTTAAACCATATCACAGGACTGGTTAGAGGGGTTGAACATGTTTTGTTTGGAGGAGAGGAGATAAAGGGTGGAGGCTGTGGCGGTGAGGAATTCCAGGAGGCCCCGTGGGTGAGCCAGGATCTCATTCACGATGGAATGGAGGGCCTTTCCTGTTGCTGGCGCCATTAGGTACCTGCTCCCCCCCTCAGGGAGTGCAAAAGGGGTTCCTCTTTCCAGAGATAAGATTAGGTGACTGCCACAAAGGGCAACAGAAGTGGACAGGTCATCATTAGGAGAAAGGAGCTCCGCACAGGGTGAGCAGCTCCGAAATGTTCACCCACCTTCTGTAAAGTGTGAGATGGTGGGAGATTGCCCACTTTGTTGCCTTGGTTTATGGCAGAAGGGAAAAGGAAACTGAAATTGCTCAGAAAAATTAGGGTAGCTCTGATATATTTAACCATCCTTCTAAGTCTATGGATCGCTTTTTTTTCTTTAAGTTATTTAAAAAGTTAAGCCATTAACATTTAAGAGCGTAAGCTCCTCTGCTTGGTACCCTATGGAGTGATGCTTCTCACCACCACATGGTGAAATGACAGCAGGAGATGTGTCACTGGCTGTGGGATTTGATGCTCTAAGCAGAGCTTCTAAGCCGCTGGGCTGGGCTGGGTAACTGGGGCAGAGATGTCCTTACAGCCAGGTGGCTCCAGCCTCTGGCGAGCTCCTCAGGCTGTGAGTAGCCCCACTTTACTCCAGTGTGTTGTGCAAATATAATTTTTGTTACATGCCATGCCATGAAAAAGATGGGCACCTGGTTTGTGTCTGTCCCCATCCCATCCAGCATCTCCCCTCCTCCACTACTATTCTGAGACGAGATACAGTTGTCTTGGCGTTGGGGGTTACAGCTCTTGTGGAGAAGATTCGTCACACTGGGCTAGACTGTTCACAAGGCATGTCCCCTGCCCTGGAGCGTCAGGGAGGCATGGAATTGGCAGATCACCCTCTCAGATGCCAGGTTTATGGGAAGTTACAAGTAGGAAAGAAGGTTGAAAAACGCAGGTTCTGATTATTGTTGATGACCTTAAATGGAAAGCTGGTTACACTTTATCCTAAAAGCATGGAGAGCCTTCAGAGGTTTCTGAGGAGGAGAACGTTGACTTGAATTGGGCAGGGAAGCCAGTCACGAAAAGGCCATTGATGAAAGGCAGGCATGAGCTAGCTAATACGGCCTTGAATTTGCCTGGTGGTTAATAAAAAGCAGGGACAGGTGCCAGAGACACTGTGCAGGGAGATTGGGTGGGGACTAACGGCATACCAGGGGCTGAGGACAGGTTATTTGTCCATTCAGCAACGGGTCCCTTCCCTGCTTGGCTTATGCTGTGCTCCTGGGGTCCATGATGGGTGAGATGGCCTGTACCTGCCCTCAGGGATCTAAGGCCACTTGGGGAGACAGGGCAGGGTGCCCTGAGAGAGAGGAAGGGTGGGCAGGAGCAAATCTGAGGTAGCAGCAGAGCAAGCACTGGTAGGTGACACAGGTTCCCAGATTGTGGGTCTTTGGTTTTAGGGGTGCTGAGTTTGAGCAAAGGTGAAGTGAGCTGGGACCTGGAGAGTGTGGTTCGAAGTCATGTCTACTGTCTGGGAGAAGGTGGGTGTTACTGAGCCAGCCTAGCCTGTGGCCCTGCATGGCCAGCCACTCTCTGCTTCTCTGGGCTGGGAGGATACAGTGGATTGTGGCATGGGGGTCCTGGCTAACTGTCAGGACCCTCAGGGCACGTTGGTGACCTTGCTGGATAGCTGAGGGCTCCAGGGCCAGGTGCAGAACCTGGTCTGTCCTTGCATCCCCTCTTCCCCAAACTAACAGCGCTTTGTGTTAGGTGACTGCAATAAATGATAGGTGAAAGAATAAAGTATCTGAGAGACTGTCTCGTATAGTAGGAAAAGTTTGTTCTGCTCTGCTCCCAACAGTGAAGTGATGGATGGATGGATGGACGGACGGATGGAAAGAGGGACATAACTGTTAGCTTAGCCTGAGAAAAAGAGCTTTGTAGCAATTAGAGGGACCAGAAAGAGGCTCGGTGTGATTCCAGTGCGCTGGGAACTGGTTGGTAACCACATTTTCTAGATTCTGAGGATTTTCCAGCTTGAGATTCTAAACACTTTCCAGAAAGACCCAGAATGATTAAGATGCTTCTCTGAAATATCCACGTGAATTATTCCAACAGCTGCTGCTTCCTGGTTTGAGAAAGTTTCCTTGTTTCACACATTGCTCAAATGTTTTCAAATCCTAGCTCTTGGCAGAGTCTGGGGAGAAGACAGGTGGGTGTCCCGTCAGTGACAACACTGGTTTTGGAGTGGGAAGTGGTTGTGGAAAGGGACCTTGGAGATTGGGCACGTGGGAAAAAATGACTTGGGTCACAGAATGGCACCTGCCTCGCGATGACCAGGATACTGTCAGGGTCCTGATTTGGGGTTGAGGGTCGCAGTGAGGAATCAGGTGAATTAGGTGAAGGTGGCAGCCAGGTGCCCCCTATGCAGAGCTGGAAGGGCCAGTGTGTGCCCGGGCGATTGTCCACCTGGGAAGGCCTCCCTGCAGGGCCTGGGCTGTCCTCTTAGCCCTGTGTCCTTTAGGTTCTTTGTTTTCTGCCATCCTCACATCCTTGCTGTGTCAGTGGCAAGGGGAACTGGTCTCTCTCCCACTGTTCTCTCTCTGCTCTGTTTACTGCCGCACGTGGGTGAAGGCTGGCTGTGCTGTTGGAACAGAAGGAAGGAGGACCACAGTACCCGGTTGGCACAGTGAGGCTCAGGTCTCCAGGTTTCCAGCAGTTCAGTAAAGGGTTAAGTTAGTGTGCTCTCAGAAGAAGAATTGTGGTGTGCTGATCTTTGCTCTAGGAAATTTCCCCAGAGTCCTGGGAAGGACCCAGCCCAAGTATGGTGTCAGAGTCAGATTGTCCCTCATTTGCAGTGGCTCAGGTTTGAGCCTGGGCCTGGGCGATGGCGGAGCTGGTTTGACTCCCCATTTGACTTCTTAACCCTGTGGCCCTTGCTAGTCACTTTGATTTCTCTCAGCCTCAGCTTTCTCACTTGTCAAGTGTGGGCATCAATGGCAGTCCCCGGTATAAAGTATGGGTGGCAGTCCCTTGTGTGAAGTGTAGCATTGGCAGTTGTAACATTTGAAGTGTGGGTGACAATGGCAGTCAGTCGTGTGAAGTGTGAGTGACCGGCAGTCTCCTGTGTGAAGTGTAAGTGACAGAGGCAATCCCTGTGAGGTGTAACATGGGCAGTCCCCCTTGTGAAGTGGGGTAACGTTGGCAGTACCTCGTTCTGTGGTTATGGGGATTAAATGAAATCAGGCATGTAAAGTGTTGGCACGATGCCTGACACCAAATAAAGAATTCAATAATTGTTAGCCACTGTTAGGCTTTTCGTTTTTTCCTTTAGAAACAAAATCTCTTTTCAACATGTTAAAGGTGATTCTTTCAATGTCCCTGAAGTTGGCCTCAGTGTGCTTTTTCTGTAACAGTTTGAATTTTGTGCCCAACGTTACCTTTCTCAATGAAGTCAGACACTCTCCTTCCTGTCCCACCGAAACCAGTGAACCCTCAGACCTGGACCATGGGGAGAGTGGAGCCCCTGCCCTGGCAGTGGTGTCACAGAGGTCTCGGAGACAGACCTACAGCGCCTGGGGCTCAGGCTGGATCTCAGGTTGCTCTGTGAGAGGCAGCTGAAGACGGATCAGGGAGGTAGGATGGGCCTTGCATGAGGCAGGAGGGTCCCCTGCAAGGCTGGCCCAGTAAAGACTTGGGTGAATGAACCCCCCCTCCATCCCTCCATGGCCCTGCCCCTCCTCACTCCGGCCTTCCTTGCAGCTTCCCTTCAGGGAGAGCTGGTGGCCTGGGATCCTGGGTGACTTCCCAGGGGAGGTCTTGCTTGAAGTTGGGTTGTCTTAGTAGGGTTGTGCTCAGACACTGGAGGGAGGTGGATTTTGTGGGTCACTTGGGAACCTGACCCCACTTAGGACATGTGCAGTCTGTATTCTCAACAACCAACACCTTAGGAGTGCACCTTTGCCTGAAGACAAAGTGTGTGCTGGTTCCGTGTGTGCCTGTGTGGTGGCCTGAATATATTTGTCCTGTGTGTGCACATGTGTTAGCTGTGTGTGTGTGTGTGTGTACACATGTGTGTGTGCTGGCCCTGCCTGCTGGAGAGGAGCCTGACCTGTGTAGTCACTCTGCTGCGTGCGAGTAGAAGGGAGACATTCCAGTTTGTGTGCGGCCTCTTGTGGGGCCCCCAACTTACTCTGGAGTTAGTCTCAGGCACGAGCGAGGTCCCACTGAGAAGACAGCCAGAGCCCTGTGGCCTGTGCAGATTTCTTCAGGCCTTCTAATTTTAGGGCAGAGAGTCACGTGACCTTTGCATCGCACCTCATAACACATCAGCATTTTAGTGCTGAAACCTCTTACCAGTGAGGAAAACTCCTGACTTGAGGCAGAAGCAGCAAGCGAGTTGAGAGAGTTACGAGACTCTGGTCTCGCCGATGCCTGGGAGGCAGGCCCTTCACTCTTCTAAGGCTTCCTTCCGTGGGGCCGTCTAGCCTTTGCAGCCTCCTTCGCTTAGAGCAGGGCTCTCCAGGTAACTGATCCCAGCGCACTTTCCTTCCTGTGGCCTCCTTAGATGCTGGCTCTCGGACACGTCAAACAGAACTCCTCCCAGTGGGCGGGGCGCTGTGTCCTCCTGGTTCCTCCGTTCCCTGCTTCGTGGCCCTTCTGGGAGGATTATGTGATGGGAAGTGTCCATGCAGAGCGCTGGGACGCTCTGACAGCTGAGAGAAGCCAGAGGCAGCCCACCTTCGCCTCCATCTGTGCCTCATTATACCCTGTAGGTCTGGGGGCGGTGAGCACATTTAACGGTTCTATGAACACTCTCCCTAGGAGCCCCTCTATTCCTGGCACCTCTGATCATGCTTTTATTGTTGGGTGTATTGTCAGGAAAGTATGGCGTCTGTCTACATTGATTCTCAGTTTGTTCTTAATTTGTATCTGTAGTGTAAGCCACGATGTACTGATGGATGTTGCCACACTTTGCAGCCTTTGAGTCAGTCATGGCGACGTTTGTGATTGCTGTGGTGCTTCATTACCAGAGTCTCCAGCAGTGACGAAGTGTTGGGCTGGGAACCAGCTCATTGGCCTGGACCTTGTGTTGCCGTCTCAGGACCCCTCGGGCCGACCACGTGGCCTCAGTCCAGGCCATCAGGGCTACAGTGTGGGTGGTGGGCAGCTCTGGCTGCTTCCGAGAGGTTCCCAGATGGTGTAGACTATTTGACCCGGCTCCTGAAATCATACTCAGTTCTGCCTCTTAGGGACACTTAGTTGGTCCGATGGTTGTATGTTGTTCTTATTTGAAAACCCAGTGTCAGATTGGATTTCTAGAATTCAACCAAGTCCACCCTCCTTTCCGAAACTCGGGTCAGGAACATCTGGAAGGTTTGTGGGTGGATGACGCTGACCTTGCTGTCTTCTTGAGTGCTCACTAGACTCTCCTTTCGCGTTCCTGAAACCACTAGCTTCAGTAGACCTCAGTCACTTGTTTGCAGTCTCCTGTTGCCAGCATGGGGGATGGGACTGGTCTTGGGGATCAAGATGGCAGAGGCCCCCTGAAGCTCCAGGTCTGTCCAGCTGTAGTGAGCCGGGGGTGGGGGTGGGGTGGGGATTAGAGGTAAGACTGGGGTTCTTCCCCGTTTACCTTTCTTCAGTGAAAGTTTGGCCCTCCTGTTGCTGCTAACGGACCACAGTAGTCTTACCATGGGCCTGTGTTCTCTGAACTACTGTGGGTGGATTTTATTTGGATTCCAGGACCATGAAGTTCTTTTCCTCTAGGCCCAGGTCTTCATTTGTATACAGTGGGGCCGCCCCAGAATGCTGCTCCCTCTGGGTGCTCTTGAACAACAGAAATTTTCCCTTCTCACTTCCAAAGAAAAATATTCCAGAAAGGAAGATAAGGTTCCTAATTTGTGGCGAGCATCCACCAGAGGTTACAAGATTGTGCTGGATCCAGCTGCCTGTGCACCAGGATGTTAGAAGATGGCTCAGCAGTGGCCTCCATGCTGCCCCTCAGAGAGACTTGGGGGATTCTCTGGTCTTTGCTGGTGAATATGCAGATTAACGTTGCTGCCTTGTCACCAAGTGGAGGAGTGAGCAGGCTGTCGAGTGGGAGCTGTCTGCTGTGCACGGAGAAAGTGCTCAGCTGATGGCTTCCGCTCCCGCTGTCATGGTGCATACGGGCCCGAGGCTGCTCGGACTTAGGTTGAGGCAGCTAATGGAGCTTGTAGCTGGGACCCGGGACCCCTCAGACGGAGTGGAGGACACCCTGTCTATTGGTGAAAGGTTACCTGTGTGATCAGGTGTTGGCTTCTTTAAAAACAAACTCAAGAAAACTTGCCACAAGAAAAGAATGGCTGGAAAGAAAATTTATTTCTTGACATGAGAATATACACAACCCAGCCCTGAAGCGACTAAAGCTGGTTGAGATGCCTCACGGCGTGGGGCAGCCCCTTGGGAGGGAGGCTGGCTGCCACTGGAACCTCCTGTTGGCTTGCTGCTACACTGGAGGCCACGTCTTCTGCAGGTGGGGCTTTTTGTGGTCCTCACTCCCAGATTGTCCTGTTTCGACTGGTCCTGGAGATCAGTTGCTCCCTCTCCAACCTTCCCCCTTGTTAGTCCTCCCAGGAAGACTCTTGGCGTGTTTTGTAGTCACAGGTGACACAGGGATATGTGTGTTTGCAAGGAGACCAACTGCTTGCTTGCCTGAGCCAAATTTGGTGGGGACCCCCAGACTGTCATTTTCACCCCCTCTTATTCTCTTCAGGAAGAGTTGATCTAGAGTTAATTGAGGTGCTCGGGGCTTTCCTGTCCGAAATGATGGCTAACAGTGCTCTCCCTCTGTGAGAGGGTACCTCGCATGGGTTCCCTTTGTGTTTTCCATGCAGCATCCATTGGTCTCAGCCAGGGCCTGGGCCTGGGCCTGGCTCTACCTCACAGGATAGACAGGCTTGGTGCTCAGATCTTGAGGGGAATGCAGTGTTTTCCTTTTCAGTGACGTGGATCGGTGGGGTGTGCCATTTGGGCTAGTTGTCTAGGTCTCCCTTGGCTAGAGTTGGACATGTTGGGAGCTCAGGGCTCAATCCCTGGTCGGTCCATATACGGGTCCCATGTGTAGCCCCGGTGCACAGGGAATAGGTTTGGATTGGGCTGTGATGACTCTGGCTTCCACTTTTTGGAAAAAGTTGTGCCCAAGACAAGTGAGTCATCTTTACTATTCACCTGACAGGTACTTTTTGACTCCCTGGTTCGTGGCTGTAAGATGGGGCTGGAAGAGGTGTGTCCAGGGAGACGCTGCTGTGGGAAGTAAGAGCTGGGGTGAGACAGGCGCGTTGAAGTGCGTCTGAGGCATAGCGTTCAGTGCTGCTCAGCTCCCCATTCTGAGTCTTGACAGTGCTAGTGGCTTTGTGTGCAATTTATTTGAGGAGTGATGGGCAAGACTGATTGATAGTGGAGGATGCCAGGAATGTTGCTGGTCTGGGAAGTGAGGTTCTAGAGTCAAACTTTCGGTGTGGTGTACCAGGCCCATGGGCTTTGTTCTGTACACACTTTAGCCCCAAAGGGTTAAATAATGTGTGTGGTTCTACCGTGAAGAGACATTGTGCTAAGTGAAATAAGCCAGACTCAAAAGGACAAATACTGGGCCGACCCGGTGGCTCAGGCGGTTAGAGCTCCATGCGCCTAACTCTGAAGGCTGCTGGTTCGATTCCCACATGGGCCAGTGGTTGCCATTTCAACTCCTCGAGTCCCGCAAGGGATGGTGGGCTCTGCCCCCTGCAACTAAGGTTGAACACGGCACCTTGAGCTGAGCTGCCGCTGAGCTCCCGGATGGCTCAGTTGGTTGGAGCGCATCCTCTCAACCACAAGGTTGCTGGTTCCACTCCCGCAAGGGATGGTGGGCTGTGCCCCCTGCAACTAGCAACTGGCAACTGGACCTGAGCTGCGCCCTCCACAACTAAGACTGAAAGAACAACAACTTGAAGCTGAACGGCACCCTCCACAACTGAGATCAAAAGGACAACAACTTGAGTTGGAAAAAAAGGCCTGGAAGTACACAGTGTTCCCCTTCCTCAATAAAATTAAAAAAAAAAAAAAAAAAAAAAAAAAGGACAAATACTGGGTGATCCCACTTATATGAGGTCCCTAGCGGAGTCAGATTCATAGACACAGAAGGTGGAATGGATGGGGAATTAGTTTTTAATGTAGATGGAGTTTCAGTTTTACAAGACGAGAAGGTTTTGGAGCTGGATGGTGGCACAGCATTCTGCATGAACTTCACATCACTGAACTGGACACTTAGAAATGACTGAGACAGTAAGTTTTATGTTATGTATATTTTAACAAAAAATAGGATCTTTCTGAATTCGGAAATATATCCTTCATCATTATGAGAGCATTCATTTTTATCATCCAAGAGTTAGCTAGGGAGAAAGGAACAAAGGCACCCATGATTTGATGACTTACTATATGCCAGATACTGTGGGATTTAAAGAAAAAAAGGATATGAGTGGTTCTAGAAGCTCATTGTAACATCATCTTGGGAGTGTTGGAGCACAGAGATTCTGTGGGTGTTCTTTAGTCCTTAGAGGAGTGGGGCCTGGATGTATTTCCTCCAGCTTGGTGGGGTGACCCAGGACTCCTGGAGTCTTCAGGGGACTTTGGAGAGCAGAGTCCAGGAACATACAAGGTCTTCTCTGCTCCAGCGCTTGGCTCAGAGATCAAAGGTATTCCTTGTTTTCCTGTGGCTGTTTGTCAGAGAATTCCCTTTAATACAGCCCGTCTTGGTGCACGTACCCCGAGTGGGAGACACCAGTTCATAGGTCCTTACTGACAAGTCATTTCCTCTTTTGTTCTTGTGACGTTTTCTTTAGAATGTCCTTTAATATTGGAATTCACCACACGTCCTCGGTGCTAACCACTTCCAACACTTCCCCAAGTCTCAGACTAGTCTAGATGTGGACATTTCATTCCTGGGCGTTCTAAATACAGGGGTTTATCTGAAGTTTTGAACTGCCGTGTGGACTTGCCTGGTCAGCTGCTGGGGAGCAAGGTGGGAAACACTGAAAGGAACCTCTAGAAAGGAGTCAATATTTTGAGGAAGAGCGTTCATCACAGTAGTAAAAGTAAGCGCGAGTTGCTTCTGTTTGAGAACCTGCCTGGTGCTAGGGTCTGTCCTGTGGTCTTCAGCATGGTCCCGAGGCTGAGGACGAAGCCCTGGAACAGGGAGGTGGTGACGTGGAAGGGAAGGACTCCTGGGATGCCCCGTGGGAGAGTCAAGCCTTGGGGAGAACAAGGATCTGTTGGAAGGAGGACTGGGTGTTGGAGCGCAGGATGGGAAAGGGAGTGGGGTGCAGGGTGTAGACGCATGGGTGTGGGGGGAGCTCACCATCTTAGCCATGACAGGGAAGGCGGGGAGACCCTTTCAGGTACAAGGCCATGGAGGCCTCTGGAACCTACGAGAGCCTTTCTCCAAACAGCTGTGTGTGCGGGAGGCAGGAAGAGCTCCCCCTTGGGCTGTGGTGGGCTGTGGCCTTGCCTATCTCCATGTTGCTTCTTCCTGGGTAGAGTTTATATTTATATTGTTGTTTTTGCCTCAAGTCCATGGTGGAAACATAGTGATTGGGTATTTATAACTCACGAAGGATGCCCTTTCATCATTTCCTCCTGCGTGCTTCATTTGGCATTGGATAAGGAGATGAGCAAGAACCCTTTCTCTTGGAGCATTTGGGGAAGAGAACTTAGTGGACTGTCGAATGTCAGTTTTCAGCTCTGTCAAGTGATGAGATTATAGCCCTCGGGTTGGAAGGGGGCGGGTGGGCAGGAACTAGTGAGGGAGACCGGGCCTGAGTAACAGGTGCTTGTGTCTGAAGGATGGGTGGGAAGAAGGAAGGGCTCTCCTGGCAGTGGGAACAGCATGTGCAAAGGCTGGATGGGGGGGGCAGGCGGTGTGGCGGGTATGCAGAATCGACACAAGGCCAGTGGTTGGAGCCAGGAGCGGGGCGTGTGTATACACCTAGTGTGTGAATGCCAGATGCCTTTGGAGGGTCGCCTGGGCTTAAAGCATGCAGGGCCTTGCAGGCCATGTTGGGGTGTTGCGAGCATTGGGGGGGTTCAGGGGCTTTAGGAATGACCTCATTGGTGCAGTGCCAGGAGGGGACGGTCCGTCCCTCAGTGAGGCTGTGATTACGGTGGCTGAGGAAGGACAAGTAGGAGCAGACCAGGGGCCTGGAGGACACATACTGGCTGTTACCCCAGTGGACGCCTTGGCTTGGCAGTGGAGACAGGCCAGCTCTGGTTGCCACGGACGGGCTTGTGTGGCCTTGCCGTGGGCTCTGCCGCCCTCGGGGGGCTACTGCTTTGCTTCACTCTGCCAAGTCATGCTCTCCCTTTGCTCTCCCTTGCTCTCGAGTTAATAGGCTCTGTGCCTTGGGGAGAGCAGGTACTGCTTTGTCCCCAGGGGCCGGCACGGAGCCGCAGCACTTCCTTGGTGTGCCTCTGCCCTAACTTTGTCGGGTGTGCCACCGTGCCAGGGTCACCGCTGTCCCTTCAATACTCAGCACAGCCCATCAGGGCTGCTGTTTCCTCCTGCTTTCAAGGAACAGGTAGTCAATATTTTTGGCTTTGGAGGCCAAAGCCAATGACTGTCTCTGTCATTGCTGCTCAGCTCTGCTTTGTGGGTGGAGCCGCTGTAGACAGTGTGCACTCGGGTGGGTGTGGCTGTGTCCCAGGAAAACCCTTCACTGCAACAGGCCCAGGCAGTCGTTTGCTGTGAATCCTTCCCCAAGCAGCCAGCACGTGTTGGAGGAGTGTGACCTCTGGGCTTCCTTGAGATGCTTCACTGGTCCCCTGCCTCAGTTTCTCCCTTTCTGAAAGGGCTGACTGGGGAGTTCCCCTTCTTGAGGGTTTGGCAGTGCAGTTGCTAAGACTGTCTAGATGACCCTTGTCTTCAGGGCCATTCAGTTTCCATAGCACATGTGGACTTTGTGGACCTAGGGCTGGGAGAAGGTGAACATATTGTTGGGTTTCACCGTGGAGCTTTTTTTTTTTACTATTTTTTTTTTTTTTTTTTTGGAGCTTTTTTTTGCCTAATGTTTCCAGGACTGGATTGGAGCCAGGATGTATTAGGTTGGTGCAAAAATAATTGCAGTTTAGAAGGTTAAAAATAATTGCAAAAACTGCAGTTACTTTTGCACCAACCCAATAAATATTTGGGTGCAAAAAGAATTTTAAAGACAGCACAAGTGTTTGGTGAGTGCAGATGGTGGTAGGAGACCGGAGGTATGCAGCTTCCATTGGGCTGAGCCTCTGCAGGGACGACAGGCCTTCTGGGGGTGCCTTGGAGAGCCCAGGTTTGCAGGTCAGGTGCCCGTGGCCCCAGAGACCTGTCCCTGCTCTGGCCACGGGTGCTGCAACCTGAGTGTCTCCTTGGAACCGGAGCTCCCCAGACAGCAGCCCATGTCTGGCCCCGGCTCCTCCCCTCAAGTTAAAAGGGAGCCGACCTCACTTGCCTGAGCTCGAGAGGATGAAATGGCACAAAGGACTTCTGTTGCCTGAAGTGCAGTGGCTTGATTTCATGTAAACCGCCATGGCTGCCCACTCACCAAGTGTGATCTCTCTCAGACTGGGAAACTGTTGCTTTGGGGTGGGTTGCAGAGCTGTGCGTGTGCGCGCGTGTGAGCGTGTGTGTAGTACCCAGGTGCAGGGTTAAAGCCAAACCATAATGATTTATCAAGGGAGCAGAAGAGTCTCTTATGTGTTGGTAATGGTGTACTTAAGGGTTACTTGATGCTGTTTTAAACGTATGGGTTGGAAATAAAAACAGTAAAAGCTCTCTAAACCCAGCCAGTGCAGGGTGGATGGCAAAACAGTCCAAATGATGTATCAGTAAAAAGAAATTACAGTTTATTTTAGAGATATGCTCCCAGTTTTCATGGTGCTAAGTGGTCTCTGCTCAGTTTCTGCTCCTTGGTGAATTTCACACTAATTGTATCTGAGGGGCTGCTGCTCCTCAAATTGGTTCCTTCTTCAGTGTTAAACCTGGCTCATTCATGCCATTAATATTTATCGAGCACTTGGTATGTGTCCGACACTGTCCTAGGTGCTGGCATCAGGCTGATAGACACCCCTTTCCCTGTAGCATTTACATTTTTGTTGGGTGAGAAAGTCCATAGACACAGTAGCCACGTTGTGTGGAAGGTGTGGAGAGGTCAGGGCTATGAGAGAGAAGGGGCAGGGTGGCCCTCTGCAAGGGAGTCATTTGAGCAGTGGGATGTGGAGGGATCAGCCCTCTTGGGGGAGAGTGACTGAGGCAGAGGGAGCAGCTAGCACAAATTCTCTAGCACCTACCATTAGAACAGGCCGTATACAGACATTTCTGAGAAGCTATGTGAACTAAATATGGACTGGGCATTTGTTGACATTTAGGGACTATTGTATGGTAGTTAGTTTCAAAGTTCCTTTTGAATTTGGGATGCACATTGAGGACTTGATTGTTAAAATGAAGTATCTGGAAATCTTGCTTAAAACATAGAAAGGCCCTAGGGTGAGAAGGTGCCTGGTGTGTTGGAGGCATGGCCAGGGCCAGCGTGGCTGGAGCAGGGTGAGCAGGCTGGCGGCGGCCGGCCTCCAAGGCCAGGGGAGGCAGAGTTTCATTCTGCGTGAATGCGGGGCCTTCAGAGGGTTTTGTTTTGAGCCCAGGAGTGAACGCAGGGAATCCAGTGGAGGTGTGAGAAGCAGTTGGAACCCAGATGTGTTTGATGGCAGAACCAACAGGATTTCCTGATGGGCTGGAGGGTGGGTAGTCCGATCAAGAGGGCAACTCCACGTTTTCATCTGAGCGGCTAGAAGATGGTGGATGTGCCATGAACTGAAATGGGGAAAACTGTGGTGGAGTCTGAAGGTCTGAGGTGACTTTAAAACTTCTTGCCTGTTGCACTTTACCCATGATGCACTGTGTGTGTTGTGATAACAGATTAAGATGACCTTCCTCTTTGCAGAGTTAAGGTTAACCCTCCAGGAAATGTCCAGTGTGTCTTGTTGCCTCACAGAGTCGGGTACTGGGATCTTTGTTGAAAGTCAGTTGTCCACATGTGCATGGGTGTATTCTGTTCGTCCGTCTACATGTCTGTCTGTATGTCTATATCACACTTAGTTACTGTAGCCTTATGGTAAGTCTACATAAGCTCAGGTAAGCCCTCTAAATTGGTTCCTCTTTTTCAGTGTTGTTCTTACTATTCTAAGTCCTTTGTATTTCCGTATAAATTTTTAGAATCAGCTTGTTGTTGCTACAAAAAGTGATGTCAGGAATTTTTGATTGGGAAGGCATTGGATCTGCGGATCAATTTGGAGGGGAGAGTTGATACCTTCTGACCCATGGACAAGACCTATCTCTCCATTTAGTTAGGTTTCCTTTAATTTCTTGCAGGGATGTATCGTTGTAGTTTCAGTTTATAGGTCTTGCACAGTTTTCAAAAACTGACTTTATCCTTAAGTATTTCACATTATGGTATTGTAAGTGATTTTTTTTTTTTAAAGCTTTGAGCTCTGGTTGTTTGTTGCCAATGTGTAGAAATACTGCTGACTTTTGTGTATTGACCTTGATCCTGAAAAGAGCAGGTGCACAGGAAGCCCAGGGCCAACGTTTCTGAGGCTTCCCCTCCATGGCAGAGAGAGCCCACGGCTCAGGAGGAATGGAAGAACTAGGATTAATGGTGTGTCCACTGCGTTTCCCAGCCTGGATGGGGTCAAAGACCCTGAAAGGGTCCCCCTCCCTAGGAGCTAGTCCTGGGGGTGGCCACAGCCGGCTCTGGGCCTCACTGAGGAGGGTGCTGTCTGCTCCTTGGTGCCCAAAGGTCTTTCCATAGAGTTCACCCATATTTGCTTAGTTTGCAAGTTCTCCTGTGGGAGTGTTGCTTGCCATTCATGAGGTGTGTGTGAATTGCCGTGAACCCAGTTTAAAAATAAAGGTTTCATATCAGAGAAAGCTCCTGGTAGTCATGTGGGCACAAAGAATGACAACAGAGGTGATACTGACAATATTCCGCAAGCTACAACTGCCAGCACTGCCTGCGAGTGTGGGATTTGGCTGCTTCACTGCGTTCAGCTGATGTGCCTGGAGCCCTGGATGTCTGATGTTACAAAGAAGGGGAAATCCTGGAGGTGGCTGTCTCTGTGATCTCAGGAGAGTTCCTCAACATTCTTGAGCCTTCGTTCTCCTGTCTGTAAAACAGCATCCCGTCTCCCTGGGTCGTATGAGCCCTGTGGAGATGAGCCCTGGGGTAAAACTGGGAGTTGTCCCACAGAGGGGAAGCCGCCTCCATTTGGGAGGTGAAGTGTGCCTGTCTCAGGTGCGTCACAACCTCAACTTCTGAGGGCAAACCCTGCACTGCCTGGAATGGTGGGGGTTTCCCTGGGGCCTATGCTGGGAAACACAGGCCAGGGAGCAAAGAGGTCATATCTGGAGAGGGAGACCTGGGCGACCCTGTCTCCTGAGATTGTCCTGGGGATTCATAGAGGTACTGAGCTTTTAGCACAGTACCTAGAACTCACTACGAAGCACCTGTTAAATGCTGGGTATTACTGTTTCTGCTGTTAACGTCAGTGTTACAATCAAAACCATGAACCATCTTCTGTGTGTTTGGCTTGTTGGTATGTGGCTGTGAAACCACTTAACGTCTTCATCCTTATTGCAGAAGACGGCATCTGTGAACCAGCGTTCACTGGTGAGCACGTCATCAGGCCATAGACGGGTAGACGTTTCCTCAGCCGCCCCCTGGAAGGTAGCGGACACAGAGCTTTGGTTGAAATCCGAAATTTTACTGTGTAATCCCAGGCTTTGGAGGCATTTAAAACTGCTGGAATGTTCCAAAAACTCCTTAGAAACTCATGTTTCTTTCTCTGTCCTTCACTTTAGGTTGGTCAGCACATTGACGCAAGTTGCCTTCTGACGTAGCTGCAGCCATGGCCAGCTGGTAGGACCAGTGTCCCATGCCCAGAAGCCAGGTGAGTGCTTGGGGTCTCGTACCTGTAATGAAGGCTCTGACTTGCCCACTGGGCCTCCTTCAGCTCCTTGGACATTGGAAACTGCACTGCGGCAGAAGCTGACCGCCACCTCCTAGAGGGGATGGAGAGAGGCAGGTCCCTCCAGGATTACGCGCTGGACTGTCTCCACAGGGCCACCCAGGAGTGCCCGCCTCCCCTACTGTTTCAGGGGTCACTCACTTGAAAAACCCTGGCCTAAATAGGCTGAGCTGTCCTCTGTGAGGATAATCCCAGCCAGGTGGCCTTTGCCCTCAGGCCATTTCTGTGATTGCCCAGTGCTGACCAAAACAAGTAGGATATGTCCTTACCCACCGTCAGTGTTGCAGGACCCTGCCCCAGTACTTGAAGCTGTGTGTCCTTACCTTGCCCTGCGTTTGTGGGGAAACCGAGCCCCTCCCACCCCCCGCTGAGACTGTCCAGGCCTCTTGGGACCCAGTAGGCAGAGCCCGCCATGCAGGTGGCATGTGTCTGTTGCCATCAGGGCTCAGCTAGTGATGTTTTGGCTTAGGGCTGCCTACCTGGAGAAGGTAGAACTGAGAGTCCTCTTAGGAGTAGGGGGCAGTTTGGGGACCTCCTGGGTTGGTCAGCTGCTGCTTCTCACAGTCCAGTGGCAGGTGACTGCCGAGGGGTGCGTGTCCTAAACAGCGGCACAGCTGCCTGGCTTGGGGCAGAACTGACTGCTTGGCCTGCATGCTGGGCGGAGCACAGTATGTGACAGGGTAGGGTCGGTTTTGTGAAGTTTCAGCTTTTATCTGCCTATAGGAAGAAACTGTGGACATGGTCAAGTAATCCTGGTGTCAGGAAAACATTTCCAGAGTGTTCTAATAGAAATGAGCTTTACTGGTGTGTAAAATGTTTTTAATTGAAATGTAATTTGCATACCATACAATTCATCCATTTATAGTATACAAGTCAGTGACTTTTTTTTATATGTTCAGGAGTGGTGCAGCCACCATCTCTGTCTGGTTCTTGGCCACTTTCATCATCTCAGAAAGAGACCCCGTCCTCATTAGCAGCCACTGCCCAGCCCCTGGCAACCACTGACCTACTTTCTGTGTTTATGGATTTGCCTCTTTTGGACATTTCATGTCAACAGAGTCATACAACATATGACCTGGTGTGTTTGTTTGACTTCTCTTAGCATAATGTTTTTGAGGTTCATCCGTTTTGTAGCATGAATCAGTGCTTCATCCATTTTTATGGCTAAGTAATATTCCATTGCATGGATGGACCACATTTTGTTGATTAGTTTGGGCTGTTTCCACCTTTTGGCAATATGAATAGTGCTGTTACGAACATTTGTGTATATGAACTTGTGCAAACGTGTTTTCAGCCCCTTTGGGTATATATATAAGCGTGGAATTGCCGGGTCATGTGTAACTGTGTGTTTAACGTTTTGGGGAACCTGCAGACTGTTGTCATGGTGGCTGCAGCATTTACGCCTCCGCCCCCGCCCGAGTCCCCTAGAGCTCTTTGGAGACCAGAAGTCACGCAAAGTCTATGCCGGTTTCCTAGAGCCACTTGAGGATCATCGGTGTTGACAATGCTTGCTACATGGTGCTGGTGGCAGCATGTAATGGGGTGGCCGTGACGTGGGTGGTCTGGCCCTTGGCTGTCAACAGGCTCTCTGTAGTAGACATTAATGTTGACAAATCATGAAACTTGATATCTGGAAAAGGTCTTACTTGAAGCCCAGGGCATTGTCTGAAGGCAGCAGGCTGGCTTAGGTTCTCCAAGGTCCGAGGCTGGTGCCCCACCTTTGCCTGGTCCGTTGTTAACTCAGAAGTACATGGTCTGAGCAGTAAGTACTTGCCGAATGAGTGACATCTCATCCTGTCACAGGGCCAGCAGGGAAGAGGCAGCCACAGCATTACAAGCAGTCATTGGGGATTCAGAGGGGAACTTCCGGAAACCATCCCAGATGTTCCTTCAGGCCTTGCCTTTCCCCACTCACTGTGTGAAGGGGTTTGATGCAAAGGATGGCCTGTGACTAGTCATGACACATGATGGTCAATGCTGGACAGGCAAAAAACACCCTTGAGTAATTATTTTTAAATATTTGTAAATATGTAACCGTATGTGCTTTTTGTCGTGGGGTATAAGTCAGCCCAACAGATAGATTGATTTTTAGTTTTTTTCTGGTCAGCACCAGAACCAACACCTACTTCACTTGAACCATGGCCTGTGGTCAGCTGGGGTCTCCCCATTCTTATCATCCAGGACCCACTGGGCACAGAGGAGAGGCAGGGCGGGAGGAGGGCTGGCTCCAGGCAAGCCCCGAGGCCCACACAGCCCCCACGCGGCCACATTGTGTGTGTTTTTGGTTGCACATGGAGGGCTTGGGCTGTCGGCCTCGGCCAGTGGACGTGATGTCCACCCTAGAAGTTGGCCTTTTGGGTCCTGCTCGTTCAGCAGGTAAGCATTGCTCCTGTGCCAGGGGCCTTGTGCTGGGTGTTCAGGGTCAGAAATGGGGGCCTTATAGAAAAAAACAAACAGTTTACAGAAAGAGAAGTGCCCTTAACCAAGGTATGGAAGATACTCAGTCTTGTTGATACTAAGAGTAATGCATGTTGGAGCTTCTTCAAGACATTTCTGACCTTCGGTTCACAGAGGTGGACTCCATTTTGTTGATGGGAATCAGGCAGCACCGTGAGCTGCTTTGGAGGGTTCATCACTTCTGAGGGGGGATGGCTTCCCCTGTGTTCCAGCAATTCCACTTCTAAAAATGTATCCCAAAGATATACTGTTAAAAATAAGGATTGTGACAGTGCTGTTCTTTACAGCATTCTGAAGTAGCAAAACTGGGAAGTGACTTAGATAGTTGTCAGTGAGGGCTGGGGACCGGTGGGGTGGAGCCGAGCCTTGATGGGATTTCTAGGGTGAAATGGCAAGTGGGTGAAAAGGAACAAGGTGAAGGATAAAGAGATGCAGTGCCCTCACTTATATCTGAGGAGAGGTGTGGGGATACGAATGGATGTGTATTTGCTTATATTTAATTTTTAAAAATGGACGTATAACCCATAAATTCACCACATGGTCACCTGGGAGGAGGGATGAGAGGACACACAGGGTTATTGGAGACTTATCTGGATTTCCTTTCTGAGTAGCACGGGGTGTGTGTTTTCCATAATTACAAATGAAAAGTATGTCAAATGGGAGAGGGGCAACAATCCCTAAAAACCAAAGCAAAATGAAATGAATGAATCTCGGTGCATGTCAGTTATAACACTAGTTGGTGACTTAATCTCTCAGACAGGATTTATTTTACACGACTTTTGTAAAACACAGTGGTTTGGTTTGTGACTGTTTTAGTGATATATACCATAAAGGCAAAAAGAAAATTCTAAAAACCTGTAACTGTTTTTAGGAATTCTAGTTTCACCTTAACAATACCAATAGTCTTATAGAAGAACACATTTCTAAGTAGTATCTTTAAGAACCAAATTTTCAGCATGAAAGAAAAGTGTAAATATAAAATCAAAGTATTTAAGTTAAAATGTTTTAATTCTAAATTTGCATTGGACTATTTCAATTGTGTCAGTTGGTACTGGAGTTGCCAGGAGGACTCACGGGGCACCCCTGGCCAAGGTGAGACAGGTGAGTATGAGGGAGATCAAGGAGTCCCCGAGTTGGAACATCAAATGTGTTAAAAATCCATGGGTTCATTTTGGTGCTCAAAGGAAAGGAAAGACACTCCCTGGTCCCTTTGGAGGGGGTTAAACGAACTCATTTTTAAAATTGATAAATAGAGGGAAAGAAGCAAGTATTTATTACCTCTTCTCTATGGACCGAACTTAAAGAGGAACAAAATAAGTGGGCGAGAGCAAGTTTCCCTCACAGATCAGCACTGCCCTACAGAACTTTCTGGAATGCTCTGAACCCACACCATCCAGTGTGGCACCTGGAATAGTTTGAGGAAGTCAAGTTTTAATTTTATTTAATTTTAATTAGGGTTTCCAGGCGGGAATTCCCTCCCGTTCCCCAGAAGTTTTTTCACTTTCCTGACTGGAATCCTGAGAAAAGTTGCTTGGGAAATCGGGAAAATCGGCTCCTTGAACCCAGGTGGTTGGTAGTATCGGCTGTCACTTTGTGGGAACGATTCATTGTGGAGAACAGAAAACAGTTTCTATCTCAGGATTCCGGAAAGGGAAAGCGAAAAACATTCCTGAGAATGGGCGGAATTCCCGCCTGGAAACCCTAATTTTAATCTATTTAAATAGCCACATGTGGCTAATGGACAGTGTACCCATTGACATATTCTGGCCAATTAGAACGAAGTGATGGAATTTTATGTTTATAAGTTTTCAGACACCTAATGAAATGGTGGGTCCCAACAGCAGTCTTCAGTGGTCAGCCCCCAAGGAAGGCACATGCACTTCCGGAGGGATGTGTGCTTGGTTAGACCTCAAAATCTAGTTTACGGGAAATCGGGCGTGTGACATTATACCACAGGGACGCTACCAGCAAAACCTAACTGTGGGAAACAGGACAGATGACCTAATTTCTTCAATGTATGATTGAAAGGGAGGGGAGGGGGAACCTATAGATTTCAACCAAATGTGACTCTGGTAAAGATTATGGAATGCTTGTTACATTGTTGAAGGTATGATTGTGGGATGGTGGCGGGTTTGTCCCGTGGAGATAAATACTGACCCTCTGTTTCAGAAATGCATGTTGCATAGGATTCGTGTCACAGAAGCTGGTGGGGTTTAGGAGACCAGTGTTGGTCACCTGAAGACCACGGTGGCAGGCACGTGCAGTTATTAATAATTGTGCTGTTTTCCTTACTTCTGTGGGTACGTTTGCAATTTTCCATAATCAAAGTTTACAAAACAGGTTTGAGCCAGGCATTCCCTCCGGAGCTTTACAGTGCATGTCACCCAGGGCAGGGGAAACAGCTGTTTACAAAGTCATGGTGGTTAGTCTGTGGTTAGTTTAAATTCAAACAGAAAACCTTCAGCAGAGTATCTGGAGTTGCTTTGAGGGGCCATGTCTGGTGGCCTGTCAAGTGGGACAGACTCTCATTACAGCATTCTTCTTTTCTGTAATAGCACTCACAGCTGCCTTTCGCGGGCCCTCGGAGAGCATTATCGATAACGTAGGTGGGTGCCGTTCCCATTTCGCAGTTGAGGAAGCTGAAGCATGTGGAGGTGACCCAGGCCTCGTTCTGGGCTGACGTGGCGTGCATGGTGCATGGCCCCTTCTGTTCCGTGAGCCTCGGTCCGCCGCTGGCCCGTCCCTCCCTCACACACCTGGAGCTCATTTTATCACCACCTGTGCTTCCCCAACTCAGTACTCTGGCTCTGGACAGCCCATATGTTGTTTGCAGACCTATGTTAATATATTCGGAATTAGAGACCAGTCTCACCTTGCCATTGGTGTTGTCCATCCATATCCGCCAGGGGCAGTCGAGTGGATAAAGTAGGTGGGTAGCTGGTTTTCTACATGACTGTCTTATAACAAGTAGTGCTTCACAAGTCAGAGCCTTTGTGCCATCTAGGGGTCACTGTACCTCCTAGCACAGGGGGACCTTCCCCCACGTCACTCACCTGCTGTGTATCCGCTGCCCACTCCTGCCTCCGTGTGTATCCTCCTGGGGCTTCCTGGGGCCCGTGCTGCTCTGGGTGGGAGGCCTGTCGTTGGACCACCCCCACCCCCCCGGGGGGAGTGTCCCTGGGGCCCAACCAGTCCTGGTCCTTGGTAGAAACTTAAGCCCATGTTTGGACAAATGAATGAGTGAAACACCTGTGAGACTAAGGCTGGTGGCACACGTGCAGTGAGAAGCCTCTGATGGTCCTGACTTGACTAGGACTCTGCCTGTGGTGGCCTGGTGACCCTCCACCTTGGCCTTCCATCAACAAATTGTCTCTTGTGTGTCCGATCCCACAGAGTCACACGCCAGGGCATCAGCTCCTTCTTTTGCTCGGAGACGGTTCTTACTTAGTTCCTGTCTGTGTGGTGGGCTTGCTGCGCTGGGAGCACGAGTACACAAGTGACGCCCAAGGAGGCTGCGGCCCCCTGGGTGAGGGCACTTCGGGGTTTGGGGAGCTTGGTGCACAAAGGAGTCTTTTCTTGAAGACATGATTCTCTGCTCTTGGGGTCAGAGTAAACCTGCTTTTGTCTTTTAGAAGCTTCGCAGCTCTAGAGGAGTTGTGGCTCTTGGGATTAGGATTGTTATGTTTTGTTTTTATTTATCCTGCCTTTAAAAAAAAATGGAGGTAAGTTTCACATAATATAAAATTCGCCCTGTTAACCGTTTTAAAGTGTGAATTCATTGGCATTTAATACACTCTCAGTATTGTGCTACCATCACCTCTAATTCCAGATTTGTATCATCCCCCAAATAAACCTGTACCCATTAGCACTCACTCCCTGCTCCCCCACCTCTGCGCGCCCCAGGGCCCTAGCAACCATTAATCCACTTTCTGTCTCTATGGATTTGTCTGTTCTGCACATTTCAGATAAAATGGAATCATACACTGTGTAGCCTTTTGTGTCTCACTTCTCTAACTTAGCATGTTTTCACATTCATCCCATGTTGTGGCATGAATCACAGCTTCATTCCTTTTTATGGCCGGGTAATATTCCGTTGTGTGGATGGGACTACTTTTGGTTATTCCTCTGTGGATGGACAATGGGGTTATTTTTACTCGTGGCTGTTGTAAATAGTGCTGCTTTTAACATTCGTATACAAGTATTTGTTTGAATATGTTGTCCCATCTCTCGGATATATACCTAGCAGTGGAATTTATGGATCATATGGTAATTCTGTATTTAACTTTTTGAGGAACTGCCAGACTGTTTTCCACATCATTGTACCATTTACATTCCCACCAGCAATGTACGAGGGATCCAATTTCTCTACATCCTCGCCAATATTTGTTATTTTCCATTAATTTTTTTTATTATTATTATAGCCGTCTTAGTGGGTGTGAGGCAGTATCTCATTGTGGTTTGATTTGCATTTCCCTGATGATTAGTGATGTTGAACGTCTTATGTACTTACTGGCCATTTGTGTGTCATCTTTGAGAAATATCTGTTGAAGACCTTTTTTAGAATTGGCTATGTCTCTGTTGTTGAGTTGTAAGGGCTCTTTATATACTTGGGACACTAGACCCTTATCAGATAGAAAATATTTCCTCCCATTCTGAGTTGCTTTTTTCACTCTCTTAATAGTGTCCTTTGCACAAAAGATGAATTTTGATGAAGTCCAATTTTTTCTTTATTTCTTATTGTGGTTTTGGTATCTAGCTAAGAATCTGTTGCCAAATCCAAGGTCGTGATTTATCCTTATATTTTCTTCTAAGAGTTTCTTTCTTGTTTTTTTTTTAATTGGGAAGTATAGTAGTACCTCGGTTTTCTAACGAAATCCGTTCCGGAAGACCGTTCGAGTTCTGAAATATTCGAAAACAGCCGACAGCTAGTTCGACTTATGCGTGTTCGAAAACCGAAACATTTACTTCCGGGTTTACGGAGTTCATAAACCTAAATGTTCGTCAGCAGAAGACGTTTGAAAACTGAGATGCTACTGTATTGGGGAACTGTGTTTTTCCCGGATGTCAAGTTGTTACTTTTCAATCTAGTTGTGGAGGGTGCGGCTCACTGGCCCATGTGGGAATCCAACTAGCGACCTTGGTGTTATGAGCACTGCGCTCCAACCACTGAGCCAACCGGTTACCCATCAGCGGCTCAGTTCCAAGCTCAAGCCGTTGTTTTCAGTCTACCCCCCTGTTTCCCTGAAAATAAGACCTAGCCGGACAAATAGCTCTAATGCGTCTTTTGGAGCAAAGATTGATATAAGACCTGGTATTATGTTACGTTAGACCAGGTCTCATATTATAGTAAGAGAAGACCGGGTCTTATGTTAACTTTTGCTCCAAAAGACGCATTAGAGCTGATTGTCCAGATAGGTCTTATTTTTGGGGAAACACGGTAGTTGTGGAGGGCACAGTTCACTGGCCCATGTGGGAATTGAACCGGCAACCTTAAGAGCTCATGCTCTGACCAACTGAGCCCCTTCTAAGAGTTTTATACTAGGTTTAGCTTTTAATGTTTAGGTCTTTGACCTATTTTGAATTAATTTTTGTATATGGTGTGAGATAAGAGTTTTGTTGTTGATCATTATCTTTTCTATTGGCATGAAGACATTTTGGCTTATTTAACCAGGAATGGATGGGAGTGTCATAGCTGGGGATTCTGAAAGTACTTTTTCTCATATTTTATAACAAATATGTATTGAACACCATTCTGTCTTGGGCTCTGGGATGGTAGCACTGAACAAAGAGGTGTTCCCTGTTTTTGTGGGGCATGGGAGGGCACACAGAGAGGAGCAAATAGAATGTTAGGTGGTGATGAAGTGGGCACGGGGCTGGAGCTCCATCAAGGAGAATGTGTGGAGGGGAGAGTCATGTCATTTGCTGTCTCAGCTGAGACCTGAATAAAGGGAGTGCAGAGACCTGGGGCAGGAGCTTTCTGGGCACAGGGAGCAGGACGTGCAAAGGCCCTGGTATGGGAGTGAGCTTGGCTGCCAGAGGAGCAGTGGGGATATAACTGGTTTTACAAAAGGACCACTACTATGCTACCCTTTAGCTTAGCTCAGCTGTTTCCTGGAGGTTTTCTATAACCAGAACAACCCCTGCCCAAGAGGAAGATTTCCACTAACAGGGTGGAGGGGAGACGTGGGTGTCTGTTCCAGCTCTTACAGCTGTGTAGAAAATGCTGCGAGAACTGTTTCTTAGTCCCGTGGGCTTGGTTGAGACCAGAAACTTGCTTTAGCCCTACATGTAGTTTCCCTGCTGGTTCAGATCCTCCTGGGGCAGCCGCAGACTCGTGACACTGACGGATGTGTACAGGAAGGAGCTCGACAAAGGAAGGCCCAGCGGGACCTCCAGGCAGTGGTGTCTCCACATTACTGAGCACCCTGATTAAGACGACAACAGATGCACACCTGGTTCCCCCACTTTCTACTCATGTCTCCCCCCCAGAATGGAGAAGGCGTTTCTGGACCTTCCTGGAATTTTCTGTGCAAAACCTCCCTGCCATTTCCATCCACAGGCCTTGAAGCAGCTGGCAGTCAAGGCTGCATCTTTGCTGGGTCCCTAGGGAGTTGGCCCTGGAAGAGTTAGGGCCTTCCATTTTGTGATGTGATACCCGATGGGTACATTGCCGATGTCATGGAAATGGCAGGCGTAACCCTTTGTGGGCCACGAGGCTCAGGGCCCAAGAGGCAGCTGGGAGGGGACAGAGGGCTGGTCCTTTCTCATGGGAGAGAAACGTGGCCAGCTAGCCCTCACAGTGACATCCTGCACCGGGGGTCTCCTGGTCACCATCTCCCTGTGGACATTTAATATCGCTCAGATTCCCCTTCACATGTGGCACTTTTGTTTCTGTGTCATGTGCTCCTCCGGCAGCATATGTTTCTCTCTGTCTCTCTCTCTCTCCGGGGCTCAGGGTTGGGCTTTGGCCACAGCCCAGCTGTCAAAGGCTCAGATGCCCACCTGGAAGTGGCCCTGCGTGTGTGGCATTGGGTGCTTACTGAGCACCTCTGAGGTGGCAGATACGAAAGCCACGTCCTCATCTGCAGTGCAAGCCGGGGGCAGCTAGTGACAGTTTTAAAGACACTGACTTGCCACTAGTCTCTCCTCTTAATATGTGTTCAGTGTAGGTGTGCTCCCCCTTACTGAGCGTCTTGGAGAAGACGGCCTTTCATCTCATGCTGTCGGGAAGGGTGTTCAGAGGCCCAGGCGTGGGGCTGAGGTGCAGACACCTGAGTGGGATCCACGTGGCCTGTGCTCAGGATTCCCCGTGTTCAGAGTTTTCAGGAGGTTGGCTGTGTTTGGGGGAAGATAAAAGTTATAGCTCTTCTAGCACCTCCTAGGGATAGGAGCTCCACTTTCTCTCATTTTCTTCCCCATGACTCCAGGCAGGGAGTTTGAGGGTGGGGGACCTGGCTGTCCCAGCGTGAGCTTGAGCAGCTGGGTGCACCATCACAGGGTTGGCTCTTACTGTGGCATAAGTCGCTCCAAGGGCAGTGACCGAGGGTTTTTTCTGGTGATAACTTGTCCTGAAACTGGCTTTGTTCCCACACACTGCTGAGGGGAGCTTCTCCCAGTGCTGGCTTCACTGTGCAGTCTCTGTGGGATTTGCATTGAGGAATCTGAAGACGGTTAAAGTTTTCTCCTCACAAATGTGGATGGCCACCACTTGAGTATGTTAGCGTCTGCTCTCCAAGTTCATTTTGTTAAGTATATGCCCCAAAAGCATTCACTCATAGGCATCATTTACAAGTCCTCCGCCTTAAAAAAATAATCAGATTGTAAATGTGTGTTTATTTGTAAATGGGAACGCCCAGTGTGCCAGCCCTTTTGACTTCACTTCAGTCTGAACCACCTGCATTGCTGGGTGGTTCTTGAACCTAGGACTGCAGGTGACCGGATAGGATGGATGTCTTGGTCTAGCTGTGCATGAGCCGCCCTCCCCCTGCGTGCTGGCTTCTATTTGATGGGTTGCCAGCATTTCCGACGGAGAGCGTGTGCGGGCACCCCTGGTATGTTAGGAGTGCTGTTAGGAGGAGGCTGGGAAGCTCCTGAACTTCCCCTCCCCCTTCAACTCCTGCTTCTGTGCTGAGCACCGCACTTGCAAGTGGTGCCTTTTCTTGGAGGAATTAGGTAGAGAACACCTGTGGGGGCGAGGGGCAGCGTGGTCCCCTGCGGAGCTCACTGGTGCTCAGAGTGAGTGCTTGGATGCAGTGACTGGAGGACCTCATTTAAGGTGTGTGCACGTCCAGGTCTTTTTGGAGCGTGCTCTGCGCCACCTCCCAGCTAGCTCTTTGCGCTCCCCTCCTCTGTGCTGAAGGACCCAACGAAAGGTTCCAGCCCTCCTCGCTCTCAGGCTGACGCCCGTGGAGACCCTACTCCACCCCCAGTCCCTGGACTTCCGAGGGCCACCCAAAGCCCAGGGAAGCCCATGTGAGGCCCATTACCACTGCTGGCCTCCCAGCACTGAACGTAAAATGGCCTCGCTGTAACGGGGACGCTTTTTCCTTCTAAGCAACCTCATTCCATTTAAAAAACAGTTGATAAAAGTTTTGATCTCCTTTTATTTGGTTTTATCAACTTTCCTTGGACATGGATTTACACGTGCCTATATATTTCTTCCTCTTCATCTTTTCTCTTTTAAATTTTTTTTTTTATTTCAGGTAGCTTCTTCACCTTTTCTGCTACCGTTTCTTCCTCTTCTCTCTACAAATCCAGATTCTACCCTTGGAGCCCAGCTCAAGTGAAGCATTTCTAGATTCTTCTTCTCCTCTTCTGGACTACCAGGTGGACTCCTTTTCTGGTGTTGGCTTGTAATACAATGGAGATTGGCACACGCATCTTACAGCGCTTACTGTGTTTGTGCTCCCTTGAGGACGGGTACCCCAAGCTGCTTCTCCAGCCCTCCACGGAGGAGGCACCCCCACGCCACTGGCTCCTTGGACGTCGCCGTCAGGTGCAGGATCAGTATTTGTCAGGGGCCCGTTGGTGTCCCTGTCTTGCTGGGCCAGGTGGACCATGAACTAGGAGAAGGGGTGTCCCAGGCGCTGAGTAACAAGCACCCCGTGCTGCAGAAGCTCCTTTCAGGGTTCACGCATCGCTCAGATAAACGGCAGTAAACAGTTCTTTGCCTTGTCTGGAGGCTTAAATTGTCGTATGCACAACATCGTAGAAAGGAGTGTGGTTGCCGGGCTAGTATTTGAACATTTCTGCTGTTCCAGTGGGTGTGAATGATCTTAGTCACGGCTCAAGGAAGTGTGGGTTGAAATGGCGGATGGGTGCGGGGATCCACGCGAGGCTCTGCAGAGCCCTGGGCTCCTCCATGTGCTTTAGGAGTTGGTGGTCCTGCTCCCTGTATCTAAGCTCATTTCCGTACTTAATGGCTTTAGTCCTCCTTGCGACAGGTGGACAGGAGCTGAGCGCACACCGATCACCCACAAGAACTGCTGTTCTTTGCTCAGAATTAAGAAAAAAGGCCTTTTCTGAGAGATTTGGAGAGGATTCAGAAGTGGGAGGCGGGGATGAAAACTGTGCACGTGTAAGTGGGTATGGTGTGCGTATGCGAGCATGCGTGGGTGTGGATGCACACGGGTGTGTGTGGTGCTTGGTGTGCACCTAGCCTTGCGTGCGGCACTTTTGGGGAGTGGGGAGGAGTCTGTCGATGCCCCAGTCCCCTGCGTTCATCTTCTGCCGATAGGGTGTCCATCGAGTGGGGTCAGATGGAAAGCAAGTCTGGGCACTGCTTTCCTTGTCCTTTTCCCTCTCTTTACACTGCCCTCAGCCACCCCGGAACCGTGGCCCTCGAAGGCTGACAGTGACATTGCACACCTCCTGAGAAGCCTTGAGAAGAGCCCCATAGCAGGATGTGTCTCATTTTTGTCAAGTGGCTGCCCACCTGGCAGTCTGCGTTGGCCTCTTTTAGTACCGGCAGAAGGCTCAGGAACCCTTCATTGAGTCTCCAAGCCCAGGGAGCTCCAGTGAGTGATGGACAGATACCACCAGGTTGGGAGTGAAGGGACGCGCCCACCAGTCAGGCCCAGTGTTCACATAAAGGTCAGCAGAATTGAAGGATCGAGGTGCCGACCAGTGGAGGCTGAGCCTTAGGTCCCCAAGGCTTCCCTGCATCCCTGGGCTGGGCTATGGAGCTGCAGCCCCAGGCAGAGCGCACTGGTGCAAATCGTGGGTGTTCAGAGATCTTGATCCACCTGTGGGACAGGACCCAGGATGTAGGGCGATGACGGCGCTGCTCGCCTGCCCTGGAGTGGGGCAGTCGGGGGCAGTGTGGTGTGGACCTGTGTCCTCCTAGAGGGCCCCCCCCTTTCAAACCAGGTAAAGCGCCCTTTTCAGGGTTTCCCTGGTACACATGACACCTCTCTACCCAGCCCTCCAGGGCAAAGGTGAGTCCTGGTTACCTGGAGAAGCCAGGTCCTGTGGCTCCCTCCTGCCCCAGGGCATCTCCAGTGGCCCCCAGGTCTGCAGTGACTCAATCCCATGTGCTCTTTTCACACTTTCCATCCCAGCTCAAACATCCCTCCTTAGTGAGGTTTCCCCTCAGCCCCCCTGCTGGCTGCTCTGCCCATCAGGTTCTTCTCAGCCCCTGTGCTTCTCCTGGGAGCTGGGATCTGATGCTCAGGCACGTGTGCTGAGGACCTGCTTGTTTCTGTAACTGGGTTAAAGTTTCATCTGCAGTAATTGAGTTTATAGCACGTAATTTCCTTCTATGAGGAACCTATTTATCTTGAGCGTGTAGGGCTTTTAGGGTGGTATAAAAACCCGTGTAGTGAGACTGACTGACCCTGCAGTGATCTGTGCTCTTGGCTCTATTTGAAACTAAATTTCTTCTGACTTGTCAAAAGGGTTAACTTTGAGTCCTGGGCTCAGATTGAATTTACATGTTCAAGTCTTTTTTTTTTTTTTTTAAACTTATTTTTCTCTGTAGTCAGTTCTGCTGTAACGTTTGTTTTGGAAAAGTAGATTTATTCCAACACTATTGATATGTTAGGGCACAGTTGGCGCATAATACACAAGTTGTGTTTGGTTATGTGCTGTTTTGTCCAGGAGAAATGCTGGATTAGCTGGTGACCTGTTTTAGTAAATAAAATTTGGCTGGGACACAGCTATACCCATTTGAGGACATACTGTCACAGCTATAGAGCTGAGTAATCGGGACGGAGACCGAGTGGCCCATGGAGCTGAAAATATTTAGTGTCACTTTGAGAACAGGTTTGCTGACTGCTGTACCAGGTGAATGCAGAAGACTGCTGCCAGCCACAGTAGCACCTGGTACACAGAATCAGTGCGCGCTCACGGGGACCCCTCTCAGGCCACGCCCAGCCCCTTCTGGAGTCTGCCGGCCTCCTGCCTGCTAATCACAGGAACTCAGAAACTGCAGCCCACCCACAGCCACAGCACGTAACAGGTCTTCTCCAGGGGAGGCGTCAGGCTTCAGGTAGAATTTGTGTAGTTCTTGGCTATTTAACATGCTGCCTTTTTAAAACCAGGTTCCTGTCTTTTTTTATGTGACAGAGTTTTGGGGTGCTGTGCAACTAACCCCACTGTTCCCAGGAGCTCTCTGTTTCTATTGCATGGTTTTGCAACATGTGGTAATTTTTAGAAATATATCTGTTGTGCTCCAGCAGAGCTGACTGTGCTTTGAAAACAAAGGGCAAAAGGTGTGTTCTCACTCATGCCACTCCATGAAACTGTAATCACATACTATGTCATCTGGACCCTGTGCAGTGAGAAGTCAAGCCCACTCCCCCTCGCGAGGAGCTCCCAGTGTCCTTTGGAAGCCTCAAGTCTGATTCTGGGTTGTTGATGTGGTGTTTCAATAGACACTGCCTGGCAGAGCATGGCCTTTAGTACCCAGCACCATCCCACCCACTCACTGTGTGCCCGCCACTTGCCTCAGTTTTCCCACCTGTAAAATGGGGCTGATGGTAGCACTCACCTTGCAGGTGGTTGTGAGGATCTGAGGTGATCCATGTGGAGTAAATGAAGTAAGAAGAGCCCACATTTCTGGTAACAGAGGGACAATCAACTTGAGTCAAGATCTGAGGATCCCAGTGTCAAAAATGGGGCCTGAGGTGTCTGGTCCAACACCCACCTTCCCAAGCTCCTCTCTGTAAAACCTACATTTGTTCATTCTTCAGATGTTTACTGTGCACCTACTGTGTGGCTAGTAGTCTTCTAGGACTAGGGACACAGTAGGAACATTGATGCTGATGCCCTTCTGCCTGTTACCTGGTGGGTGGTGATAACATCCGAGGGTGGGGGCTGGGGGGTTTTCTGTGGCCTGGCCCTGGGCAGGGCAAACCTTAATTCTGTCAGGTGTGGCTGCCGTGCAGGCATTTGAGGATGGCGGTTCCAGCCTCCTCACTGGCGTGTACATCTTAGCCCCACCGTGTCCTTGTCACTCCAGATGAAAACAAACCACCTAAGTATAATTAACAAAAGGCCTTTAGATCATGTAGTAGAATGGTCCACGGTGGGCAGCTTATGAGAGTGCCAGGTAGAAAGGAGTGGGGACCTGGGCTCTCGGCTCAGAACCCTGGCCCACCTAGACTTGGATTTCCCCACCTCACAGGGTGGCATGCCCACCCCATTGTCAACAGCAGAGGCTCTGGATGAGTGACACCCCCAGCGAGTGTTGGTGTGCCCCCCACACCCCAGGACTGCTGTAGGGGGAATCTCCCCAATGTCTTCTCAGTTTGTGTTTTTGAAGGCCCAGGGAGCTCCTAGTCAGGTGGCGGGGCCTGGGGCCCTCCTGATGGTGTACAGGAGAGAAGATGCCCGTGTTTCTGGAGTGTCGTAAGTTTTCAGACCACTAAGGGTTAAGAACCTGGCTTCGGGCAGTTTGCATGTAGGTAGGGTTTCTCTTTTTGAGTAAACCTTGCTGTGGCTTCCTTCTGCCTGAGACCCTCTCTGTTCAGCGGCTTGGCCCATGCTGTTCCCCTGCCTGGACTGTCTCCTCGAATTCCTGTTCCCACCTAGGCATCAGTCTGTGGGGCTCCATCTCAGTACCTTCCAGAAAGTCAGAATGCAGGAGTTTTTTATTTTTGTTGTCATGAGGAACTTGTTTTATTTATTTATTTAGTTAGTTTCAGGTGTACAAAGCAATGTAATAGTTAGACATTTACACCCCTCACAAAGTGATAACCTCTCAGAATGCGGGAGTCTTCAATGAAAGCACTCAACCTGTTCGCTTCATTTTGCCCCATAGGGCAACCCCAGGAATCATACACTTCATGAGACTAATTTATAGAACTGTAGGTTTAACTCAGTAGCGCATACTAAACCCATACTGTTTGCTCCACGTTGAAAATGAAGATGAATGGGAAAAAGGAGTTTGTGCCAGGAAGAGCTTAGCATTGATCCAAGAGGAGGGAGGAAGCCGTTGACTGGGGGGCGGGGTTGCTGCTGCTGCGAGCCGTTTGGTCAGGGCCGTGGAGGACATGGGCGCTGTCAGAGGGAGCCCACACTGAACACCGGCTTGGCGGCCCCTCGGGACAGCTAGTAGCCCAGGTAGAAGGTGGGCTGAGTGATGAGCTGAGGGGATTGGGCTTATTGTGTAGAGCTTGAGAGGCGTGGTAGTAAGTGATGGAGAAAGTGGACTTTTACGCTACGTGGACGTTTGCCAGTAAGAAGTGGGAAAGGAGCAGCAGGGTTCTCTCTCAGCCACCTGAGGTTTCGTGTTCCTCTTGTGTGCTTGGTTCCGCCTGTTTGAGGAGCCGACCATGTGTCCTCCGTGCATCACAAGCACCGTCCTGGCTGAGGGCTGGGGTGGGCACCCCCCCCTCACAAGGCCTTCTGACACGTGGCCTTCCAGTTCTCAGCCTCTGAAGGTGGCGGTGTTATTTGATCTAGCTTTCCTTTTTAGCTTTAATTTCTTTGACTAGAAGGCTGATACGTAGTCACTGTTATGAGAAATAATTGAATACAGAAAGTGAAAGTTTCTTAACTGTTCACTCTTCAGAGATGAATGCTGTGGATTTTAGCCCTATTTCAGTTTCAATTTTAGTAAACTGTCAGTATTTTTTTTCTGTAAAGGCACTTTTAAACCATGTGAATGGTATTACACTACAGTAGTACCTCGGTTTTCGAACGTCTCCATTGACGAACATTTTGGTTTACAAACGCCGTAAACCCGGAAATAAATGCTTCAGTTTTTGAACACGCCTCGGAAGTCGAACATGTCACGTGGCTTCTGCTGAGTGCAAGATCCTGAGGCCTAGCTGTCGACTGTTGAGTCCTGAGCAACCGCGCAACACGGAGGTGACATTTGGGCTTGTTTGTTGACTGTGCAATCAGTCTGTGTTCATGTCATCTCAGGAGCCCTCTGCCAATCACCCCTTGCTATGAGAAATGGATAAAAGCTGCAAAGCCAAGAGAATCATTAACAGAACAACAATAGAGGTGAAGAAGGAAATTATTTCCAAACATGAAAGTGGTGTCCGTGTATGTGATCTGGCAGCGCAGTTTGGTATTGCCAAATCTACAATTTGTACCATCTTAAAAAATAAAGAAGCCATTAAAGGAGCCAATGTTGCAAGAGGTGTTAAAACACAAGACAAAGAACACAGACAATTGAAGAAGTGGAAAAATTGCTTTTCATATGGATAAATGAAAAACAGTTGGCTGGTGACAGCATTTCTGAGAGCATAATTTGTGAAAAAGCTTTACATTTGCATGCTGACCTCATCAAAAACACCCCTGGAACAAGTGCTGAGAGTGATATTTTCAAGGCAAGCAGAGGGTGGTTTGAAAAGTTTAAGAGGAGAAGTGGGATACACGATGGGGTGAGACATGGTGAAGCTGCCAGTGCCAACAAAGAAGACGCTGACCAATTTGTTTTGGAATTTAAAGATTATGTAGAGGCAGAGGGTTTCCTCCCCCAACAAGTTTTCAACTGTGATGAGACAGGCCTCTTTTGGGAAAAAAATGCCAAAGAGGACCTACCTAACAAAGGAGAGGAAATCATTGCCAGGACACAAGCCCATGAAAGACAGGCTAACCCTTTTATTTTGTGGGAATGCAAGTGGGGATTTTAAGTTGAAGCCTTTGCTAGTCTACCATTCTGAGAACCCCAGGGTATTTAAGAAAAACAGTGTCATAGAAAGCAAACTGCATGTGATGTGGAGGGCAAACAGCAAAGCTTGGGTAAGCAGGCCATTTTTTATTGAGTGGGTTCATGAAGTGTTCGGGCCAAGTGTAAAAAAAGACCTCCAAGACAAAAACCTTCCAATGAAGTGCCTGCTTGTTATGGATAAAGCTCCAGCGCACCCCCCAGGCGTGGAGGACGAGTTGATGGAAGAGTTCAGTTTTATCAGCGTAAAGTTTTTGCCCCCCAACACGACTCCTCTCATCCAGCCCATGGACCAGCAGGTCATAGCTAATTTTAAGAAGCTTTACACCAAAGCACTGTTCCAAAGGTGCTTGGAGGTGACCTCGGACACAGAGCTAACCCTCCGAGAGTTCTGGAAGAATCATTTCAATATCCTACATTGCTTACATCTCATAGACAAAGCATGGAGGGATGTGTCTCACAGAACAATGAAGTCAGCATGGAAGAAACTGTGGCCGGACGCTGTCGCTGAACGTGTATTTGAGGATGTTGAAGAGGATGCTCCTGGTGTTGAGGATGTTGTGTCTCTGGGAACGTCCATGGGCTGGGAAGTGAGTAATGATGCTGTGGAGGAGTCAGTGAGGACCACAGGACTGAACTCACCACAGAAGAACTTCAACACCTTCTGACGGAGCAGCAACAGGTGGCAACAGAGGAACTGTCTTCGGAGGAGGAGGGAAGAGAAAGTGTTTCTACTGCACTGATCAAAGAAATGTGTGCAAAATGGGTTGAAGTGCAAATTTTTGTTGAAAACTATCACCCTGATAAAGCTGCCGTAAGTCATGCCACTGACACTTTCAATGATAATGCTATGTCTCACTTTAGACAAATTTTAAAACATCGGAAAAAGCAAATGTCAATTGAAAAATGTTTAGTGAGGAAAAGATCCAGAGAGTCTAAACCAGGTGTTGTCAGTGGTGTAAACAAATCAAGGGAAGGAATGGCAGGAGAGGAGTCACCTACAGTGATTCTGGAAGAGGGCCACAGAACACCTGAGCAACGCTCACCTATTGCGATTATTGAAGGGGACCCCTCATCCAAACCATTACTGTCATCCTTGCAGGTAAGAAAAAAAAATTACATTTTCATTTTTATCATCTACAGCATTGTTTTTCCATTGTGTTTATTTATTATTGCTTTTACAGTGCAGTATATTGTGTTTATTGCTTTCATTGTGTATCGTTTTATGGATCTGTGGTACCATTAGATAGTAAAATTCATGCAAAATTGCTGTTTTAGGGGGCGATTTTAAAGGTCTGGAACGGATTAATCCATCTTGCATTACTTTCTATGGGAAACTGCGCCTCGGTTTTCGAACGTTTCAGAACTCAAATGGTATTCTGGAACGGATTACATTAGAAAACTGAGGTACCACTGTATTGTGCAACTTGATTTTCTCATTCAGGTTATTTCTAACGTCACTCTGTGTCTCTTCATATATCATCTGTAAGGTATGTTTGGGGAAATTGAGGCTCGGAGTGACAAGCTGCCCTGGCCAGTCACTCCCTGAGATCCCACTTCTGTTCTCTGCTGTGTCCGGTGGGGCAGGCTGGTTATCGGATTATTTTTCTGTTTTCTAACTTAGACTGCAGCCCTTGTACTCAGCCTTAAATGGGGTTTGACGTTGTTTCAAACTGGTTTTGGGTGTGAGTTCCTTCCAGAACACAGCCACCGCATCCCTGCCACTGTTGCTCAGAGAGAGGCATCAGGAAGTGGCTCAGGCCTCAAGCAGAGTGACGTCTGTTCTGGAAGGGAAGAACAGCCCCAGCCCTGGGACCACCGGGGTGCTGCGTGTCTTCTTAGGGGCGCTCTGGCCCAGTGGAGCTGCCTGCCCAGTGGGGCCTGTGTGGCCAGTAGCTGGTGAGGTGGCATCTGGACTCCATTGTCACCCACCCTGGTGACCGTTGCTTCACAGGCTCTCCTTCCTTCCTGACAGGAAGGGGTGCCCCAGGCCGTTCTGAGGACAGGGGCTGCCCCAGGTGCAGGCCTCCACCTGTCAGCAGACGTTCCTCACTCAGCCTCTCTGTGTGGGTCTGGTAGATGGCTCATGTTCAGCATGTCCAGATTACCTCTACTCTCAACCTTCCTCCCCCAGATCTGCTCCTTCCCCCTCTCAGAAAATCACTTTTTTCTTTCTAGTTGCTCAGGCAAAACCCAACAAAACAGAGCAACCCTCTTCTGCCTCACGTCCAGCTGTTGGCATGTTGTGATGTCTCTGTCGTCTAACGTACAATCCAACATTTGATCATGTCTCCCCACTGCTCCATCCCCTTCCCATCCTGAGCACAAGATACAGATTCCTTCAGTTTGTCCCCAAATCAGCCAGATGATCCTGTAGAACGGATTGTATCCCACAGACCTCCCTGTGCTCCCTTGGAGGTCAGTCCACACCCAGCACCTTTCTTCCTCCACCTTTTCACACATTCCCTTTCTTCTCTGGCCTCTGGGAAAAGCATGCCAAGTCTACTTTTCAACACAATGGCTCTGTCACGTCTTCCAAGCACATATTGCTAAGCCTCACTTTCCTCACATCTGAAACAGGAGTATTACTCCTGGTAGTGCTGCTGGTACGTTAGTAACAGTGATATAGTTCAGAGAGTATTAATGATAATGCCTCAGGGTTATGGTTCTGTGACTCGTGTCTGTTTACTCTTTTTTGCTGGCCTATGTGCCTGACTTGTGCTGCTTGCTTGCTGTTGGTCTCCCGAGTCCTGTTTAAAAATTCTGGTTCCTGCTGCAGCGTAATTCACCCTTTGGAGTTTTATGCCTGAGGTTGTTAGACCAGTTGGATGGTGGCATTTTACTCAAATAAAACAGCTTTTGGTAGGGGCAGTTGAAATTTGCATCTGCCCCTGAGCCCTGTGTCAGCATTCTGCCTCGGACTCGGTGGCCCCATCGTCCTGAGATGGGTCTGTGCTGTGCTGATGTCACTGCTGGTGTGGCTGGGACGTCACTGGACTGTGTGCGTCCTACCTTCTGCCTTCTGCCCGGCCCGATGGGAGGATGCATCAGAGCAGGTTGTTTGGAGAGTGAGAGGAGGGCCTTGAGGCTGCCTGGGTTCCAGCCCTTCTCCCTGGGGCGCAGCCTGTGCCTCGGGCATCCTGGCACCCTGGCTGCCGCATCTTGACAGTGGGCGGGCTGCTGATTGGATCTGCCTTCAGGCCGCAGCCAGCACAGGATCCCTCTGAGAGGGGGAGGCTCTTTGTGGGCCTGCATTTCCTGAACAAGTAGGCCTGCGGTGGAACTTCTGCAGTCACAGCTTCCCCTTCATTCTCCCCTCACTTGCCAGGAATTGTGAAGCTGATCCGAGTTTACCAACGGGGACAGCCTTTTCACCTGCTCTTTAGGAAGGCTTCTAATGCACTTCCTCCCTGCATTGTGCAGAAATCCTCAGGCGGTCGTAGTCATACTTCATCCCTCAAGGCTGGTTTCTTTCTGAAACTTTGTCACCGTCTCTGGGTCAGTGCCTGTAGGGCTGTGGCCTCCAGCCCTGAGGTGCTGGGGGCACTGGTCCTTCCCACTGAGAGGAGGAGTGCTGCTTACCAGCCCCTGCCCTCCCCAGGAGCAATGCCCCAGGGGCCAGGATTGGCCACAGCAGGCCCCAGTGGGTGCTGAGGCAACCAGAGCTCTGTGGAGGAGGCCCCATCACCCCTGGCGGGCCCGCCCCCTCTGGCTTGTCCTTCGTGTGGTGGGGGAGGGGTGCGGAAGGTTCCCCTCACCCAGAGTGGCCCACCAGAGGCGCAGGCTCGGCCGTCAGTTCTGGGCCGAGGGTTGGCATCGTTCCAGCCCATGGGCTTCAGAGTGAGTTGCCCTGACACTGTCTGAGCAGCACAAGCCTGGCCCTCTGCTGGCAGGGGCGGCCCTGTGGGTGTGAGGCTCTGCTCTCACCCTCGTGACGGACTACGTGTCATCCACCAATGACAGGGAAGTGAGGCCACTAGGCACCACGTCACTGGTCTGGTCACCCGTGCACAGTGAGCTTGTCATCGACTCCCCTCCTTATCCGTGGGCAGTTAAAGGACTTCATGCAGATCTGGGGTTCAGCTGAGGTTCATGGAAACATACTGGGACCTAACCTGTGGAGAACCCCACTGAGCTGGAGCAGATGCTGAGTGGAGAAGCACGGGGCGCTCTGAGTGCAGTATTGGGGGACACAGCATTGTGCGTGGGGGTGCGTTCTCCTATTTACCTGGATCCCCTTCCCCCCCAATGGGCGTCAGGCCAGATTGGGAGCTTCTCCCTCGGGGGCATAATTTTTCCGGACCCCAGTGGGGGTCCTCGCCTGAGATTCTGGTCTCCCCTCCCTCATCTCCCATCCACACCGGCTCCTCCCTCTTCCTGGGGGATGCACGTACCTGCTGTCCAAGGTGGCCCCAGAATCACTCCTCATCAAAATCCCTAAATGTTCGAGGAGCTCGTATTTCAGGCTGTGCCCAAAGGAAAGATGACCCTCCCCTCCCACAGTGACAGCCACTCAGGGCAGTGACTTGTCTGCAGTGCCACGGGGAGACGGGATGCACAGACTCAGTGAGCAGGCAGCCGGGGTTGGTGGTCGAGGCATGTTGGAGAAAGACAGAAACCGTAGAACTTTAGTCTGAGAGGCACATGGGAGCATCCCTCACTTCACTGGGGCCGCGGACATGACAGAGCAGTGGCTAAGGGGCTGGGGAGATTGGGCGAGAGCAGAGGGAGGGGGGTTGTATGGGAGCAGCTGGCGCTGAGCCGTTGCTGCAGGGTAGATGGCAGGCCCCGGCTGGGGGCAGATGGAAGCCAAGTCGTAGCCCTTGGCCCTGCCCTCGATCACTCTGGGTAGGGAGCACCCCAGGGGTGACATGGCCATGGGGAGACCTCGGTTCAGTGCTTTGGGCTGCATGTAGGAACAGACAGATGTCATTGCCACGCTGGCCTAACAGGTGTGCACAGGGGCTGCTCTCCCTCCTGCACCAGGGGGAGAAGCCGCTGTCCTTTCCGCCTTTCAGGCTGAGTCCATGGCAGGCCCTCCTTTAAGGAGGCTGCAAGTGGTCGGCTCAGGAACGCGTCTCCTCCATTGGCTGGTGCTGCCCCAGCCTCCTAGAGGGTGGGCTCTGGGACCGGGTCTGCCCAGCCCAGCACATACCTCCCAGGGTGTTTACTGATGAGGAAACTGAGGCGCTGGGTGCCCTGCCTGTGTGGACGCAAACAGCTCAGAGGCCTCGAGTGTAACTACGCCACAGGTGTGAATTGAGGCTTTGGAGGGGCTCACACGGTGTGCTCCTCCCTGTGCTGGTGGTCATGGCTGCTGACTGTCCTGAGAACTGGCGCTTCGGGAATTCTGTCAGAGCCTGGCAGCTAAATTCCTTGCTGTCCTCTGGGAAACTCTTCGTCTCATTTCTAGTGTCCTGCCCTGTTGGGACATCGAGGCCCAGCTTGGAGCGGCCCCTTTAAGAGCACGTGCCCATGTCCCAGACTCTTGTGGAATGCCTGCTGCCTCCCTGCAGACAGACTTCACTGCCTGTCCTCCCTCCTGTCTTCTGTCTCCGTGAGGGTTAACACTTCAGCTTGTTGTCTGGAACCGGTTCAGACTGGTTTTCTGGAAAGTGCTTTGTCTCTCAGACTGAATCCTGGGAAGGGTCATGTGGAGCCCAGTGATGTCATGGGATCAAAAACTGACTCAGCTGTTTTTTCTTCTTTTCTTTCTTCTGTAAATCAAGATATGTGTGTGCTGCAGGTACTGGGCCAGGCCTCACCTCACTAAAAGTTCACCTCACCAGCAGTCAAAGGGTTAAATGTGACCCCGACTCCTCACCCACCCTGAGGTGAGCAGGGAGTGAGGAGGCCACCCCCACTGAAGGGGAGAAGGGTCAGTCCGAGGCAGTGCAGTCAGTGCTGTACCCGGGCTGTGGCCCTGCTCCTGGGACAGTGGTCCCCCTTCTGGATCCCAGACACCCCCCCGTCCAGTGCAGGTATTCAGACTCTTATCGGCAGGGAGTTCAGAATTTTCCTCTATTTGCTTTGAGTCTGGATCACTGAGAATTCCCATTCTTTCTGATCAGTGGCCACCTTCCATCGTTCCTGTCCCGGTCCTTAGGTCTCAGTTCTCCAGATACCCCACTGCTCCTGTCCCAGCTTTCCTCAGAGCTGTGGAGAAATGTCCCGGGCACATTTTATAGGCCGTGTTGTACTTACTTCTGCCACTGTTATGGGGCGAGGAAAATACTCCAACCTGACACTCTGAAGTTTCTAAGAAGGTAGCAACTCCGTTGTGCCAAGAGTAAATGTTGTGTTTTCTCCTTCCTCAAAGTTCAGAATGACCGAAGAAGCATGCCGGACACGGAGTCAGAAACGAGCACTTGAACAGGACCCAGCGGAGGATGATGTGGAGAGCAAGAAAATAAAAATGGAGAGAGGATTGTTGGCTTCAGATTTAAACACGGATGGAGACATGAGAGTGACACCTGAGCCAGGAGGAGGCCCAACCCAAGCATTGCTGAAGGGGACAGAGGTGACAGCCATGGGCAGAGGTGAAGGGCCAGCAGGTGATGGGCCCGTGGACATGCGCACCTCACACAGGTGAGTGGGAATGTCAGGGAACTGGGGCAGGCGGGCGAGGTGGTGAGCCTGAGGCTGCCCTTTCTCCAGCCCTGGCACTGTTGTGCCCTCCTGGCCGAGGGACGTCCCTCCTAGCCTGGACGTCAGTGAGCGGCGTGCAGTGTGGGTCTCATAGGACGGGGGCGGTGTCCTGTGTGAGCTCCCCTGCCAGCAGCAGTGGGTCTTCGCTAAACTCCTACCTGTTGTCTGTCCAATTTGGTGCTTTTGGTTTGTAAGAAAACTTGAGCCTTCCTGCTTTGCAGATCGGGGGCTCAGGAAGGCAGGGGGATGCTGTGCCCTCCCTGGGTTACTTGGCGGGGTCAGAGTTAGGAGCCCAGCCCAGGGTACCTCTCACATGTGCCCTCGCTCCTCATAGGCAGTGTGTCTCTGAGGAGGGGCCACTCGGCTCGGGGCTTATGTGGCGTGCTCTGTTGGTTTCTTCTTAGTACTGATTATTTCAAGAGGAACTTTCCTGATCCTTGGCTTTCGTGAGCTCTCAAGGAAAAGGCATGAAAGAGATAAAACTCCTTGTACCACCCGATGTTTGCACTCAGAAACCTTCTTTTCACCCTATAAAGAGAAATTCAGGCCTAGCTTCTGCTCCTGCTGTCACCCCTCCCCTCAGGGCTCTATTGAGACCGGTCGCTCCAGAACGTTTACACCCAGATGTCCCATGAGCCAGACGTCCCACTGTGGGCATGCCAGTGTGGCCGTCCCGCGTCTCCCTTGTGTCTGCCCAGGTCGGGGTGGACGGCAGGAGTGCAGAGCTGGGGAAGCTTGGAGGCTCCTCACCTTCTCCCACAGGGGTCTCAGTCTGCAGTCTTGGTGTTAAATCCATTTTGGAACCCAGACTGCTGGTATCGTAAGGACTTCAGAGATTACCTAGCCTGGCGTTTTTCAGCATTAAAAATTCTTAACCACCTCGACATAAATAGGAAAATCCAACCCCTTCCCACTGGGAAAGCATCTTAATTGGGGGGTGGGAGGTTAGCTCGTTTTGCTACCCAGAGAAACCTTTTCTGTCTGGTTTTGCTTTCTGCAGCCCCTATTCTGAAGCCAGAGAGGCTTTAAGTTCCAGAAATAAAACTGAAGTGCGTGTCTCATTCTCTCTCTCTAACTTGGTCCTCAGCAACGTCTCAGATGGGTGAGGAGAAGGAGGAGCTTGTGTTTGTAGAAATCTGCTGGGTCCCTTTTATTCCTGGGCTGCTCGTGTACAGTTTTTCCTGTAATCACCGCACTCCCCTGCAGGACAGACTGGTGAATTGGGAGGGCGAGTTTAAATGTTGAAAGAGTTGGAACTCAAAACATGTCTTTCTGTTACCAAAGGCTGGCTGCATTTGGCCTCGGGGCCTCATGGTCCCAGATTTCCCCTCCTGGGCCCATTGGCTTCCAACCCAGGGGCATGGCACTTAGATGATGTGATGTTTCTGAAGTAGATGATGTGACAGTTTCTGAAGTTGATGGGCCTTACGACACATAAAGGATGCAAGGGAGCAGAGGACAGATGAACCCAGGCACATAGCAAGGGTCCTCCTGCAGGTCTGGAGACACTGTGCCCAGGGCATCGCAAAGCACTGAGAATGTGGAAAGAGCCTGGCTTTGGAACGAGACCAGCAGGCAGAGTGGAGGTCAAAAATCACTCTCCCTGACTGATCTTGGGCAGGTGAGGGCAGGTGATCTTCCCTTGTGCTTCTTCATTTGTAAGTGGGCGATAACCTCTGCCTTGGTTATGGGTTGATGGGTGACAGATGTATACCCAGAAATCGGCCCGGGTGCGCGGCATGTGGTGAGGGGAATAAGTATTAGCAACGACACTTATAGTCTTAAGCTTCACTCAGAATGTAATGTCACGTGTACAGCTCGTGTCTCCCTGAGTGCCCACACAGATTGTTCTGTCTAGTTCATTGAAGAGATACAGTCTTGAGTTTTGACAGAATCCTAAGAGCGGTTCCAACCCAGAGCCATTCTAAAACGAATTTGTTCTGGAGTGACTGGCCACATTTGGATGTTAAAAGTGGGCCGTCTTTGGATCTTCATTGAGAGTGCTGGGCTCTGGACATCCTTTGGAAACCTATGCTTGACCCTTGAACAATGGGGGTTGGGTGCCAATCCCCTGCACAGCTGAAAATCCGCGTATAACTTTTAACTCCCTGAAAACGTAGTTGTCCCTCCATATCCACGGGGGATTGGTTCTAGGACACCCCCCCCACACACCGAAATTGTGAGAATAGTCAAGTCTGCTGCATAAAATGACGCAGATACAGTGCATACAGCCGGCCCTCTGTGCCATGGATTGAAAACAGTATAGATACTTAGTTTTTAGAATCCGTGTATAAGTGGACCCACAGTTCAAACGCGTGTTGTTCAAGGGTCAGATCTGTGGTGCGGTTGCTCCATCGGTTTCCTAGGTTGGTGTGAATTAGGGCAGATGAAAAGGCACTGTGTCTAGTCACAGTTTAGGTGGGTGGAAGCCCTTGGATTCAGGTGCATTGAGTCATGTAAGACTATCATGCCAATTTCATGTTATTATGCTAAGAGACTTTCCTTTTTCTTTAATTGAGGTATAGCATACATAATAAAAAGTACACATGTGCCACTTGATGCTTTTCACAAACTGAACACATCCTGTAGCTCCATCAATAAACAGAAAGTTGCTAGCACTCTGGAGGTCCCCCTTGCCCACTTGTTGTCACTACCCCCTAAGGGTAACCATTTTCTTGATTTGAACTGCACATATTAGTTTTTCCTATTTTTGCACATTAAATATATGGAATCCTACATTCTGTACCCTGGCTTTCTGTCATTCCACATAATGTTTGTGGATTTTGCTCATGTTGAGTGTAGCAATAGTAATTCATTTTCACTGTTAAATAAGATTCTTTTCCTAGAATTTCTAATTGGCTCTTTAAAAACTGCCACTTTTGGGCCAGCCCAGTGGCTCAGGCAGTTAGAGCTCCGTGCTCCTAACTCTGAAGGCTGCAGGTTCGATTCCCACATGGGCCAGTGGGCTCCCAACCACAACGTTGCCAGTTCAATTCCTTGACTCCCGCAAGGGATGGTGGGCTGCGCCCCCTGCAACTAAGATTGAACACGGCACCTGGAGCTGAGCTGCGCGCTCCACAACTAAGATAGAAAGGACAACAACTTGACTTGGAAAAAAGTCCTGGAAGTACACACTGTTCCCAATTAAAGTCCTGTTCCCCTTCCCCAATTAAAAAAACAAACAAAAAAACTGCCACTTTTTCTTTCATGCTGTCTTACTCTAACCCAGTTTGGGTGTATCGAAGACTAGAGGGAGTTTCTGCTGGCTTCTAGCAGAGAAAATTTCCGTTTTCTTTAAGAAAGTGGCTGATGAATTGAAATCACCAAGATACAATGTGTTTTAAATTACATTGGGGCAATTTGGAGTGTACAGAAGCAGATAAAGGGGTAGGATCAGTTCCCTTCTCCATAATCGCCCTCTCCATCTCTGGCAGTTTTCTGACTCAGTCTCCCAATATGTGTGTGTGTGTGTGTGTGTGTGTGTGTGTGTTTCAAAATAAAGCAAGGCTGGAGGGCAGCTTCTAGCCATGATTGAAGGAGGAGAGATTGTCAGATCCTTTCCCCAGAGAAACAGCTATAAAGCAAGATAGAATTGACCGAAAAAATCAACTATTTCAGCACTCTGGAAATACACCAGAGGCATACAACAATCTGAGAAGTGTTTGTGCTGAAGAAACTGCTGAACTTTGGGGAGAACAATGGGAATCTGTGACTTTTGGCCTGGGGCTCCTCCCATGACCTTTCGGAGCTCTGTTGGTAGCAAGGTTTTGCTTGGCTGGGGCAGGCTGTGAGGACCAACAGCTTCTCTGCAAGGGTGAGAAGGGGCTCACTCGGTTTAGAGTGGTGGGCAGCAGCCCTGCCCGTGGCCTTATTGATTGAAGTGACAGTCTTGAAGACAGGCGAGTGAGGGGGGACAGTGGCTCTGTTAGCCCAAGGTTGCAGCCATGGTTGGGGCAACACACACACACACAAAAACCATTTAAAGAAATAATGGCCAAAAATGTATTTGAGAAGCTCATCCAAGAATCTCAACAAACCTCAAGTAGCATAAATACAGAGCGCTCCATACCTGTGCATAGTCAAACTGTTGCAAGCCAAAGAAAAAGAAAATCTTGGAAGCAGCAAGAGAAAAATGACTCCTCCCATATAAGGGAGCATTCATAGAATAACGGCAGACTTGTCACCGGAGACAGTGGAAACCAAAAGGGAGTTGAATGACAAAATATAGATTGAAGAAAACTGTCAACCCAGAATTCTATATGCAGCAAAACTGTCCACCAGAAATGAAGACGAAAAAGACATTTTCAGATAAAGACTGAGAGAATCTGTTGCTGGCAGACCTGCCAGTTCTTAAGACCAAAAGGAAATGACATTTTGGTAACTTAGATTCACAGGAAAGAATAAATAGCACTGGAAATGGTAAATATATGGACTAATATAAAAGATTTGCCCCCCTCATTTCTTCTTACTTAAAGGACACAACATTGATTGTAACACTGGACAGAATTGACAAAACCACTTCAGCTCTCAGGAAATTGATCATAGATACAAGGTATTATGTTTATAACATATGTACATATAACATATGGGACGTTAGTTGTACGAAATAGGAGGAATGAAATGAGCTATATTGGAGTAAAGTTTCTACGTTTTACCAGGATCAAGTTAGTGTTAATTTGAAGTAGGTTGTGATAAATTAATAAGATATTTATTGTAATCCCTAGAGCAGTTATTAAGAAAAATAACTTTAAAATATAGTTAAAAAATCAACAAATCAGCAGAAGAATTTAGTGGTACACTAGAACATTTAACAGAAAAGAAGGCACTCAATGAAGAACAAAGGAACAAACAAGAAGGAAAACCTGTAGAAGACAAATACCAAAATGACATGTAAATCCAACTACATCAATAACCTCATTAAATGTGAATGGTCTACTGAACAGAAGATCAGTGAGGTGCTAGCAGACCTGAAGAGCACTGCCGACTCATTGGGCTGCTGGGCATCTATAGGACACTCTATCTGGTGACTGCAGAATACATTTTCTCACGAGCACAGGGAACATTCTCCAGGGTAGACCATGTGCTAGGCCATAAAACAAGTCTCAAGGATAGCTGTAATAAAAAAAGATGACAGTAACAATTGTTGGCAAGGATAAGAAGAAACGAACCCAGATACATGGTGGGAATGTCAAATGGCATAAACAGTTTGACAGTTTCTTACAAAGTTTGACATGAACTTTCCCCGTGACTCAGCAATCTATTCAACGAACGTACCCAAGAGAAAGGAAAACGTCTGTCCATACAAAGGCAGGTACATGGGCATTCATAGCAGCACGATTCCTAATACCTAAAAAGTGGAAACAATCCACATATCCGTGTACTATATCCGTATAGTAAGGAAAAGAACAAACCTATCGTTACGGTGCTGCAACATGGAAGAATCTCAGGCTCATGCCGAGGGAGAGACACCCGACCCCGAGATCTGCTACATGGTGTAGAATTTAACCACCAGGGAGTGTCCAAAACAGCAAACAGTGTAGAGATGGAGAGAAATCAGTGGCTGCTTGGGCTGGGGGGTGGGCGGGAGGAGCATGATGAGCAGTCATGGGCACTTTCGGGGTGATGGAAGAGTTCTAAAATTGGATTGTGGTGATGGTTGCACAATTCTAAATTTACTAAAAATCACTGAGTTGTATTTTTACAATGGATGAATTTTGTGGTATGTAAATTATACCTTAATATGGATGTTTGTTTTTTTTAAAAGGTTGAAACAGTTTGGTTTCCATTCTGGCATCCATTAGTACGCTCACGAAAAAATAAAACTCCACAGAGGAAGTTGTGAGCCTGTTGGTCTCATGAGGCCAACCCAAAGGTCATGGACACGTGCTGCCTGCCCCCCACTCACCCAACTTTGGGACCATTTTAGATGAGGCTGGAGCAGGCTTTGAAAGCTGCGTTGGGTTCTCTGTTTTGTGTCTGTGATAAGCAGATTCTGCTCCTGCACTTTCCTGTAGAGGAGAGTCTGTGTCACAGATTGTTGAGCTTCAGAATTGGGCCATACACAGGTGAGGACAGCTTTTTTTTACCCCCCATTTTGGGTGGAGGAGCATTTACTCTTTTGCTCCAGAGCTTTTCTCCAGAGCTTCTATACCTGAAAGGTAAGGACTGGGTCCCTCATCATCCTGGGCCTCTGTGGACTGGGAGCTCTGTAAACAGTCATCTCCATGTTTCACTAAAAACACATTTGTGTGCCCTTTTCTGAGGTGCCAGCTCTCCTTGGATTGTCGGCAGGCCAGGACCAGGCCTGCTCCGTGACAGGCATTGTGTGGGTCCCCTCGGACAGAAGTGATAGGACAGGATCTGGTCACGCTCCTTTCTGGGGTGCCATATTACGAAAGAACATGCAGAGGTCTTGGGGAGGCTGTTGAGGGATTATGGCTCGGGGAGGTGCAAGACACTGGGTGCCTGGGCAAACCATCTCTACTTCCTCAATTTACCTGGGAGGAAGCACAGGCAGGGCAGGGGCAGACGAGGGGCCCTGTTTCCACTTCTTAACAGTCTGCCACGTGGGCCTCAGTGTGGCACAGGTGTCCTGGTGACTGCTTGTCCCTGGCTTCCGTTAGGGTGTATGGCCTTGGGGCAGCCGTATGTCTCCCTCCTCTCTCCGCTCCCCCCCTTGCATCATGTGTCTCATTAGCTGTGCGATGGGGCTTCACTGGGAACCAAGGGCTCGCTGTCCCCCTTTGTGATGTGGGTGAGAGAGACTCCCGTCCTCACCGAGGGGCCCTTGGCCTCCTAGGAGCTGGCAGTAGGTGGTAGCGTTGCTGTGGGCTTCAGTGTTTCTGGCTTTCCACTTCCCTGGTCAAGCACTTGGAAGCGCTGACGGCCTGTCACATGCACTAAAAGTGCTACTTATTGGGCCCGCAAAGCAGAGCCCCTTTGTTGAAGCTGGTGTCCTCGATGACAGAATCACTGTCCCATCTGCCTTTTTGAGATTTTGGCATTCAGCAAGGGGTAGCATACCCGAATGAAAATCAGCGAACTCTTCCACACCAGGGACCTCATTGGCTCTTCAGTCGGAATTAAGACAGGGCTTGGTGGCCTGCAGGGATAAGTGGGGTGTGTGTGGGCATAGCACCCACTCCCACCTTCACACCCTAGTCTTCCAAAGCAAAAATGAATCTGAAAGTAACACGATAGTGCAGCCACCTGTTTGTAAAGTGGGGGTGTATGGATGGCCTTCTGTATAGGAATGGGGCCTGCAGGAAAAGGTTTGCATTGCCAAACTTTTCCACAATGACTCCAGGGTTCATAGGCAGAGCTCTTGCTGTTTGGGTGACACTTCACAAGCAGCTTCTTGGGAGGGGAAGGGTAAAGTAAACAGTGGGGCTGCCCAGCCTGGCAGCTGATGGCGGTGCATGCCACGTGAGCCTTCCTGGTTCAGTTTGCACACATGCATCCACCTGTGTAGTCCACAGCCTTAAGCAGAACCTCGTCACCATCCCAGAATGTTCCCTCAAGCCCTCCATGCAATTCCTGTCCTCGCTGGTGCACTCTGCCGCTCTAGACGAATCTCATCTCAGCCTTCCTCCAAATGGAGTCAGCCTTCCTCTGTGGAATCTGGCTTCTCTCGCTCCATGTGCTTTGAGCTTCACCCTTGTGTGTGTGTCAGCCTTTTGCTGAGTGACTCCTGTGTGGATGTGTACAGTTACGCCCTCACCTGTCCACAGAGCCCCACCGGGTGAGCATAGCTGCAGTGAGCATTCCTGCAGACGTCTTCCTGTGGACCTTGGACCTCACTTCTCTTGCTAAATACCTGCGAGTTGAATTTCAGGGTCATAGGGTAGTTGTGTGTTGAGTTGTTGTAAAGAAACTACCAGGCCCTTTCCCCAAAATATCCAGGCCGTTTTACTCTTGCGTGTATGGGGGCTGGCTACTGTATCCTCCCTTGGTGGTGTCAGTTTCAAATTTTAGCCAGCGGGTCTCCAGAGAGGTCTGGGTCCAGTTTCTGGCCTGCTTGTGTGACCATCAGTTTTTCCTCCTTGGTGACAGAAGGGTGATCATAGCTGCACTGGCTGCCTGCCTGGTGGTGGGTGGGGGGGTCCTTGCCCGCCATGTACAGACCTGAGCCCCCACCCACCCTATTCTCAGGCCCATGCTCCACTGCAGCTGTGACTGGCCCGCTAGCCAGCTGTCTGCTGGAATGTGCGTTCTTGAGGGAGTTGGGTGAATGTGACACAGCTGTGGGCTTGATGGCTCAGGAAAGGGCTCCCGTTCTCACACAGCCGGGTAGGTACGGGTGTGGTGCTCACTCCGGCTCTCCTGCAGTCTGCCTCACAGGTTGACCCCCCTGCCTGGTCTGTGAGCTTTGGAAGTCCTGCAGCCAGAAGCCTGTTCCTTCTGTGTGACCATCACCTCCTTGAGTGGGGGCTCTGGTGCTCTGTGGGAGGCTCTCAGGAGCCCAGGCCCCCCCCCCCCCCAGCACCTGTTGTGGGCTGGCTGTTGCCTTTCACTACTAATTCTCTGCCTGCTGCTGGGCAACTTCCAGGAGAGCCCGTGCAGTCTCAGGGAGAGGCTCCATCAACTCCAACTGGAAATCTTAGCCTGCTGGAGTTTCTTTGCATGTTCCGGAGAGGTACGTTCTTTTGGAAATTGGTTCCTGGTTCCGTGCTTTCTTCCCTGCCTCAGCTGCTGCCTCCAGCTCCGTCTCCTCATTCTCTGCCTCTCCTCTTCCCTGGGGGCTCCTCCTCCCAGTTCTTTCTCAGTCCACCTGCCTTTATTATGGACCACATCTTATTCCAGGTTTGAAATAATTGAAATTTGAGGGGTTCACCTGGACTTCTAAAAGTTATTAGATTATTTTGGGGTATCAGAGTGACAGGCTCTGGGTGCCCTGTTTCTCATTCCTAAAGTGACTCAGCTCACACTGGACAACAGCGTGAGCCAGCCTGGTGACAGGTAAGGAGCTCCACCATGTCGCCACCTCCCTGTTGCCTTCATGGCTCTTTCCTCTGGCCGGGAGGGGATGGTTTCCCACTGGACAGTGCGAGCCCTCTGGGGTGTCCTGTGTGACGGCCTCTGTGCAGGGTCGTCTAGGTAAGCACCGTCGTGCTCAGCCCTCGGCAGTCAGGAACTCTTCTCACACATGTGAGTTAAGCAGATTATTTTATTTTGAGATTATTTGGTATAATTCTGCAGTGTGGTTTCCGATACTTCCTCACAGCACATATTCCTGCTAGTGCTTTGTTTGTCACATAGTGACAAGCTCTTCACCCTGTGACTGGTGCCCTGGCTGCTGTTGCAGGTCATTTAAACGGTCTACCTGCGCAGATACGTGAGGGAGGGGCTGGCCAGCCCCATTGTGCCTGATAAAACTGCTCTTACGTGGTGTGAGCAATGTAATCAAAAGATACGGTGAATGTTTAAATTTAAAAAAAATTATTATAGTAAAACACGTAGCTATTAACCCCCCTCAGAATCTCCTTGCTTCGAACACACTTATCCTGTCGTTTTTGCCACTTTCTGAAGCAGTTAGTCCTCTTTTGTGAGTGTCTTTATCCTCCGTCATGACAACGCTCTGTGGCACATATCGCTCCTGGTACGGCAATTTCTATCAGATGAAAACATTATGGTGTGATCTTATTCACTGGGTCTGGCTCTGTGCGACTTCTGGTTCTTCCCCAAAGTCAAAATAACCATAAAAGGTAAACATTTTGAATCGATTCAGGAACTCGAGGCAGCCACGACAGCGCAACTAAAGACACTCACAAAGGAGGACTTCCAGAATTGCTTCAGAAAGTGGCAAGAACAATGGGACAAGTGTGTCCAAAGTGAGGGGAGTATTCTGAGGGGGATTGATGGCAATGTGTCTTTTACTGTACTAATGTTTTTATTTTAAACATTCACTGTACTTTTTATCTCACCTCTTATATATGCTGCTGTTTATCTTGCAGCTGATTTCTCTGCCTCATTGAGAGCAATTGGACCAGAACCAGAACCCAGCCGGGAGGCGGGCGTGGCTGGAGTGCTGGAGCTGAGGGCTCCCCCCACCCCTTCCCTCACCACTGCCTAACCTGGTGAAGGAGAGGGATGAAGGGGGCCTGTGTGTAGAACAGGTGGAAACGGGAGTGAATGCCCAGGACTGCCCAAGGGCATGTGTGACCCCAGATAAGACAAGCAGGGGGCACACCAGGAGAGGAGCATTTTCTCGGTTATCAGAAGTGCCCTGGAGGAAAAGGAGAGTTGGCCTGTTTGCAAGAGATTTCCAAGGTTTTTCCCTCAAGACAAACATGTGAATTATAATTTGTGAGGGGTGGGGTGGCGGCAGGTGGTGAAAAAAAAGAAGGAGGTTGTCTGGCAGCCCTATTCCACTCACCCTTATGTGGCCCAGGACAGTTCAGCCCCCCCTTGGCGCCCCCATCTCTTCTGAAGCGAGGCTGGTCCTTCCCAAGCCTCCGAATCTCCCAGCGCTGACCAGTGAGTTTTGTCCCGGTGCTGATGGAAAGGAGCCGTGGGACTGACACATGTCTAAGAATAAGGGACAGCAGGCGAGGGCAGGTGACACGCATCGCCAGGTGGGGTCCGCTGCCTTTGGGGACTGAGCTTCCTGTGGCCAAGGCAGCCTTGGTGGCAGCACCATGAAGGGGCCCACCTGGGACAGGTGGGACAAGAGTTCAGGGGTATCTGAGGGGCGGAGCCATAGGAGACATACCAGCCGTTGCTGTGTGTCCCCTTCCTTGGGTCCGAAGCCGTCAGACCACTTATTTTTAGAGCTTAATCTTAAAAACAGTTGTGATGTAACCACATTGTTGTACAGTTTTGGGTCTGAGACCTGGGGGTTGCAGTGTTCCTCTCAGAAGCAGCTTTGACACAGTGGCCTGCCAAGGAGCGTGACTGGTCCAGGCTTGCAGCATTTCCCTCCTTCAGGAGCACTTGGAAGGTCTGTGGGCAGTGTGAGAAGGAGAGGTCCTGGTGGCACTTTCTAGGGAGCTAACAGCCCTGAAATTGGGGTGCTCAGGGTTTCACGTCCCTGGAACCATTGAATTTGTTTGGGTAGAGTCAGGGCCTGAAAAGGCCCATGGTAGTGGGAGCAGTGTGGCGTCCGGCTGGGAAGGGCAGGCTGTGCAGCGCCCTGTGGAGGAAAGGGAGTGGGTGCTCTGGGCCTGGGTGGAGCCCAGGGACACGTAGACTCAGGGCAGAGGTAGACCTGCTAGAGGAAGGAGCAGGTGCAGTACCTTTGCCTGGAGAGTGGCGGTCTGTGGGGAGTGGGGCAGGAGGTGTGGGGTAGTCTCCGGCTTTGGGGCCCTGGGCGCCCGGCCGGCCATGGGGTAGTTTGTCCTCCCCATCTGCCAATGCACCGTGTCGGGCTGCCCTGGGTGGTGCCCAGTTCTCTGCATTGAGTAGCTGGGTCCTTATACGTATATGTTGCTGCTGTCAAGGCTGGAAGAATAGGGTTACCAAATTTTGTCGGCTTATAATTGAATAGATTTTGTGGGAAAATTGCGGCATATCTGTGGGGTGAGTGCTATTACATTGTTAGTAGCTCCCGATTTTCAGAACACAACTTTGGCAGCAAGAGCAAGTCCACATTGTCACGGGGACTCCACTCGGGCGTCTGCCATGGGGAGAGGAAACCCTCTGCCGCCAGCACTGGTACGGCCCCTTTCCCATCTCTGGGCCCCAAAGAATATTTGATTGTGTGGAAAATGTCTGTTGACAGTACTTATTAATATATTTAAAGATGACAATAATACACTCATTACGTGGTAACATAAATAAGATATTTTGCTTACTGAAGCTCAGACTTAATTATTGGTGACAAATCCTGTTGGTTGTTTTCCTTGAAACAACAGGTTTTGTTTCAACCCTTTTGGGGAAAATGGCTGCCAAACACCCAAGTCTGAATAACCGTAGTGTGTCTGTCTTTCCCTCAGTCAGCAGACATGCTTTGTTTTATCACAGAATGTTGAAAAGACGCTTACTCAAAGGGCTGAGGTTTAATACAATCCGTAGCTTGTCCTTCTTCGTCAGGGCATTGCCCACAACGTAACAGCACCAAGTCCTGGCACACTTTGGCATTACGACTTGTCGAAAGGGGCCGATGTTGTCATAGCGTTGCAGTGCCCTGGCAGAGCCCCTGGAGGGGTCCCTAGGACCACGCTGGGGAGCTGCTACGTCAGAGCAGCCCAGTGCAATGCAGAGGATGCAGGATGGGCCAGGCCCATTGTCCAGTGTGAGCAGAGGCCAGGACACCTGGCAGGGCTGGGTGCTCACATCTCAGGTGGCCATTAGACAGTGGTTAATGGCCTTCTGGGGTCAGGTACTGGAAGGAAGAGAAGCCCTCGGCCTAGGACCTTGTCCCCAGGGACCTCCGATGGCAGGGCAGGAGGCCACATGAGCTAATTGAAAGCAGAAAAAGTGATGGGACTGCCCCAAGTGTGCCCATTGCGTTCTGTGAGGATCTGGAAGAGAGGGGAGCTGCCATCCTTCAACTAGATCCATTTTGGGGTACTGTTTACATTTCACAACATCCCCTGGAGGTCAGTGGCGTCCATTCTGCAGATGAAGAAACAAGGCTCATTGAGCGTCGGTGATGGGTTCAGGTTCCTGCACAGTGATGTACCTGCCCCTCCCCCCTACCCCTCGCCGGTCCTCTAGGCTGACCTGGGCAGAATCCCGTGGCTGCTGGGCTTAGAACAGCTGGAGCAGGTCTGGTGGGGGTTGGGGGAACCTGAACCTGAAGGGAATTGCCAGAGGAAGGTGAGGGAGGATCCAGCAGTTTGAAACAGGTATTTAAGGGGGGATGGGAAATTTCCAGGCAAAGTGTGCGCTTTCCATTCATCACAGAAGTTCGTGGTCGTTGCACGCTGGAATGCAGTGTTTATTTCTCTTGTGTGGTGGTCACCTGCGCCCAGGTGAGTCTTCTCTTGCTGTGAGTTGGTGAGGAAGCTGGCATCCCAGCGGGTACCTTTGGCTTCGTCTGATACTTGTGGTCCCAGCAGCCCGGAGGAGTGCTCCTGGTTTCTCGTGTCCTTCCTGGTGGAAGACTGGCCTGGCATGTGGTTAGGGGCCCAGAGGAAGAAGGGGACAGTCGTGGCCGACAGCCGACATTTCTTTTTCCTTCACTTTCCCGGGGCCCGGGCACGTTGGAAACCTGGATTCTCAAGTGCCAAAACCCTACCCAGTTTCCTTGGGCAGATGGTGGGCCACATGGAGTGAGAGTTTCCCAGTCGAGTCCGAGGACCCTGTCCTCACACTGTCATCTCTTTCTCAACCTGGGGACTTGACATAAGGATGCCACCAGCTGTCTAGGATCCTTCAAGTATAAATAGAAACATTTCCCCCTTTAACCTAGTACAAAAATGGCGTTTGGTAACCCCCGGTAGAGACATTAGAGTTACGAGTCATGTGGGCCCCATCCTCTCCCACCCTGTACCCTCTGCAGGCCATAGGTACCCCGCTGGTCTGACCAGGAGGGAGCCCGGGGCCCAGGGCCTTACAGGGTGCACAGGGCAGCCCTCGGTGTCCCAGAGTTGGGCAGGCCCGTCAAGGTCACAGGAGCCTGGGCCTGGTATGGACCCAGGTCATCTGCAGGCCATGGGTGTGTGACCTCGGGAAGTCTCTCTCGTCACACTGTTTTTCACCTATGGACTGGGGTGACACTGAGCAGTTGAGAGGATTGTATGGAAGGGTGCCTCTTGGTGGTTGGCACAGGGATGGTCATTATAAAGGATCAGTAACTGTTCTGGGTAAGTTTTCCAAACCCGACAGAGGTCAGATTTCACTTCTGTGGCTGGTCGTTTCTAACATGCCCCCCTTCCCGAATTTCTGAGTAGAGTGTGCTGAATTGGGTTTACCCTTCCTGGTAGTGTTGGGTCTCAGCTGCTGGCAGGGTCGTGCCACACTGACCTCCCTGCGCAGAGCTGCTCCCTTGCTATTTGGTGTTGGGGTCTTTCCATGGGGCTGCTGCCAACTGCTGGCCCAGGAGGTTCTCTCTTCTGCCCACCCTTGGCTCGTCTCTGCGGCTCTTGGCAACTCTGCACGCCCCCAAAACTGGCCCCTGTTGCTGCTTCCAATCACACCGAGGTCCTCTGGGCCTCCCTGGCCAGGCTGTGTGACTTGCAGAGGCTTCTGTGTTCTTAGAACGAGCCCCAGCAAGACGGTGGCCGTCTCCTGACCATGCTGACGCACAGGGCTGCTCTGCCCTGGCCACTCACCCCAGGATTGCCTGCCTCTGTGCTGGGGCCCTGACAGGGGAATGGGCTCACAGGCCTAAGCCTGGCCACGTGTGCGCCCTCCTTTTCCCCGACTGTCCTGAGCTGTGCAGGGGGCACCGTAATGGACTGGGACCCGAAGGCTCCGGGAAGACTGCTGACTGGGTTTCAAAAATCCCATTGAAGTCTCTCACCCGCATGGCCTCTGTGGCTGAGAAGCAAAATGTGTTCTGACTTCTCGGCCCCCACAAAGCAGGCTCTGGGCTTTTCTCTTGACATCCCAGCCAACAGGGTGTCAAGTTACAGGGCTAGGAGAAGTGGCAGTGGATGCCAAGAAGAGAGTCCAACAGAGGGGTGGGAGGACGGTGGGCTCCGGGGTCTGCCTGGGGTCCCCCTGGGGCAGGCAGAAATGTGGGCAGTCTGCATGGGCAGCAGGGGTTCCCTTTCTAATCACTGAGTGTCTGTGAGGGAACAGCGCCCCTGAGAAGAGGACGGTGGGGTGTTGTGAGGCCCCAGTGAGCAGCTGCCATGCCCAGGTGGCCGTGGAAGGTCCCAGAAAAATGTGTGTCGAGGTGCCCAGTTCACCGGAGCCTGTCAGTGAGGTGGTGCCAGGTGGTAGGACTGCCCGGGACCTGGTGGTAACTCTTATTTTCTTTCTTGTAGATCTTTTCTAGAAGTGTTTATGGAACAGAGCGTAGAGGGGTGCTCTTGGGATTCAGCATGTGGGATTTCTTCTGGCGTTGGCTCAGAGTCCACTCTAGGTGGTGTCAGAAGCTGTGGTGGCTCCCAGGCCTGAGGATGGCTCCCCTTTTCCTGTGAGACCTTCTCCTCACCCCCTTTCTTTGCTGGGCAGCTCTGGTCTCTTGCTGGGTTTTCCTGGACGGCACTTCATTCCATCTTATCCCAAGCCTGTGTCTGTTACAGGCAGTCTGCGTGTGCAGAGAACTGCGCCGGTTTCTTTTGAGGGTTGGTGGGGTGGTAACTGGGAGAAACCAGTAAGTACCTGTCGCTCCATGCTCTATCCTAGGGTAGCGTTTAGGGTGGCTGGCCTAAGTTGGGGACAGTCTAAGGGAGAACAAGCAGTGACAGTGGTGTGGGCTAGCTCCCTACAGGCAGAGCTGAGCTAGGGGCCACGTTATCTTCATGGTTTAAAGTAAATAAAACAACGCTACTCCACACAGTGTGGTGCCATTGTCTGGGGTCTGCTGCTTGTGCTCTCAGCCTTGCAGTCCCGAGTCAGCTGGGCTCTATATCTGTCTCTGGTGGCTTTGTCCCTCAGGTAGGATGGCTGGACGCATCTCTATGCCTGTCTCTATGACCCTTAGAGACCCTCTTTCCACGCAGTTAGCCTGGTGTTCTTCCCTAGGGTGGTCTCGGCACACTTAGACACCCCCCACCCCGCCCCCCAGCACGTAACTCCGGGGGCGCAGATGTAAACTGCAAGGCTCTGGTGACCTCCCCTTGAAAGCTCACAGTGTTGTTTCCTCCACATTCCTGTTGTTCAGAGAGCAAGCCACAAAAGCAGCCCAGGTCCTGGGGACGGGACTGGATGAGGTGTGAGCACGGGCGTGGGTCAGCTGGAATGAGCCGTCTCCACAGGGATCTCAGGGCTGGGCAGACGGCCCTGCACCTCTGTACGGCGTTTTGCCAACCACTAGTCTTAGGGCTTCCTCTTAACATGCACCAAAGCCCTAGACTCACAGCCTAGAGCTGGGACTTCCAGGGCCTGTTGCTTGAAAAGACACAGATCCATAAATCTTCAGTGACTTTGTGCATCCTTGAGCAACACAGTATGTGTGCTTGTGGGCACAGCCACCCAAGTGCAAGGCTCTCAGTCGGTCTAAGGCATCACTGGGTTCCTCGTGAGCTCACAGATCCGCATCCTGGAACCAACCAGGTTCCAGGGAAGAGGAGAAAGTGGGTGCGTCCCAGCCATGTCTCCTGAGCACCCACTGTGCCGGGCCCTGCTCCAGCCACCCAGGACCCACGCGGCGCACAGAGCAGACATATCCCTGCCCTCCCAGGATTGAGAATATTCGAATGTTAACCTCAGTGGCTGATTGTCTGCTCTGAGCCAAACCCACGTTCACGGCAAACATTCCCTTACGGCTTTAGGAAATGTCAGGGCCCTGATGGCCTCCTAGGGTAACCCTGAGGGCCAGCCGGGCAGGAACCTGTTCGTATCTTTCTAGGAGGCACAGAAGGTAGTGTCCTGACCTAGACGACTCATTTCAAAGAGGCAGAACCAGGCGAGACCCCAGGCAGCTTTGTGGGTGTGTGACAGCACCCTCCCGCACCCCCAGTGTGCAGGCTTGGTACACGGTGCCCACTCACGGTAGGCCTTTGTGAGCACAACCCCAGGCTCTGGGAGGAGGCCCTTTGGGCTGTCCCGCAATCCCAGCCAGGTGGCACTAGGAGGAGATTCTTGCTCTTCTGACTCTGGGGAGGTCGGGAGCCTCACCCCCTCTTCTAGGGCCATGGTGTCATACTGGAGTGGACCTGTCTCTCTCTCGCCCTGGGAACCTGCTTGCTCTCACTGGGAACTGCACTGCCCAGACCTGTGGAGACAGGCTTCAAGGGGGGCTCTGGGGCCCTGGCTGCGGTTCCCGTGATAGCCTCCAGCCCCACGTGGGGTGGGGGAACCTGCGTGTTAAGCCGGCGAGGCCAGTGTGGGCTGACTGGCTGTGTGGGGAGTAGAGGGACATCCCTACTGGGATGAGTTTGCTGGTGTGAGGGAGCCGGTCACCAGTGGGGGTGCTGCTCAGGCCTGTGTTGCCCTTATGTGGAGCCCCCAGAGTTCTGCCCTGAGCTCCCCAGCCCCAGGATGGACATGGGGGGGCAGGTCTAGGAAGACTTTCTAGGCATGAGTGCTTTGGGGAGTTCCCCTGGAGTGTGCTTCGGGGGCACTGACCACACTCCAGGGGTGGGGTGTGGCCGGGCTGGGCCAGCCAGGGAAGTTCTGAAGGCACAGGTGTTGGAAGTGCATTTTGAGGTGTGAATCGGGGCTCACAAGGGGGATTTGGGGGTATGGTGGAGGAAAAGGTGGTGAAGGCCGGAGGAGCCCGTAGCAGGAGCTCAAGGTGCAGGTGCTGAGGGCTGGAGAGGTTGGTGGGGCTTGCGGGGGGGGGGGGGGGGGGTTGGGGGGGTGAGAAATAGTCTCGGCCTGGGAGATGTGAATGGGCTCCAGTGGGAGGAACGCCCTGGGCCCAAGGTGAGGCTGGTCTCGCAAAGCTCTCACTCCATCTTTAACCACAACTAGACTAGCAGCCACCTGCCTCTGCCCAGCCGCTGGGCTGGAGAGATGTGGGGAGGAGGGAATGGTTGCCACAAGTCCTGAGGAGGAATTTGTTGTCTGTCCTGAGGCTTAATTGGGCCTATGGTCATCACCACCTTCCCTAGTGTGTGCAGGAATCTCAGGGATCTTGTTAAAATGCAGGCTTTGATCAAGCAGGTGTAGGGCAGCAAGATGCTACATTTCTACATACAGGCTCTGGAGAAGCTGCCCCTGCTGCTCCTGAGCCGAGGTGGGTGGTGGTTACCCTGTGTGCCCTGATGTAGACCCTCAGGGGTGTATTCCGACTGCCTGGCACTGTACCTGCTTCTTAAGCGGTCATTCAGCAAATGTGAGTGAGTGAGTGAGAGTGAACTAATGAACAAGTGTGATGCAGCATGGCTTCCCTGATAACAGGGCGGCCTGTTCAGAGAATGACAAATGGCAGAGCCACTGAGGTTAATTTCTCCATTCCCTCAGTGAGACGGCTCTCCTGGCACGGGCCAGGGGGACACTAAATACCAACCTCGCACTGACCACTGATGGCTGGAGCAGCTAGGACAGTAGCCTGGCCTTGTGGACAGGGGATCCTATCGTGAGTTAAGGTTGTAATCTTGGCCTTCCCTCCAGAAAACTTGAGGGAAGTTCCTGGCAGGTAGCAGAACTTTTGTGTTTGTTTAGCCAGGGCTGGCCTCAGGGGGAGGAGGTGGTGAGACCATTTTTGCTGATAACAGCCTGGCCTGCTTCCAGGGATTTTCATAGGTCACGTAAAATCTTTCTATCATAATATTTTACATACGGGTTTCAAGATGGGCAGGATGGGCTAATTGGATTTGCCTTGAAATCATGTAGCTTCCAAATAAACTCGGTGCACAGGCAGCTGCTGTGGACTGAAGGAGTGCACCTGGCCGTGCTGCCGGCTCTTTTTGTTCTCCTGGCTTAATGTTTCTATTAAAGAATTTTTTTTTTTTTTAAAAAGAGGACCCACATTAATTCTGAGCCCGTATCAAAGGGGTGTTCTTTTTCCTGAATTAAAATAACTGGGAAGGAACTGAGAGACTTACAGCACCTTTGCTTTAAAGATGGAGCTTAGGAAAGTTTTTCACGTTGGAAACTAGAGGGGCCAGTGGCCCCTCTGTGTGTGGAAGAGGTGGTGACCCAGTCCCTGTAACACACCACAGGCCCTGTGGGCGGGCACCACAGAGGAAGTGCCTGCAGCCCGGCAGCCCCAGTGTGAACTGGGAGCCTCCATTTTCTGACAGCACCTGAACCCTACCTCACTTCTCAAAATGAAGGCTGCATGTCACAAACTGGTTAGAACCGGCTGTTGCCATGGTTTTCACGTTGGAAGGCACAGTTAAAGGGTCACATGACCAAGGAGGGAAATGCCTTTGTCACATGACTTTTGGGTGGCCTGATTAGCATACAGGAAGTTCACTCCCTGCTGGCTGCTGGGATGCTGAGTGATCATTGATGGAGATGATGTCATCTCTTGGACGAGTTATTGATTAGTCTCATCCAAGATGGGACCTGGGAGTGCTGTGGTCACAGTGGCCATCTCGGAGCTTCAGCCTCCAGGTGGTCTGGGGCCCTCGCGCTGCTCTTCCCTCAGGCACATTTCAGTTTTATTAGACATCTCACCTTCAGAAGTGCGCGCCTTCAGTGAGATGATCAAACGTGCTAAATCCCTGTGGCTCTCCGTAGGCTCAGCACACCCTTGCTCAGGAAGCGCCTGCAGTCTCAATCTAGATAGGAGTCTGCCTGGGCTCCTGCTCTGCCTGTGGACAGCTGGTACCTGGGAGGCCACCTGGGCTGGGACCCGCACCACAGCTCGCACGCTAGGCCTTGCATCATCTTGGTGTCGCTGTGTGCAGCCAAAGAGCCTGGAATTGGAGCCCTGAAGTCACCTTGAAAGTTGATCTTGGGTGGAGTGGGCAGCCAGCAGGGAGACAGACTCGAAAGAGCAGTTCCGGAATTGCATTGGTCTTTGGTTTGGTGAGGCCCCGTCCTGGGTTACTTGATCAACAGCAGCTGGTTTCTGGACGTGCGATGAGGGCTGATAACCCCAAGGAGGGGTTGTAGACCTTGAAATGGGTGCCTTTTTGTCCACTCCTCTGGTCTCTGCTGAGAGGCCAGCTGGCAGCTGTGCTGGTTAAATCAGATCAGGGCTAGAAGTGTTGAGGTGCAGCCACCATGCAGCTCTGGAAGGCGGGATCGGGATTGGCCAGGGTGGGGGTGGGTGTCCAAGGTTTAGGGGGAGTCAATGAACCCTCGGCGTCTGGTCCTCTGTGAAGGTGAAGCGCACTCCAAGAATGGAAGAGGCGGTTCGGAGGGCTTTTCAAGCACCAGTTCTCCATCGAGAACTCCACCCCCCCACCCCCCTTAGGTGGGCTGTCAGTGGAAGGACTGGGACAACTTGGAGCTGTTAATCCCAGTTAACTTCCTCGACTTTGTTCTCTGGGCCACAGTGCCACCTAGTGGACGTGTTTGGTCCTTGGTTGGTTTTGCTGCTGTTGGAAGGAAGGATCCATCCGATTCCTTCAACACAACTGCTGAGGCCAGATCTTCCGGGGAGTGTACATCGTGCCCTCAGCAAACAGAGCCTGTTGGTTGGGGCGAAGTGCTGTGTTTGGGACCCGCCCGTTGGTTCTGTGTGTTGGGTCAGTGACGCCGTAGCAGAGGCTCAAATGTGTATCTATATCTTAGGGGACTTGCGGGTGGGGCAGGTTTGGGGTCAAGAGGGCGGAGGGTAATGGGCAGGGGTGGCCTTGGCACCAGGCCGTCAACCCACTGTTATAACATGAGGAGAGGGAGAAGCTGGAAACCAGTTTGTGAGCAGATGAGGTGGTAAAGAATACCCAGATCCGCGTGAGAAAATGTGTTCCGGGTTCCAGTCTGTTTCGAAACATGCAGTCACTACTGACACATTGCCACCATCAGGATGAAGAGGGCACATGTGGCCCAGGAAGGGTTGTCCAGCATTCGGCCTTAGCCAGGATCCAGAGCCCAGCAGTTTTAATCTGACACCTAGCCATGTGGTGTTTCCCAAAATGTCTGTCTCACCCTCAGACACACGGGTGTCCTCATCCCTGGGGACGTAGAGGTGGGCCCCAAGAACAGCCCCAGCTATAAACCGGCGGGTTTGGGTGCTGTGTGGTGAGTGCAGTGGGTGAAGGCAGAATGGTGGAGGGGTGGCAAGGCCCTCAGGGAGGACACAAGGAGAGCGGCTGCGGAGGCCAGTGGGGCAGCTGTGCTCCCACCTCGTGCTCTTTGGGTGTCCGGACCTGGGCATCTGCAGGGCGTGGGTGTGGGGCTGTGGGGAACAGTGTCCCGCAGTCAGGAAGCTCTGGCAACAACCTACTCTCCCCGCTCCACAGTGACATGACGGCCGAGAGGAGAGCCCCCTCGCCTGACGTGATCGTGCTGTCTGACAACGAGCAGCCTGTGAGCCCGAGGGTGAATGGGCTTCCGAAGGAGGCCTTGCAGGAGACCAGCACCGAGGCCCTCATGGTGAGCCTCGTCCCCGAGCTGGGGACCACCCCGCCCAGCAGCATCCCTGAGTGCGTCTGGGGCCAGTGGGCCGGTGCACTTGGCGGCCTGCCCTCCACGTCAGCCCTGTTCTCTGCTTGCAGAAAAGCAGTCCCGAAGAACGGGAAAGGATGATTAAGCAACTGAAAGAAGAGTTACGATTAGAAGAAGCAAAACTTGTTTTATTGAAAAAGTTGCGGCAGAGTCAGATCCAAAAGGAAACCACCACCCAGAAGGTGTGTGCACATCTGTTCTGTTCTCAAGGGTCAATGGGAGCCATTCAGAGCCGGAGGCTGAAAGGCTGGTCACGGGGGCAGGGAGGGGCAGGTTTCCGGGTTTCCTCGGGGGCATGAGGGCCAAAGTCTGAGTGGAAACCTGCAGACTGAAGTTCATTTTTGGATCTAGCTAAAAGGATGTCAGTGAGAAAATATCAGAGTCCTACTCAGTCTAGAATGTTCCAGATCTGAATATGTAAAACTCACTAAAAAAGCATCAAGGGAGTGGAAAGCTGTTGGAAGCACACTTCTGGGTTCAGAGCTCTGCCCAAAGCCCGTTTCCAGAAAAGCCTCCTACTCTGGATGGCCATGTTTGCTGCAGAGGTGGCTGGGATTGTGGACAGATGCCCTGTCCTGGGCCTCCTGCTCCCCTGGTGCGCGAGGCTCTTTGAGGTGCTGCTCTGAGTGCAGCTCACTGTGTAGGGCAAGTTCATGTTTTGTTGGGTTTCTGGGAAAGTTTCTGGTTGGTAATGCAGCTGCCCTCCTGCTTGCCGTAACCACTATCATTAAACCAGAAAGTGAACGCATGGCTGGCAGAATGACTGACAGAGTGTTTGGAACACATGTCCCCTAAGGGAGAGGGACAAGGGCAGAACACTCACTGGTCTGACTGGGGGTTTGTTTGAGCTCCCTCCCCACCTAGTCAGCAAGTGGACTCAGCCTGACGTCTGTTAATCTCGGGGGTGAACAGAGCCTGCCTATTGTTTCCTTGTCAGTTAAAGACACAGTGAAGTGACCCAAGTCCTTTCTGTAGTGGAATATGTGACTAAGGATCCCCAGATTGGGGTTAACCTGTCCAGGCCCTAGGTCCTTTCCCATCGCCAGCCCTCCCTGACCCCCTGGAGTGCAGAACTGGCGCCTGAACCACACAGTGACGCCGAGTCCCCGGCGGGTGAAGGATGCTGGAAAAGCTCTCCTTTTCCCCAGTTCCTGCCACAGGTAGACAGGGTCACGTACCAGGCTGGAAGCAAAACCTTTGAGAGCCTAGTACCTTTGGAAGAGGAAGAAAATCATTCTTCTTCTGTCAGGGTTACGTGGGGAGGTGGGGCTGGTGGTCCTCTCATGTCCCATGTGTCCTGCTCTGTTGCAGCCCGCAGGCTCCGCTGGGAGCACTGTGACCACCCCTCCCCCGCTTGTGCGGGGCACCCAGAACATTCCTTCCGGCAAGCCATCACTTCAGGTCAGTATTCCCTTCCCCTCAGGCTCCTGAGCAGCCCCAAAATAAAGCATGTTCATGTTCCCAAAGTAGGCCATCGTTGACATCATTAAATCACACCAACGCGTGGGGTGCCCCTCCCACGAGTGCCCTTCGTGAGAGAGGAGAGAGGACTGAGGTCTTCCCTAGGCAGACTGGGCTCCCTTCATCCTGAGTCTCCTGAGGGCAGTTGTGGGGCCTGGCTGGGCCTCCCAGCTCGGCTCACAGCCTCCTCTGCCCAAAGGGGAGGCAGGCAGAATTGCCAGCCACAGGACTGAGGTGTGGACGGGCCTAGCTCCCCTCAAACAGGCCCAGACTCCCAGCTCATACCAGTAGACGGCAGCGCCAGTCCTCATTGGCTGGACTCTTGCTATGGTGCAGCTTGTGTCCTGACTGAGCCCGGGTTGACGAGGTTCTTGTTCGAGTCTGTGTTCCTTGTTCTTTCGCGTTTTTCCTCTTACCCTCTGCTTTTTTTTTGTTAAGAAATACGTGCTTTTACAAAAATAGCAAACCTGTTTGTTAAAAAAAGGCCATGTGAGATCTGGGGATTGGTCTCGTTGACAGACCTCTTCGACTCGAATGGCTGGCAGTGTCATCCCGCCTCCCCTGGTCCGAGGCGGGCAGCAGGCATCCTCGAAGCTGGGGCCGCAGGCGAGCTCACAGGTCGTCATGCCCCCGCTCGTCAGGGGGGCCCAGGTGAGCAGAGCACACGCTCAGGACAGGTCTGGCCAGGAAGCCCCAAGCAGCTGTCCCAGTCCTCAGGCTGGGGCCGTGGGGTTGAGCCCTTTCCTGTGCCTCCCTCCATCGTCCCTCATTGTCTTATCCCCCCACCCTCGCAGCAAATCCACAACATCAGACAACATTCCAGCACAGGGCCACCGCCGCTCCTCCTGGCTCCCCGGGCATCCGTGCCCAGTGTGCAAATCCAAGGGCAGAGGATCATCCAGCAGGGCCTTATCCGCGTCGCCAACGTCCCCAACACAAGTCTGCTCGTCAATATCCCGCAGGTGAGGGCTGTGTTGTGCCAGTGTGAGGAGTGTGCTTTGCAGCTGCCCCCCAAAAGGCCCATAGTCCTAGGGCACAGTGGGGTGGTGCAACATGACCTGCCTGCCCCCTGAGAGCCCGTTGAGGCCTCAGACACCCTTGTGGGGTTTGAACTTGAGCTTTTCGGGGCCTGTTGGGCATGCAGGACACGGGCAGCAGCCCTGTGTTCAGATCTGTCTCACGGTAGAGGTGGAGAGCTGCTGAGAGAGTGAGGGGTGCAGATCTGAGCTGAGACAGGGGGCTGAGAGTTGGGGGCTAGATGAGGCCAGGTGATGCATCTGATGGGCCTGGAGACAGCTGGGGGGTGGCACCAGACTCCCCACCCTCCCCACTGCAGGCACAAGCACGTAAGGAGAGTGTGTCTGCAGATTCCTCTTAGCACCAGTTCGTCTATTCTTAGCCACACATCCCTTGGCCTCTGGACAGAGCCTCCGAGATGGGGTGGGTCTGCCCCACCCAGCAGAGCTGGGAAGATGAGTCTGGGAGTGGGCGGGCTGGAAGCAAGAGCCTCATTGACAGATAAAATTACTGGGTCTGCAGGGACTCTTGCTGATGGGCGAATTAGCTTTTCGGCCTCCGGTGGCCCGGTGTGTCCTTGCCTGCCTCCTCCAGATAAGAGTGAGCTGGCAGGGCTCTGGACAGCGTCCCTGCCTTCTCTAGGTGGGGTTCAAGTGCCGTCCTTCCACTACATGGTGTTCTGGCAAAGCAAGAGGTTGACCTATGCAGGCAGTTTATTTACCCCATAAACCTTGATCAGATAGATCCCTCCAATGTGCCCAGACCCCGTTCCCAGCTCAGTGTTCCAAGAGGATGGGAAGCAGATGGAATGCGGGGGGCTCTGCTCCCAGAGGGGCTAGGAGCCCGAGAGGGAGGTAGGGAAGAACCGGCTGGTTGGTCAGTGGGAAGGGTGCGGGGTGGGTGGCCAGGCCAAGGTGATTCCCTCTATGTTGGGGAATCTCGTCAGCTCTGGAGACCCTCTGTGGGGGGTGAGGGTTCTGGGAAAGCGGCCTGGCCTTCCTGAGCCCCGTGATGAATTGTGGGCAAGTTGTCAGATATGTGTATTTTCCTGGGGATGGTGTATGCAGCTTTCCTTAGATTCCAGAAGAGCTCCTAACCTTACAGAGTTCAGGGCAGTGGTGAGGTGGGCTCCAGGTTGTGGGAGAGCGCTAGACAGTGTTGGGGGTGAGTGGACTGGAGCCAGAAGACAATAGAGTATTTGCCACTGGGGCGTAGATGAAGGTAATAAAGTAGTGCAGGAGCAGCAAGGGTTGAGAGGGGCTGGTACAGGCACTGTTCTCTCCTGCAAGCCCTGCGAGGACACGTGAGCTGACTAAAACGTTCCTGTCTCAGACAAGCACACACAAAGGTGTTCGCGAGGGAAATGCCCCAGATGCGCCCTGAGCCACCGTCCTACTCCTGCGAGGAAGGAGAGCCAAGAGGGCCCCAGAGACAGGACAGGGGTCGTGCTGCCTGGGTGGGGTCGGGAGGCCGTCACCAACGGGGTGCCCACTGTCCTGGTTATGGTGATGGCTTCATGGGTGTCCTCCTGTGGCACAATGCAGGGAATTACAGATTTTAAATGTGTGCAGTTGGTTGGATATCAGCTAAGCCTAACAAGCGTGTGCGTGAGATTGGTCATCTCCCAGAGTGAACTGCTTAACACCACTCTGCCTGCTGCTCACGTGTCAGGCCGCTGGGAATTTCTATCTGAAGGACTTGATAGTGCAACTAATGGTGCTGACCTGGGCTCTGGGTGCAGCGGGGGGGGCTGCCTCAGGGCAGGGCACCCCCAGCACCCTGACCAGGTTGTTATCTCCTGAAAGCCCTCCCCAGCCTCGCTGAAAGGGACGACAGCCACCTCTGCTCAGGCCAACTCCACCCCCACCAGCGTGTCCTCTGTGGTCACATCTGCTGATTCTCCAGCCAGCCGACAGGCAGCTGCCAAGCTCGCGCTGCGCAAACAGCTGGAGAAGACGCTGCTAGAAATCCCCCCGCCCAAGCCCCCTGCCCCAGAGATGAACTTCCTGCCCAGTGCTGCCAACAACGAATTCATCTACCTGGTTGGCCTGGAGGAGGTGGTACAGAACTTGCTGGAGACGCAAGGTAAGTGGGCCCTGGGCTGTTTTCATCACTTGCCACTGAAGTTTCTGCTATTACGTGGGGTTGTTTTCAATGCACAGCAGGGTTGTTTTCAATGCACAGCATGTGTTGGGGCACCTGTCGGTGTACCCAGGGCTGTCCTGATGGTCGGATATTACGGATGATGTATTGTCATCGGTTCTGCTTGCTGTGACGTTTGATGGCTTCTTAAATACTTTGCAGGCACCTTTCCTGTTAGGACCTTCTGCAAGCCAGGCCCTGGTGAAGCCCAGCGTCCCACATGTGTGTTCCCAGGGGATGAGCAGTGGCTCTGTGATGTTGGTGTGCCATGGGGTGGGTGGGTGGGCGGTGAGCAGGAATGCCTGCGGGAGGCGGACATGACAGGCTTTGCTTCCAGGCAGGAAATCATCACAGAGGTGGAACTTGCCAGAGCCTTGAGTGCTTAGAGGCCCCAACGTGGGAGAGGGACACCTGAGTCAGACTCACTCAATCCCCCTCCTTGAAAGCAGTTTTAGAAAGTGCATCTGCATTTTAGGAATAAAAGGGCATAAGCAGGATAGTGATCAAAAACAATATTAGAAACAGAGGTGGAGGCCATGCTGGCCCTTAGGGAGCTTCTGCCAGATGCTGAACCGGGGACATGTGTGCACTAAGATGGAGCTGGTGACTTGAATTGGGCAACCAGCCTGAACCCTCTTCCTGTGTGATCTCAGGTGCTCAGAGCTGAGGGGGAGGGGGAGGCAGAGCCGTACCTGGTCCAGAGGAGCAGGGGAAAGGCTGATGGGTTCCGCCAGTCATGCTGCCTTGAGGCTCCACAGGGCCAAGAGCCGGGCCCGGCGGAAGGCAGTGCAGGCTCGGCACGGCGTGGTGTGTCTGGCTCCCTATGGCGCCTCCTGTATGGTGAGGTGATGCTGTTGGCAAAAGAGCTGTTGCAAGGCCAGTACAGAGAAGATGGGTGGGAGGCTGAGTGAGGACCGGTGGCTCCTGGTCCTACACTGTGGATGGGCACGGCAGTCAGAGGAGCCAAGCTGGGAGATCATACCAGGGATGCCCAGCCCACAGCGTTTCCAAAACTCCATGAGGCCACCCCAGTGTCCATACAGTTAGCGCCCATTATGTTTTTGCGGAAAGCACAGACGACGTCAACTGGGGCTTTGGTTTCCTGATGCCCGCTGGGCCACATGTCCCAGGGCACGGCTCCTGCTCTGTCCCACATCCCATCTGGGGGTGGTGGGGGCTCTGACTCACATCATGTTCCTTTGACTTGACCCCCCCGGTCTCCCCCTGCAGCAGGCAGGATGTCGGCGGCTGTCGTGCTGTCCCGTGAGCCCTACATGTGTGCACAGTGCAAGACGGACTTCACGTGCCGCTGGCGGGAGGAGAAGGGCGGTGCCATCATGTGTGAGAACTGCATGGCGTCCAACCAAAAGAAGGCACTCAAAGTGGAGCACACGAGCCGGCTGAAGGCTGCCTTCGTGAAGGCTCTGCAGCAGGAGCAAGAGATCGAGCAGCGCCTCCTGCAGCAGGGCACGGCTCCTGTGCAGGCCAAGGCCGAGCCCACCAGCGCCCCGCACCCTGCACTGAAGCAGGTGAGTCCTTGTCTGGGAGCCAGAGCCGCAGCCCCGAGGCCTGGGAGCTGGCAGGGGCCTCGCCCGCCAGGAGAGGGGCCGGTTCCCTGGCAGGGCGTTGGGTGCAGACAGGATGTGCTGGCGTTCTGTCCCACACAAGGCAAGCATTTGCCTGATGGGTAACTGTGCGTCTAAATTACATTTAATGGTGCTGTTTGATGGTGAAAATACTAATTTGCAGTCTCTTCAGATTTTGGAGCTTTCACGTGCAGTGTGCCGGCCGACAAGTACTTCTTGTCTAAAAGGACTTTTCTGAAAGCCACATTGAAATACAAAAGGGGCGTTTGGAAGAAATGTTCTAGCTAAATTAAGGAGAGAAGCAAGTTTGAAATTGTTTCTTTTTTTTGCTTTTTTTTTTTTGCTTTTTTTTTTTTAATGCTCTATTTTCCAACCCCTGTAGACCCAAAGCTCCCCGTTGGCAGTTTTTTGTACCCTTGGAAAACATTTGTAATTCACTAATGACCACATCTTCTCAAAGGTCCCTACGTAGTGAGAGGTCATACTGCCCTCAGGAAACAGCCTGTCCTGTGGGGACAGGCCTTGTGTGGCCACAGCTGCTGCTCTTTGGTCACTCTAGGTCACCCGGGGCCGTCCTGTGAACAGTGCTGACCTTGGTTTCAACCCCGTTTGTGTAGGTCATAAAACCGCGGCGTAAGTTGGCGTTCCGCTCAGGAGAGGCCCGCGACTGGAGTAACGGGGCCGTGCTACAGGTCAGAACTGCGGTGCTGGGAGCCCCCCACCGCGCCCCGACCGCGGCCACGGCAGCTGCCTCTCTCTCTCTCTCTCTCTTTCTCCTCTCTCTCTCTCTCCTTCCCTGCCCCTCAGTGTAACTTACCTGGTCTCCTGATTTTGGACTTGAGAGACCCCATGTGGGTGGGAAGAGGTCGGCCAGAGCAAGGAGAGGCTGCACTGAGCGTCTCGCCCTTTGCCCCCACCTGCCCCACCTGAGCCGTTACACCCTCTCTCCCCTGTAGGCCTCCAGCCAACTGTCCCGGGGCTCGGCCGCAACACCCCGAGGTGTCCTGCACACGTTCAGCCCATCCCCCAAACTGCAGAATGCAGCCTCAGCCACAGCCCTCGTCAGCAGGACCGGCAGACATTCCGAGAGAGCCGTGAGCGCCGGCAAGGGCAATGCCACCTCCAACTGGAAGAAGGCACCCCTGAGTACAGGTGGGCGGCCCCCAGGGGGCTCAAAGGAGGGGCCTTGCCATGGTCAGGTCCATCCCTTCCTTATGTTTAACAAAGATGTACATACACACGGGAAAGGACAGTGGCACAAAAGGCCCTGAACCTCCCCCCAGACCTGTTTCCTGAGAGCAGCTGCCTCTGACTCTTCAACTGAATCTCTTTTGTTCCCTATTACATAGGATGCCATGAACAGGTGGCAGCCCTCGCTCTGTACCCAAACAGCCCTTGACACGAAACCTGGGGTGGAACAGACCTGGTTCACGCACTGTCACCTCCCGCCTCCTTCCTACAGTGGGGAACGCCTGTTTTTACTGTTAGGTTGTGCCTTTCCTGCTGCACTAACTTTATTTCCTGCTCCCCCAGACAGTGTCCTTTATTCCTTGCTCTGTGGGACACTCTTCTTCCCACCTTGTAGCTTGGGGACATCAGGTGTTACAAAGTGCAAAAGAACAAGAATGCAGGGGGGAGGAGGCGGACCCTGGGGCTGGGGGAGGGTTTTAACTGAGGAGCGTGGCAAAGGCCCCTGAGGAGACAGCATTTGAGGAACGATCCAGGGGATATGAAGACCCTCGGGTGGGTTTTTTCAGTCTCCTGCAGCCGCACCACCCTGGCTCATTCTGTTTTTTATTTTATTAAATTTAGTTTTTTAATGAAATTTATTGAGGTAACTGGTTAGTAAGAGTTTCAAGTATACAGTATTAATAATACATCTATGTTTTATAATTATTTATGTGTTGGCATTAAGAGGAAAGTTCAGTATTTCTTGTGTCCATCAAAACGGGAAAATGAAAGGTAGGCACAAAAGACCGAGTGAAGGAGGTGGGTGAGAGTGCCTGCTGCGCCCCTCTAGGAAGAAGAGGCGCCCAGTCAGAGGGGGGACCTTAGTCAGACCTGGGAAAGCTGGGCTGTGTGTGCAAACGAAACACAGGAGCTGTTGTGCACGAAGCTGACCACGGGTTAGAGACGTGCCCAAGTCTCGGCCTCCCGCAGGAGAGGAACTCAGGACAGGGAGATGTCTGTCCGACCACAGAAGAATTGGGGCCACCTGGAGAGCAGAGAGCGTTTGTAACCAAACCAGGCAGAGATGCTTTTGCTCAGCATGTTTAAGATACAGCTAAGAACTCACATGCTGCTTGGAAATTCCTCTTGTAGGGGATTTGAAAGCGTGTGAAATAAATGGGAAAGGGAAGTGTAAGTGCACACATGTATATACTGACAGCAACCGTGTGCAAGCCCTGTGTACACTTCAGGGTAGTGTTTGAAAGGGAATATGAAGGCATAACTAGTTGCTGTGGTCAGTGGTTGGATTAGCGGTACACGTGTCAAGGCTGAGAAGCTGCGTTTCCCGGGAGACTTGTGCCAGCTCTCCGACTCAGCCTGGTTTTCTGGCCGGTGCTGTCCCAGTGGCAGTGAAGCCTCGAATATGCAGGGGCGGGGCCCTGGTGCATTTGACCTCAGGTCTGTTGACCTCCACCAAAAATACTGTGGGGTAATGCAGTGACGGGGGGCCCTGCTGTCACTGGGGGTCCAGGGCAGTCCTTAGGCCTGGCCAGACAATCACCTAAGTGTGGTGGGGAAGGGTGGTTCCTTTATTTTCCAATTAAAAACATGATGCTTGTTCATAACTCAAGTGCCTTTCGAGGACATGTTCTTTGTACCCCAAAAGAACAAATGCAGCACTTAAGGTCTTTCCTCAGTCTCCCTTTTGATTCGCATGTCACGTAAACGAGTGGCCTACAGAGGTATCATGTGTGTTTGCCGTTCCATGTCCCTCTGAATGTTTTAATGAGAGAACGTTGCCCTCTCATTTTTAACAGCTGCATAGGATTCTGTCCTATTGATTGCCCAGTTGCACAGTTCAGCTGTTTGTGATTTTTCACTGTTCTAAACAGTGCTGCGGTGCTTCCCTCCGTGGACAGAGCTCTCGGGGAGCTGAGGGCATCCCTGTTACCATGGCAGAGGCTGGGAATATTGGAAAGGCACTTGAGTTATGTCTTCAAATCCCTTCAGCTCTGAGGCTGGGATTTTTGCCTCCCACACTCGGTTGGCCTCCCTGAGGCAGGGGCTCCTCCGCAGAGCCCCCACCCCACCCCGACCGGGGTCATTGCGGCATGTCCCTCTGTTCTGTTGCAGGCGGGGCCCTTGCGTTTGTCAGCCCCAGCTTGGCGGTGCACAAGACGTCGTCGGCCGTGGACCGCCAGCGGGAGTACCTCCTGGACATGATCCCGCCACGCTCCATCCCCCAGTCGGCCACGTGGAAATAGTGTGAGCCAGGCCCAGTGGGGAATAGGCTCCCTCCTCCCTCCCACCTGGCCCTCCACCCTCCACTCGGGAAGACACCCTGCTCCCCGAGAGAGCGAGCAAGCGAGTGTCGGCCACACTGCGGAAGCAAGAGCTCCATTCTGCTCCATGCTGCAAAGTCTCGTCGCAGCTCGGGGGCCGATTCACAGGTGGACGAGGAGTATCACTGGGGGACCTTTCCCATGGGCTTTCCTCCTTTCCTTGCCTTTAGTTTGCCCAACACCAGCAGAAAAGCGGACTTCGGGAGTTGGATCTGCTCCCACCCTCTCCTTCAGCTTCCACAAGGCGCGCAGGCAGCCTGGATACTGTGACACACTCGGGCAAGACCGGCGCCCAGGGCTTCTGAAGTCGAGCGGAGCATTCTGTTTTGTTTTTGCTTTTTCCCGTCTTAGCCTCCCCATCTTTGACTGCCTACCTTCACGGCAATCTCTAGGTTGACAGAATTTTTTTTTTTTAAATCACCTCACGATGATGGAGTTTAAAGTAAACCGTGCAGACCCAGAGGGTCCTGCCAAGCACAGCCCCCATGCCCCGGAGGGTGGGCTGCTGACCAACTGACCAGCCCTCGCCCACTCCAGCAAAAGGCTTGTGCTGCTGCTTTTCCCGGAGACCCCGGTCCTCCCACACTTAGCAGAAGAACAAACTGCAACTCAGATCCAGCCAGAACACCCAGGATCCTGGAAGCCACACCGCTGCCTACGGAGGAGGACGGAGGAGAGAGTCAGCAGCAATGCCCAGAGCCTGAGCGGAAGTTGGAGGGGCAGGCTGTGGTGGTTTTTTTGTTGTTGTGGTTTATTTTATTAAATTTTTTCCTTTTCTTTTCCTACTTATTTTGATGGACAACATCCCAAGCTGCCCTGGCCTGGTCAGGTGGGGAGGTGCCCCTGCCCTCCACAGACTTCAGGGTGTCCGTTTGGGTCTAGTTTAGAACCTTCCCTTAAAGCAGGGCCATGCTGCCAGCATTTGCCTTCAGACTTTTTTTTTTTTTTTAACCTTTTTTAGAGTCTACAGAAATGTCTTACAAAGGATCAGGTCTGCTCTTAGTTGTGTTTCATTTTGTTTTCTCCCACTCCTTAAAAATCAGTTCTTGAGGAAAGGCAAAAGTTGTCCTATGTGTGCTGCGCACGGGGCCGGCTCCATGCAGGTGCGAGGGCGCCCCATGTGTACACATACACGTGTCAACGTGGAAAGGAGTCCGCCGCTCCCCACTTCAGCCCCAGCCCTGGTTTTCCTGTCCAAATTAAGTTAGGGACTTAATTTAAAACCCTTATTTTGTAGGGCCGCCTTCTTCAAACACACTGCTTCAACATTCTAATAAAGGCTCATTTAACCCCCTTTCTCATGTTGTGTGAATATCAGTGTTTAGAAAACATTTTTGACTTGCGGTAGAAGACTTAGGTTAGAAGACCTAGTTTTGCAAAACGTTCTAAGTTTTTGTTGTGTAAAACCCTAAAGTTCTCATTGATTTTTGTTTTGGGTAGGTGGGCTGAAGGAGGGAAGGGCAGGGAAGGGTTGCTTTCGTTACCAGATGCAGGGATTTGGGGGGAAAGAGGGAAATTGATATTAAGGAGTGGGGGGAAAAGAGTGTTTTTTTTTTACACCAAAAAATTTTTTACACCAAAAAAATCAAGAGTATGCAAGCGTTTCTATTGCTCACATTTTTCTGTGTGCCTGGCAAATAAATACCTGTCTTATGCTACCCTGAGCTGTTAGCCCTCTCTGTTCAGTGACATGGGCCAGACTCCAAATCCTCAAACAAGGAGAACTCAGCTGGCTACTACGGCAAACAGACTTCAGTTCTATGCAGTAATGGAATTAGGTGTCTGAGCCAAAGGTCAGCTCTGCCCTGGAGGAGTGGGCCAGGGTTGTCCCACTGGTTGTGCCCCAGCCAGGGGTGACTGGGTCTGTGACTTGAGGGTCCCCATTGGCCCCCCATCCCCATCCGAACCTGGCTCATCACCACGCTCAGGAACCACCTCTCCTCACCTCGCCTCACCTGGCTCTGCCTTCAGCCCCGCAGCCCCAGACACATTCCCATCTGGGACAACTTCCTGTGATGGAAACGTAGCTTTTTTAAAAGGTGGCAAGAATATGAAAGGCTTTCATCTTTAGTTCATTCTACTGTCTCAGAATTCCTATCCCCCTTTTTCTTCAGTTTCCGCCTTTGCAGTGTAACTTCTATGACAAGCCCCAAATGGGTGGTTGTGCGTTGAACTTGAAGATGCTATAGGAAAGGCATTATTAAATACCTCTCTGGGTGTGGGGTTTGAATATAGTAAGAAAAGATATTACCATTAAGGGAGTTCTCCCAGCAGCAAAGTTCACCCCCTCAGAATTGGCCACAGTGCAGTCCTGGTGTCCCCCCAGGAGCGTCAGGGCTGAGAGGACCTGGTTATCAGGAGCAGTGAGAATGTGGGAGCGCCCAGGCCCAATTGACAAATGTAATAGTCCCTAGTTACTGACACGAACCCGACAGTAACTGGAAACTTGGAAATGTCAGCTTCTCTGTGGACTGGGGTGTGAGGTTCACAAAGCTTATTCCTCCTGTTTTTATGCCACAGCATATTTGAATTGGCTGAGTGCATATACAGGTATTACGTATATCCCCTTGGGAGCTGCTAAGGGCTCTGGCTGTCCTGCCCATGTCATGGGAGCTGTGGTCCACAGTATCCCAACTGATACCGGCCCACACCTTTGAACAAGCCAGAGAAGGGCGCTTCTCCAGGGGCCTCTGGTCCTGGCTGTCTTCAAGACCATGAAGCAAAAAGTTAGCCCTAATGTAGAGGGAATGAAAGAAGCGACTGAGTACAACCCTGCTGTGTGTCCCCAAGTCACTCTCCTATGGGTGGAGAGACGGGGAGGAGATTTCTGTATAAGTAATAGAAACAAACATTCTCACGTGTGTCGATAATGGAAGAGGTGGTCCTTGTTGCTCTGCCATAGGGTTTTTTTTTTTTAATTTATTGGGGTGACAGTAAAGTTACATAGATTTCAGGTGTACTATTCTGTATTACATCTATAAATCCCATTGTGTGTTCACCACCCAGAGTCAGTTCTCCTTCCATCACCATATATTTGATCCCCCTTACCCTCATCTCCCACCCCCCACCCCCCTTACCCTCTGGTAACCACCAAACTATTGTCTGAGTTTTTGTTTCTCATTTGTTTGTCTTGTTCTTTTGTTGTTTTTGGTTTATATACCACATCAGTGAAATCATATGGTTCTCTGCTTTTTCTGTCTGACTTATTTCGCTTAGCATTATGCTCTCAAGATACATCCATGTTGTCACAAATGTTCCTATTTCATCTTTTCTTACCACCTAATAGTATTCCATTGTGTATATATACCACAACTTCTTTATCCATTCATCTATCGAAGGACATTTTGGTTGTTTCCATGTCTTGGCCACCATAAACAAAGCTGCAGTGAACGTTGGAGCACACGTGTCTTTATGTATAAATGTTTTCAGATTTTTTGGGTAGATACCCAGGAGAGGGATTGCTGGGTCATATGGTAATTCTATTCGTAATTTTTTGAGGAGCCTCCACACTGCCTTCCATAGCGGCTGTACCAGTCTGCATTCCCACCAACAGTGTATGAGGGTTCCTTTTTCTCCACAGCCTCTCCAACACTTGTTACTATTTGTCTTGTTGATGATAGCCATTCTGACTGGGGTGAGGTGATATCTCATTGTGGTTTTTATTTGCATTTCTCTGATGATTAGTGATGTTGAGCATTTTTTCATATGTCTATTTGCCATTTGTATGTCCTCTTTGGAGAAATGTCTCTTCAGGTCATCTGCCCATTTTTCAATTGGGTTGGTTGTTTTTTTGTTGTTGAGTTGCATGAGTTCCTTGTATATTTTGGATATTAGCCCCTTATCAGAGGCACTGTTTGCAAAAATCTTCTCCCATTCAGTTAGTTGCCTCTTTATTTTGTCGATGGTTTCTTTTGCTGTGCAGAAGCTTTTAAGTTTCATATAGTCCCATTCGTTTATTTTAGCTTTTCCCTTGCCTTTGGAGTCAAATTTATAAAATGCTCTTTGAACCCAAGGTCCATAAGTTTAGTACCTATGTTTTCTTCTATGCAGTTTATTGTGTCAGGTCTTATGCTTAAGTCTTCGATCCATTTTGAATTAATTTTGGTACATGGTGACAGATAGCAGTCCAATTTCATTCTTTTGCACGTGGCCATCCAATCCTCCCAGCACCATTTATTGAAGAGGCTGTCTTTCCTCCATTGTATGTTTTTAGCTTCTTTGTCAAAAATTATCTGTCCATATTTATGTGGTTTTATTTCTGGGTTCTCAATTCTATTCCATTGGTCTATGTGTCTGTTTTTCTGCCAATACCATGCTGTTTTGATTATTGTAGCCCTGTAGTACAAGCCAAAGTCAGGAAGTATGATACCTCCAGTATTGTTCTTTTTTCTTAAGATTGCTTTGGCTATTCGGGGTCTTTTGTGGTTCCAGACAAATCTGATGATTTTTTGTTCCGATTTCTTTAAAAAAAATGCCATTGGGATTTTGATGGGGATTGCATTAAATCTGTATATTGCTTTGGGTAATATGGCCATTTTAAAACTATGTTGATTCTTCCAATCCATGAGCATGGAATGTCTTTCCATTTCTTTGTGTCTTCAGTTTCTTTAAAAAATGTCATAGTTTTCAGCATATAGGTCCTTCACATCCTTGGTTAAATTTATTCCTAGGTAGTTTTTTCTTTTTGCTGCAATCATAGGGTGTTGTTTTTTTTTTTAATTTTTATTTTTTATGCCGACTTATGCTGCACATAACGTTTGCCTAAAGAACTTGGACTGCGCTTTTTTTAAATGACAGCTAAAGTTTTATAATTCTTAACAAAGAAAGTGTAATAAACAGTTACACTAGTGCAGGGTATTTGGGAGGAGGATTTTTTTTGGGGGGGGGAATCACTTGTATTTATTGTGACTAAATCTTTGATAATGTAAAACAAAAAAGTTGACCACCAATCCAGAATAGACGTTCCAATAAACAGGCTGGAATCAATGGTTATACATGGTGTCATGAGGAAGTTTTAGAACCTGAAGAACAATAAAGAAATGGACTATGTGTTGGCTGTATTTTTCTTTTGCCCCTTCAGCCCTGATTTCCCTGCGTTATTTCATCCCAGCGCTGGGACAGGTTGGAGGCTGGAAAGGGCAGCAGGGTGACCCTTGGTTAACGGGGGAGCAAAGGCTGAGACATCTGCTTGGGCTTCTTTCAAACTTCACTTCCCATGGGGAGGGAGTCTTCCACAACTGGGCCCCATGGCCTCGCCCCCAGGCCTCCATCTCCATCAAAACCTGGGGCTTTGTGGCCTGGGAGAGAGTGGTGAGTTCAGTGGGCTTTGTCCCTCGGGCTGGCTCTTAGTTCCTTTCCAGCTTCCAGCCTGGAGTAATTGGTTTTTCCGAAGTGCTTTTCAGGCTTAGCTCCACACTGGGTGTCTTTGCTGCAGGACAGGATATTATAGGTGTGGGTTCTAAGTACAGATGGAGCCACCCAGCGAGGCCCTGAAATAATACAATTACTGGTGAAAATTTGTTTTGTTGTTGACACTTTCAAAGTTTACTCGTAATGTGAGAACTGGTCACTGGTCATGTTACCACTATTTTCCTAGGTGCTTTTATTTTCTTGCTGATTCTTTTTGTTGTTGAGACATCCTGACTCTGATGGGGGTGGGGGTGGGGGTGGGGTGGGGGGGTGGAGCGCTAATTGCCCTCCCCAATAGCCAGCGTGGTTTCACCTGGGCAGGCACAGAGCTGACGACAGAAATTAAACCCAAACCTATCCTGGTCTACCTGTAACATCCTGACTGGTGCCCCAAGCTGCAACTCTGACTGTGAGAAGCACACTTATGCGGTGCTTTCTTGGCTCTGCACTCAACCTTCAAGTGAGTCTTTGTTGGATCAGCCACAGGCTCCTCAGCAGACAAGGGGTGAGTCTCAGTTCCTCCTGCCAACCAATGGGATAGTTGCCCTGGTCCCTGAAAACTTGTTCCTTCTGAATGAAGCCATGGCTGTGTGGCCATGGAGCGAGAGGATACTTTGGCCCACCGCTCATACAGATTGCATCAGCGAGGGACAGAAAAAGGCCCGTGCCATACCCCGGGCATTGGGAATGTACCTGTGACAAAGGCCAAGAGGGAACGGAATGATGGAGTAGGTGGTCTTTTAGGCCATATCTTGAATGAAAAGGAGAAAGTTGCTGGAAGTGGGACCAAGTCTCAGATGTGCCCAAGCCTGGCAGGTCCAGGACAAGAAGAGCAGAGTGGCTGGGCCACGGGGAACGGGTGAGAATGGGTTTCATTCTGAGTGCAGTGGGAGCCTTGAGAAGGCTTGAGGTACAGTCCTCCAGTGAGCCACAGCCCTTCCCAACAACCCCAAGGATGAATTCCTGTTCCCATTTTCCAGGTGTAGAGCCTGAGGTACAGTCCATGTCTGGAGATGCACCCTTCCAGTGTGAACCAGAAGGGTTGGGTTTCCTGTTGTAGATGTGAACCAGCCAGGCTTGGAGGCAAGGTACTCCCCCTCTTAGCCTCAGTTTTATCTGCAAAATGAGTGGGGTGGGGACACAGCCTATTTGAAGGGGGTGAAGGGAGAGCTGGCACCTAATCCCCAGGACACCTGAGAGCCATGGATGGTGAGTGAGCCGGGGTGGGGCAGGTCAGACTCCCTGAGCAGCCTCCTTAGAGACTGGTCATGGGCCTCAGATGGAGACAGGATTAAAGCTTAGGGAGACGTTTCCCATACCAGTAACGTAGCAAACCCGATCTTACCTCAAGCTCTATGGGGTCCCCTCTACAGACATACCCCTTTACCTTTTCACCTCTTCTCCATTCCAGCCACAGGAGCTTCCCCGTCAGTTCTCAAACACTGCCAGCTCCATCCTGTTTGGGAACTCGTGGAACACTTGCTGTTGTTTCCAGTGGCTGATTCCTTTAGGGTTCAGCTCAAATATCTGCTTTCAATCCCTCCTGTGTCAACCCCCACCCGGCATGTAGCACAAGGTAACTTTTTTTAATTCCCACGCAATTCTTTTTTACTTCACTTTTCACTTGCCACCTCCCTGAGGGCAGGGATGGATCTAAGCCTTTGTTGAGTCCCAGAGCTTGGCAGAGCAGGTGTGGAGACGGGACTGAAAGAACCAGCTTGCCCGGTGGACTCACCTCAGCCGCGACCTCCCTAGCCTCTTACTCCCACCAAGGAAGGGGCCCTCATGAGGAGAACTTCCACCACCTCCCTACCTCACTTCAGCCATATCTGGGTTCAAATCGCAGCTGTGTCCTCGGGCAGGTGAAATCTGTGTGGGCCTCAATTTCCTCACCTCTAAACGCTCAGCTTATGTGGAGACATCCCCTGCCTCCCTCCATTCCATCCTTAAACACGAGAAGGGTGCTGAGTCCTTGCTCCCTAGACCAGCATCTCCATTCCCAGGATCATCACGACCCCAGGGAACGACCTCAAAGCCCCTTCGACTCTGCTTAGGCTGGGGGACCCAAAAGGTCCGGGTTCGAAACCTCCCAACTCCCTTTTGAGAACTGGAGCAAAAACTCTTAAGTCTTTCTCTAAAATGGAGTACCCGCGCCTGCTTTGCCCCGGGGAGCGAACCCCTCTCCCCTGCTCTGTAAAAGGGGGCCATTGCTAGAGCCAGGTGCGAGGAAGAGCGAGTTTATTGCAAATTACAAACGGGGCAGCTCCTGGAGCGCGCCATCTCCCAGCTGCAAGGGCGGCAGGCTGGCAACGGACACTCTGTGCGCCTGCCCTCGCCAGCAGCTCCTCCACGTAGGTAGCAGACACCCGCCGGGCAGTGGTCGCTCATTCCTCGCAGGCGCAATGCTTTTCTCTCCTCGTCCAGCCCCCTCCCGGGGCCTTCTTGCGGAGAATCGAGAATACGCACGCGCCCTCCTGCTCTCCGGATTGTGGAGGAACTAGATTCCAAACAGGGGCGACTGAGGCCCCCGCCGTCGAGGAAGAGGGAAGGGGAAAGAACGCATGCGCACTGGCACGCGACGGCTTCGCGGGACTCTGGAAGCGCGCCTCGTGCGTGCGCAGTGCTCGGGGCGGTGGGAATGGAGGGAACCCCGACTTTTAGCCGGAGTCCCCCAAGCGCAGCCAGCCGTTGCGCGCTACCTGGCCCGCCGAGGGCCTGGCCGATGGGCTGAACTGCAGCAACTCGGCGATCAGGGCCTTGCAGCGCTCGGACAGCTCGAGGCCCTCAGGGTAGAGAACGCCGCGCTTCTGGCGCCGGGGTAGGCCGGCAATGTCTGAGTCGTCGAAGGGCATGCACCCGGTGACCATGACGTAGAGCACGACGCCCAAGCTCCACACGTCATACTTCTTGGGGTCGTAGGGGATGCCCAGGAGTACCTCGGGCGATGCGTAGGCAGCCGAGCCGCAGTAGGTGGTGCTCAGGTCGGGGTAGCCGTGGGCTTGGCGGCCAAAGCCGAAGTCTGTGAGCTTGACGCGGCGCTCGTCTGGGCTCAGCAGCACGTTTTCGCACTTGAGGTCGCGGTGCACCAGGTGGTGGTCATGCAGGTAGCGCACAGCGCCGGCGATCTGTGCAAAGAGGTCGCGCGCCTGCCCCCCGGGGATGTGCCCGCTGCGTTGCACGGCCTGCAGCAGATCAGTGGCAGCCGCCTCCATCACGATGTACAGCTTCCCATTGCACACCTCAATGAACTCGAAGACGTGCACAATGTGCGGGTGCCGCACGCCCCGAAGGATGGATAGCTCACGCGGCAGGAACTTGTTGACGAAGTCGGGCGGCGCGCGCCGCCGGTCCACCACCTTGATGGCCACTGTGCCTTTGTATTTCTTGGACGTGGCCACCTTCACCTTGGAGTAACTGCCCTCACCTATTGTGCGACCCAGCTTATAGCCGAGTTCGCTCAGGAGTTTGTCGCCCGACATGGTGGCGCCTGGGGCGCGCGGGGAGCAGGAGACGGCTGCTGTCGGGGGGCGGCCGGACTCCGATCTCGGGCCTAACCCATGGCGCTTGGCACCTGCACACCCGCACCCCCATGTGCCCACTCCCGGGTCCCCACCGCCGCGGTGCCTTTTATTGCCCAGGTAACAATTTCTGCCTTGTGAAGTGACCGCGGGCGTCACCCCGCCTCGGGGTGGGCGCCCCCGGACCCCGCCCCGCCGGGGTTCCCCAAGGCCCTAGGGCTTTGTGACTCATAATCGCTCTAAATAGTCCAGTTCCCGATGAGAGGCCACTAGCAAGGGCTCCCAACCGCCACTGGGGAGCGGAATCCGTGCCTGGGATTGGGACGGCTCCTCGCGAGTGACAAATACGAGTAGCCGCCCCACCAACTTCTTGTACCCAGCCCTGACCATGTGGAGCCCTGGGCTCCCGACTGGGAGAAAACGGGAAAGGGGGCTTAGCTCGGTGAACTGGCCCCCTCGGGATCTTGAATGCCCTGAGCAATGCCCCAGCGGGAAGGTCAACGCGATGTCCTTTAGTGCAAGGACCCGGGCGACCCGACGGGCTCCAGGCGGTTACGCCCCGGACGGGAGAAGAGGAAAGAAGGATTCCTCGGCCGCAGCCGGGCCCCGCAGCACGAGCTGGTGTGGGGTCGCTACACCAGCGCCTGAGGGTCGTTGGCCCAGCCCAAGACACGCGCGACAGCTTCCGCCACACTCTTAGTGGCGGCGGCGGCTGCCGGCTACGTCACTTCCGTCCGCGGCCGGAGGTGCAAGTCCCTGCGAACATGGCGGCGTCGAAGGTGAAGCAGGACATGCCCCCTCCGGGGGGCTACGGCCCCATAGATTACAAGCGCAACCTTCCGCGTCGGGGACTGTCGGGTCAGTGTCCGCCTGCGCCGGGGTGTCAGGATCTGGGCCTTCTGGGCGCCGCGGCGGGGGCGGGACGCTGGGGAGGCTAGCGGGCCTCAGTTTACCTGCGGTGTGACGAGAGGCGGAGCTTGGGGATCCCAGATAGCTTCAGTGGTAACAACAACGGTAACTGCTGTAACTTGTCGAGCGATTACTAAGCCCTTTATTTCCTTCTCGTAAGAGCGCAGGAGTCGGTCTTGTTAATTATTCCCATTTCACGGTAGGCTGAACTGAGATTAGTCCAGCCTGCGCCCCAGCCCCCAGCCCTGCGCCCCGCTTCGGTTTCACAGGTGGGGCAACTGACCTCTCCCGCCAGGACCACCGAGGGAATTTAAAAGATGTTCTGTGCGGTGGTTCCTCGCTGGTGGCCCCCACCTGCAGGATGTTCCAGGAATATGTGTTTCTTCAAGTTTTCAAATGTTCTAAGTAACATTTAAAAATTTGTTGTTAGATTCGTCACAGAACAATGTAAGAGAGAAAGTAAAAGGCACCCATACTCTGCACCCAGGGTTAACAGAGAAATACAAAACAATTTAAGGGTGAATACATTTGCTGTCGATCATCAAACTTTACATTTAAAGTCTGTGCATGTTATACAAATCATGCCTTAATTAAAAAATAATTAATGGGCATGGTAAAAAAAAAGTGTAATAATTCAGACAGTAGAAAAGTTAATGTCAAGTGAAAACTCATCCTCCCCCTCCCCTTCTTGGCTTTTTTGTATCCCAGAACAGAGGATGACAAACTTTCTCTGTAAGGGCCAGATAAATATTTTATGGTTTGCTGGCCAGATGGTCTCTGTCCGCTGCTGCTGCTTTTTAAAAACTGTTTGTAAGACCTAAAAGTGTTCTTAGCCTGAGGTCCATACAAAAACAGCTTATAGCTAGATTTGGCACCACGTGGGGCCACTCAACTCATCCTAGAGAAGATTGAACGAATACAATGTAATCTGAGTCTCTTCGTTTCTTTTCTGAAGGTATAACAACACCCAGGTCCGAGCACCCCTCGAGTGTGCTGCATGCTGTCTGTTTACACATAGACTCCTGTGTGACCTCTATCCAGACCAGGCTGCGGAGGGATCACAGCCATCGGGCCTCCCTGGGCTCCCCCCGCAGTCAGCAGCTCTCTTTTTTAAGTCACAAACATACCTTTTATCACAGTCCTCTTCCTGTTCATGACACAGCTGTGTCTCCCGTGGGCTTTCAATACCACTCCCTGGGGTTGGGTCTCCTAATCATACCCCTTTACACCGACTTTCACTGTAGCACATACAAACCCACCCCAGTCTTTCTTGGCTGCACAGGGGTGAGGAAGATACACTTTTGGTGGTATGGTCTTTGCTTGTATACGCGCATTCATTCAGTAACTAGTTGTGGAGTGTGCACGTGGCTGTAGGCCCTGTCTCAAGGAGCCCACTGTCTAGCTGAGGAGATAGACACATCACTCCAGAATTTCCTGCTGTGGCGAGTAGTGGGGCCTGCTTTAGCCAGGGTGGGCCAAAGGTACCTCTCTGAGGAGGAGTCCCCCAGGAGGAGGGAAGAGCAAGTGCAAGGCCCTGTGCTCTAGCCAGTGCCCTGCCTTCATCCTCTGTCCTCCTGGCCCTCCAGCCTTGCCTCTTTTGAGCCGTGGTCCACAGCGCCCCAGCGCACCAGCTGCCCTTCTCTTTCCCCGGACCACTCACCACTAGCGTCCCAGAAAGTGACAAGCTGGCTCAGGCTGCCTTTAATCCAAGCTGCTCCCAAAGTGACTGCTGCCCCCACCTCTCATCTCTCACACCCACCTCCTCTCTGTACTCCCTCCTGTGCCTAGTGTGTGGCCTTTTTTTTCTTGTGTCTTTAATATATTTATTGGGATTCCATATCGTATAATTCACCCATTTCGCGTGTACTAATCACTGCTTTTTAGTTTATTTGCAGTTGTGCAACTCACCATGATCTAAATTTATACACTTTCATCACCCCCAAAAGAAACCCCGTACCTATTAGCAGTCACTTCTCATTCTCCCCCAGCCCCTGACAACCGCTAATCTGCTTTGTGTCTCTGGATTTGCCTCTTTTGGACTTTTCCTATAAATGGAATCATTCACAATGTGTCCTTTTTTGCTGATTTCTTTCAGCGTGATGTTTTTAATGTTCATGTAGTGTGTCAGTGCTTCATTCCTTTTTTCATCTTTGAAAACACCTTTTTTTTTTTTTTACCATTTTAAATGCTTTTTAAAATATATTTTTTTAAATTGTGGTTGACAGTGCTTCATTCCTTTTCATGGCTGAATAATATTCTTGTGTGGATGGACCACATTTTGTGTATCCATTTACCACTTGATGGGCATTTGAGTTGTTTCTACCTTTTGCCTGTTGTGAATGGTGCTGCTATGAAGAAGGTGTGCAGGTGTCTATGTGGCATGTGTTTCATTTCTCTTAGGTGAAATTTCACTTAGGAGTATAATTGCTGGGTCACTAACTCCATGGTAAATATGGTAACTCCACAAATAACATTTTGAGGAACTGCCCAACTGTTTTCCAAATTGGCTGTACTATTTTATGTTGCCACCTGCAATGGATAGGAGTTCCAATTTCTCCACATCTGAACAATACTAATTATTTCAATTATTTTCCTTTTTTTTTTTTTTTTTTTGAGTCTTGCCATCCTCCGGGGTATGAGGTGGTATCTCATTGTGGTTTTGATTTGCATTTCCTTGGTGATTAATGGTGTTGAGCATCTTTTCATGTGTTTATTGGCCATTCGTACAGCTTCCTTGGAGAAATGACTATTCAAATCCTTTACATGTTTTTACGTTGGGTTTATCTTTTTACTGAGTTTTGATAGTTCTTTACATATAGTTACCAAGTCTCTTATCAGATATATGATTTGCAAGTACTTTCTCCCTTTCTCCCATAGGTTGTCTTTTCAGCCTGTCGATGGTATTATTTGTAGCAAAAAAAGTTTTTAATTTCAGTGAAGTCCAATTCATCTATTTTTTGTTCTTTTGTTTCTTGTGCTTGTGGTGTCTCGTAAGAAACCATTGCCTTATCCAAGGTCACCGAGACTGACTCCTCTGTTTTCTAAGAGTTTTATAGTTTTAGCTCTTACATTAAGATAAGATCCATTTGGAGTTAAATTTTGTGGATAGGGGAAGGAAGGAACACATTTTATTATTTTGCATGTGGCTATCAAGTTGTCTAATTTGCTGAAAAGACTATTCTTTCCCTATTGAATTGTCTTGGCACCCTTGTCCAAAATCAATTGACCATAAATGTGAGGGTTTATTTCTGGACTCAGCTCTGTTCCATCGATGTACATGTCTATCCTTATACCAGAGCCACGCTGCCTAGTACACACAGCTGCGTGATACGTTTTGAAATCGTGAAGTGCAAGGCTTCCAACTTTGTTCTTCTTTTTCAGAATGGTTTTGGCTGTTCTGGTCCCTTGCATTTCCATATGAATTTCACAATCTGCCTGTCAATTTCTGTGGGACTGTGGGGGGAAGGTTGGGTTTGTCATGGTGGGCAGGGATGGTTGGGATTCTGATGGGGACTGCTTTGGATGTAACTAAATTTGTAGAGTGCTGCCATTTGAACAATATTAGGTTTCGATCCGTGAACACGGGGTGCATTTCCATTTATTTAGGTCTTCTTTAGGCATGGCCTACACACCCTTCCGGGCATCCCCCTCAGCCTTCCCCACCATATTGGCAGCTCCAGAGAGACCTGGGATCCCACCCTCGAAGCCGTCAGTGAGGAAGAGATGAGTTAGAACTGCACCATTGTAAAGGCCGCCTTAGTCCTGGAATTTATCTCACAGATGGGCCCGTACTTGGGTGGTTGGTGTAAGGACATGGGGCTTTGACAAAGAGCCCAGATCTGTCCCCTGGGGCAGGGTCAGAAGAGGAGGCCCTTGGGCCTCTGTGCACCTATTGAAAAGAATGGGGCAGCTCTGCTGAAATGCCCAGCACAAGTAGCCAGTTGGGTGTGCCGGGAGGGACCCTGTCCTCAGCACAGGAACCAGGGTGCTCTCGCTGACTTGGACCCATAATGTGGAACTGTCTTACCCTAAGCTGGGGTTTTAACTGGTTGACCTCAAAGGGGAAAAATGGAACCAATGTCTCATTTATCTCCAGGTCCAGGAGAGGTGTGTGATGAGCTCTGTGCAGGAGCCAAGCTGAAGAAGAAAGAGCCCCCACTTTGTCCCCCCACAAGACCCAGGGAGTGGCCTTACCCACCATTTACCGGTCCTTTACTGGGTGTTAACTGGAGCTTGATCTGGCTGAGTTTGTCCGTGTGTCACAGCAACCACGAGGTCTGGCCAGAGAAGAGATGAGGCTCGAAAGAAGAGGGGGTGCAGGGCGAACCAGGCCCCAGGTGACTGGGCCTCCCTGAAGACTCCATTAGGCCCACAGTCTGTCAGTCAGGATTACAGCTTGAATGCCCACTGGTGCTCAGTAAATATTCATGACAGCCTGTCCCCTGGAGTCTGGGCGTAGGGGCTTGGCCCTGCTGGGCCTGGAGCAGCAGCATCCAGGAGCCCAGGATGTGGGAGGCAGCCCCTGCAGGGCACTGCCTGCCTCTGGCAGCCCCATGCAGCCCCCTGTGGGTAGCATGCAGGGAGGTGGCCCAGGGAGGAGGAGCCCCCATGGAGCTGGGACCCAGTCATGGACACCAAACTTCCTCTGGGGACTGGCCATCTGACTGGGAACCAAACTTCTAGAAGATGGTCGGGCCAAGGCCACCCAGCCGTAAACATCTAGACCCATGGACCCTTCTGCAGTCCCTACCCTGCCTCTACCTTCCAGAAAACCCAGCATAGGGGCACAGCCTTGCCTGTAAGAGAGAAGCTGAGGCAGCCTGATGTCTCCTGCCCGCAGAGTGGGTGACCGTGAAAGAAAGTATTCTGCAGCTGCGGAGAAGGGAGGGGGCGGTGGACATTCCCCAGAGACAAAAAAAAAAAAGTCTGAAGAAATGTGAGCCATCTCTAGGAAGGGGTCATGGACTCTCACCTTCTCCCTCGTCCATATTTGTGGAATATTTGCACAGCGAGTAGATTATGCTTCACAAGAAGAAATGACAAGGGTGGCCTGTCCCTCCTGCGGGTGCTGAGCCGGTGCTTCTCTGTCCACAGGCTACAGCATGTTCGCCGTGGGCATTGGGACCTTGCTCTTCGGGTACTGGAGCATGACGAGGTGGAACCGCGAGCGCAGGTGAGGGTGGGCCCATGCCGGTGGACTTTGGGTACATCAGGGCCCCTCGTCAACCCCCAGGCCTTGGCGACCCAGCAGGTCTATTTCTGGGCTTTACCACTGAGGATTAACTAGTAAGCAAGGAGCTTGCCTCCAGGTGTTACCCAGACACCCCTCGGCCTCTGCTGCTGGCGACAGGAGGGTCCAGGTTAGGATAGCTCATAGGGTGGAGGTAGAGGGGCAGGCCTGGGACAGGTTCTCGTAGTAGGTTTTTGTCCAGGTGACCAGGCCATGATGCTCTAAGGGCTTAGAAAGCAGATCATGCAAAGCAAGGGCCAGCCGTGCAGGGCTGGAGGAGCCAAGGCCTGCGGTGGCCTCGGCTCCGACTCCAGCTGCTTGGGAGCTCGCCTGATGCCCTGCCAGCTGACTCTTCCTCATGGGATCCCCCCTGGCTGGGCCTCTCCACCCTGTCCCACCTGTGTCATGTGTCCTTAGCGCCCCCTCATGAAGCCAGGAATCTCTGAGGTTGGTGCTGGAGAAGGCCCAGCTCATGGAGGGGGCCCCACATTGTTGAATGAAGTGAGGAGCACCTACTGGGTGCTCTGTGCTAGGTCCCCACACTGGAAAGGTGAGACCCGGCGCAGACTCCCAGGGGGCATGGTAGTGACTGCCTATGGTGAGGGCAGCAGCCTGAGGAGTGGGGCTGGGGGAGGGGGGCGGAAGTTCATTTGCCCCTTCCCTGTGCCTTTGTAAGATTCCTGGTAATGAGCGGACAGGGTCGGAGACCACTCCCTGGGCCCATCCAGCTCCACTCCCCCCACCCCTCAGCACAGACAGGGCTGGTGGCTTGGAAGACACAGAAAAGCTGGGAGAAGAAAGGAGCCGCCTGCCTGGGGCTCACACCCGAGGTTATTTTGAGATGAAGGGGACGTGGTTTTGTAAGGCCCAGAGCCCCGTGATGAATGCCCCCCCTCCCCCTTTACTGCAATTATCCTAGGCTAATTTTAGGATTAAAAAAAAGTTTTTAATTGAAAAGAAAGTGTGAAGCCAACAGTCTTGTGGACCAACGCCTGTGCCAGCTGGGCCCCCCCCATCTTGGGCTTCTGGTGGGCAGAGCCCACGCCCTGCCCCACTTGCTTGCCTCTTCCCCCAACCCCCTTCCCCACGCATCACCCTGAATGTCAAGGGTCTGCCTTGCCTGTCCTCCCCCCACCCTCCCACCCTGATCTGATCCAAGTGTTGGTTTTGGGGTGTCACAGGCGCCTGCAGATCGAGGACTTGGAGGCTCGTATCGCGCTGATGCCGCTGTTGCAGGCAGAGAAGGACCGGAGGTGGGGCTGCCACGGCCAGGGTCAGGAGGGCACAGGCCTCAGTGTCCCAGCCTGCAGCGCGGGACACAGCCAACATGCAGATGGAGACTGACAGCTGCATCTCGCACACGGGACTGCCGTCAGTCCTTGAAGAGGGCCCTAGACTTGACTTAATTAATGTGGAGACCAAAGGGGGAGGACAGGAAGGCTTCCTGCAAGAGGGGGTGTTGGGACTGGAGCAGGAGGATAGTAAGAGTTTGCCGGGGAGAGGGAATGAAAAAAGAGGGGTCAGTGTGTCAGGTTCCTCCATCTCTTGGCAGAAGATGATGGAGATGTGGAATTGGGAGGGTTCTGGCAGGTACATTAGGCAGGGGCCCCTTGGGGTGCTCAGGCCGACCCCCCACTTGCTCCTCTGTCCTTGCAGGATCCTGCAGCTACTTCGGGAGAACCTGGAGGAAGAAGCCATCATCATGAAGGATGTGCCTGACTGGAAGGTGGGTCCCTGACAGGCAGGGCAGGGGTCTAAGCCACTGCAGCAGTGGCCTAGAAAACCTGGGGCTGAAAGGGGTAGTGGGTGCTAGGGGAAGGCAGAAGCTTCGTACACAGTGGCCAGCAGGCTGTGTGGGACTGAGGGGGCAGCTGCACCACAGCCTATACCCGCTGTCCCTGCAGGTGGGTGAATCTGTGTTCCACACAACGCGCTGGGTGACCCCCATGATGGGCGAGCTCTATGGACTGCGCACGAATGAGGAGATCATCAACGCCACCTATGGCTTCATCTGGTACACGTAGGGCCGCCCCTCAGCCGCTGAGCCTCATCCCCTCCCGACACGAGAGAATAAAAGCTCTGGAGACCTGCCTGCCTGTGTGCCGGGGACTGAGTGATTGGCGGAGGAGGGGCGCTACTGGGTCACACGTGGTGTGGGGACACAGGGACTGGACCTGGTGGTTCTGTAGAAAACACCAAACAAGATGGCCTTAAAAAACACCCAGAGGCAGCCCCTGGATCTACTACCAGCCTCGACTCCCAAACGTGCCTGGACTCCTACCTCTTTTGAAATCATGTTTGTTCCGCAGCCCACCACTCCAGGCTGGGGGCTTCACCTGCGCACAGCGTGGTGGGGTAGGGGCGGGTAGGGACCTGGAGAGGAGTGCACGATGGTGGCAGGGGTGGGTCCCCGTAATCCCATAGCAGGGGTGACTGACCCATCGCTGTCCTTCCAAACTTCGTTCCTTGCCAGCATCAGCGTGTCTTGGCTTCCCTCCATCCCGGCAGCAGCTCCGCTCCTGCCATGAAAAGGTTAAGTCCGCCTGCCCCCCCCCACCCCCCCACCAATGGCCGCGTGTATCGCCTTCGCAGCGCCTCCTGAATGGCGAGCACGCAGGGTGGGCGGGGAGGGGACGGGCCTGCGCTGGATTGCTCTTAAAAGGAGTCGGCGGCAGTCGTACTGCGCTTCCGCTTCGGCTCGCCTCGAATCATGAGCAGCGCGGCTGGCAGGGACCTGGCCGAGGCGCCTGAAGAGCGGCATTTCCTCAGGTCAGCCGGGGACTAAAAGGCGGGGAACCAGCCGGGGACCCGGAGGTGGGGGCATGGCTGGGAGGGGACCCACGGAATCCAAGGCCCACCGGGCATTTCGCTGGAGAGGCAGCCTGCCAGCTGCCCATGCCTCCAAACTGCGTTGCCTGGGAAACTGCATCTCCGACAGGCCCGCCCCTCATGGATTATTCATGAGTACGGCTACTCGCCCTCATCACCCCTTACTCCGACCAGGGTCCACCTCCCCTTTCCATGTCCAGGGACTGGAGCCCCCATCCCTCCTGCATCTGAACTCTTACTCTCAGCTCCTCCAACGCACACACCCCCCTTGGTTGTCCACTTGCTGCTGTCACCTAGTCCAGAGAGGGAAACAGGCCTGGGGAGGGGAACCACTGCCTGAGCTAGGGCTAGGCTGGTTCTTGAACACAAGCTACTTGCCAGTGGATTGGTAAATTTGGGGTCGAGCTGGCAGCTGTGGCTGTCTCCCACCTTGTCCTAAATCATCTTGTGTGATACGGGACCCCAAGGAGGGCTGTGGGTCTGTGTGTGTGTGGAGGGGACCTCACTGGAAACCATATTCATCCAACACCCCTTGTCCCATCACTTCTGCCCACTGTCTAATTAGCCCCTTTTCTCAGGGCAGATATTGTCCAGTGACTGGCTGGTGTCCAGATTCAGCCTAAACACCCAGGACATCCAGAAGAATGTTCTAGAAGCTGGAACTATGACTTCATCTGGGATAGGGGCCAGTTGTGTGGGGCCTCAAACACCAACTGAAAAGTGATGGGGCTCTAGGGGTGGGTAGGAGTGGAACACTGAATGAGGGGAGACGAGGCAATGAGGTTGGAGACAGTGAGGGGCATATAGGTGTGATGAGGGCTTTGAATATTCTCTGAATACTGGGGAGCAGAAGGTTTGTGACAGGCTGCTGCGATCTGGTGTTCAAGTTTTCAAAGCTCCCTCTGCTCGTATTGTGGGTGTGTGTGTGTGGAGCAGGGCATAGACTGCTGGAGGCAGTGAGATGAGCAGTGATGGAGGGCTGCCGGGAAGAGGCACGAGGATGGAGGCAGGGAGAGCCGAGACCACAGGGAGCGTCTCAGTCTGGCATGGGGCACTCTGGCCTCAGCTTCACCTCCAAAAGAGCCCACTCCTCAAAGCATTTTGGGAATGTCAGGCTCAGTTCCCTTTGAAAACAGGTCACCTCAGCCCCTTTGGGACTGGTGGGCAAATTGTGAGTCTCAGCATCTCTCCTCTGGGGGCTGAAGTTGGGGGAAGCAAGAGGAACCCTCATGACTGAGCACCCACCCTTCCCCCTCCCCCACTGGCCCTGATTTCCACTCACACTCCACCCAAAGCCACCACCCCAGGGACAGAGGAAGAGGAGGAATGGAGAGTCCTCCCTTCCTCCTCATCTCCCCCCCCCCCCCGCACTCCCACCCTCCTGTGGGGGCTGCAGCCAGAACTGCAGAGAAATAAGCCACATTCTCAAAAGATTTTCTGGGGAGCTGGGCCAGCCTGGGGGGTGGGCAGAGCTCTTCATCTGTCCCTACTGTGAGTTGCTTTCTCCACCCAGTACTTCAGTGTCATCCCATAGTGGCTAAACACAAGCCCGGCATTGAATCTGGCTCTGGTTGCCGGTATCTCAGGGCATGTGGCCACCCACCTTGTTCTCAGCCTTCATCTCCCCCATCTGCGTGGGCCCCTAAAGTGTGTTCGTGACCCAGTTTCTCAATCTCGCTCACTGCTCTAGCCATACCAGACTCTCTTCTGTCCCTTGAACCTGCCAAACTCATTCCCACTACAATGCCTTGGCCCATGCTGTTCTTGCCACCTGGATTATCTCCGATAGTGCTCCAGGCCAGCTCCTCCAGGAAGCCCTCCCTGACTCCCCATCCCACAGTACTCCTTATTCCCCACTTCTATCCCTCCTGCCTGCCTGGCCTGATCACACTGTAAAATTGGCCCAAAGGTGGTGGTTTCCTGTTCACAAACTTGAAGGAGGGAACCTAGGGTTCATTCCCACAAACCTCTACCATCTGTAGGTGTGCCTCTGCTGTGTTGCTCACACTTTGAATGTGGCTCTGGAGACAGACATCAAGGGTGAAGTCTCAGTTTTCCTACTTGCTTCCTGCGTGACCCTGGGCAAGCCACTTAATTTCTCTGAGTTGTTGGATGTTCTTCTAACTCTTTGGGGCCTGGTGTTATCATGATCATTATTTTATTATTATTACCCTCTCTAGGGTCTGCAGAGCTGGGGGTAGGTACTGTTCCCCAGCAGTGAGGGGTCCTGCCTAGGGGAAGCTGGCATTAGGCCATTGACCCTGCCCAGCTGCCCAACCCTTGATTGTGGAGTGAGGAACACCTGTCTTCACAGCCAGTTCTCCCTCTCAGTGTCCACCAAGCCCAGGCTCCTTGCAAGTCCCCTAAGCCAGAGCCAGCGTGGTCCCTGCTCTTACAAGGAATGGCCCAACACTTGGGTTACTGCTCTGCTGTCACCATCTTGAAATTCTTAATTTTTCCACAAGGGGCCCCACATTTGCATTTTGAATTGGGCCTCTAAAACTATCTAGTCCATCCTACCTTCACTTTGGCAAAGGAGGAAGCAAGATGCAGAAAGATGAAACGTACCCTAGTCAGTCAGCAAGTTGGTGGCAGAGCTTCACCTCAAGAAAGTTGGCCCCATATCTCTGGGCACAATTATTCGAATTTTACCACTGCCTTTGAAGAGGAGTCATCAATGAGTCTCAGAGCTGCGAGCCCTACATCCCCCTCCCCAAGTGAGCCATCAAATTCCTCTGCAACCTTCACAACCCTCCTCACCCAGGCACCCCTAGTCCAGTTGGCTGCCTCCGGCGACCTGGAGCTCAATCAATGGTTCCCTCTGCCTAAAACCTGCCCATGGCCCCATTCCTCTTTCTGGGTTCCTCCCACCTTGAGGGTTGATGGCGTATGGGTCCACTCGGTCTCCCACCCTTTGGGGCAATAGAAGCAGCAACAGGCGCCGCCGCGTGCTTCCTCGACCACCAGAGGGCGCCCGCGCCTCAGGCTTCGACTCAAACCTCCCGCTGCCTGCCAAGTTCCAACGACCGCTCGAGTCAGATGGGGAGTGGCGGCAGGGACTGACTGGCTTGGAACTTTAGTGGAATATTTCTGGCTCCATCCGAGCCTCTGTCTCTAGGTCTCTGTCTTCGTCTCGCTATGTCTCTGAGCGTCTCTTTCCACTCCGTCCCCCAGCACGGAGGAGGCGGCTGCACTGGAGCGGGAGCTGCTGGAGGATTATCGCTTTGGGCGGCAGCAGCTGGTGGAGTTGTGTGGCCATGCTAGTGCCGTGGCTGTGACCAAGGTACCTAATCCCTGACCCTCGGACCTTGACCCCAGCCAGATAGCCAGCCCACCAGAGCCAAGGCCTAGCTGCATGACCCCTTTGGCCATCATGGTCCAGCCCATCACTCAGATGAGGAAACTGAGGTCCTGAGAGGCTCATCACTGGGCCAGACCAGGCAGGAGCCCAGGACCCAGCATGTCACTGCGGGTCAGAACAGAGACTGAAGCTGCCGCGGGGCCCTTGTGGTGCAGAAAGGAACACCTGTCTCTGCCACTTCCTGGGTCTTGGTCATGGGGAACATTCGCTCCTGCAGTCTGAGTACCCACAAACAACCCTGTGTTATGTGGGGAAACTGAGGCTCAGAAGTGGGGAGGAGCCTGAGTAGGATCCCAGGGGATGGGAAGCATAGCTGTGTCTGGCTCTGGGGCAAATCCTCCATCCTCGAGGTGCCTGCGAGGAACTCAAGAGTAAAAGCAATAACAATACCTCACGTTACCTCTGAACAAAGGTAACAAAACTGACACCAGTTAATAGAAATAAATGCCTTAAAAAGAGCCCAATAGAGTCAGGGCTCAAGCATGTAAACTTTCTCCTCTTCCTCTTTACTGCTGTATACTTAAAAAACAACAACTCAGTTTCTCTATGTGGACTCAATTTTTTTTTTTTTACGTAAATGTTTTTAGTTCCAAATGAAACATCCTAAGTGAGATGCCCAAAGGAGAAGGAAATGGTGAAAATCTAAGTCACAGAAGCAAAGCCAATGTAGTAAACTACTGCCTGGCTCTTTGTGACCAACCTTCCGGTTTTTGCCCTGAAAGTCCCAAGTCCATCTGGAAACTCCTTGGTCCCCACCAGCCAGGAGATGTCGCCCTCCCCCTCCCTGACTCTGAATGTGGTGTGGTGGGTCCCAGGGCTGGTCAGGACTTCACTGAGACCTTGGGGAGGAGACAAAAATGGAATAACTTCCCCTCTGTGTGGTTGGAGGTTAGAGTACGGCTAGGCCTCCCAGAGCCACTCTGGGGCCAGGGAGAGGTCCTATGGGCCTGTCAGAGCATTTGTCACTCCTGTTTGATAAAGGCAGACTGAGGCTGAGAGAGGAGATGGAGCTGAGACCATGCAGAGTCAGGGCAGGCTGGGACTCTAGCACCAGCGTGCTTAACTCAGTGTTAAGGGAGAGAGATGCACAGGCCTACAGAGACGCAGACAGTCTGAGAGAGAGACTGAGATAAAGGGACACAGAGAGATGGAGAGAGACACGAGAGTCTGAGAGATACAGAAAGAGAGGTGAAGACAGGCTGAGGAGAGCGACAGGCGGAGAGAGGGCATGGCAGGTTGGAAAACTACCTCCCTCCCCCCCAACTTTGGGGCCTCTGGGAGGGCCTGAGGCCTGGAAAATGGGTGGGGGCAGGGCAGCCACTGCAGTGGAAAAAGGTGGAAGAATGTCTGCAACTCAGGCCGAGAATAAACAAACCACAGTCCCGCTGCCTGGTGGTAACAGGAGGCACGTTTTCCTGGCTTGGCAGAGCCTGAGGCAAGGACTGTGTCTCCAAGGAGGAAACTGAGGCCCCAGAGGCTCTCCCCCTCACCCAGAATGCCCCTCCTTCTGTCCTATCCTATTGCCTCCAGGCCAAAGCCCTGTCCCTTTCTCTACATGAGGCCTCAGTTTCCCCACCTGAACAAGGAGTAATTTCTAGCTCCATGCTTTTGCTTTTGCTGTGCCCCCTGCCAGGTGTTCCCCTTGCCTACTCTCTCCCGGAAGCAGAGGACAGTGCTGGTCGTGTGCGGCCCGGAGCAGAACGGGGCGGTGGGGCTGGTCTGTGCCCGGCACTTGCGGGTGTTTGTGAGTAGCAAGGACCCCGTTGGCTTCTCAGGTTTACGCCCCCACCCCATCCTGGTAGAAATTGATTCCTCCTCTTGGTAGTGTCCCAGGGGAACACAGGCTGCACAGGTTACAGAATATGCCCAGTAGTTGCCCCAGGCAGCAGAGGCTGCCTGGTGTCAAGTATGGGGTCTTGGCAGAGCCTGGACAGGCCCCTCCACTGACCCCGTCCTACCCCCCTCCCCAGGAGTACGAACCGACCATCTTCTACCCCACACGCTCACTGGACCCGCTGCACCAGGACCTGACCACCCAGTGTGAGAAGATGGACATCCCCTTTCTGTCCTATCTCCCCACAGAGGTCAGTGCTGAGCAGGAACTGAGGGGCAGGTGGGGGATGGTGTCCCAAGGCCAACCTGACCCTGCCTGCCCTCCCCAGGTCCAGCTGGTCAACGACGCCTATGGGCTGGTGGTGGATGCCGTGCTGGGTCCCGGCGTGGAGCCCTGTGAGGTTGGGGGCCCCTGCACACGTGCGCTAGCTACGCTCAAGCTGCTGTCCATCCCCCTTGTGAGCCTGGACATTCCCTCAGGCATGCCAGGCAGAGGGGGGCACGTCAGGGTCTGGGGGACATGGTCGGGGGAGGGGGGCTGTGCTCTGGCTTCTGGTGCCCTGGCTTGTCTGCCCAGTCTGAGCCTCAGTTTCCCCAGTGTGGATGGATCATGCACTCTGGGTATGGCAGAGAGTCACGTCCATCCCTCAGAGGAGGAAGACCAAGGCTGTTGCCCAGGTGACCCTGTGTCCCCTGCCCCCCCACACCCAGCCCAGCGTGCCCGCTGCCCACCCTGGCCCAGTTGCCCAGGCAGACGTGAGCTCACTCAGCAAAGGCCTCGCCCATCCTGGCCGCCGCCCCATGCCTGTTGGAGCCATTAGGCCATGGGCAGACGGAACAAACAGCTGCTGGCCAGTTGGACCCTCCACAGGGGGTGGCCGGACTCATGGGGATGTCCCCTGGCTTGCAAGACCCCAGCGCCATGTCAGCAGGGTGCCACAGAGCTGGAGGGGGGGTTGGCTATGAGGAGGTGGGCTGTCTAGTCTAAGGGTGGGGGCTAGGGTCACAGATAGGATTAAACTAAGAGGAAGAAGGCTTTCAGTTAGTGGCCCCAGACTCCAGTCAGAGGCAGAAGAGAAGGGACGTCCCCTAGTCTGAAGGTGGAGGGTCGAGAGGTGGCAGAGGCTATGGCCCAATGAGGCAGGTGGTGGGGTCCTGCCAAGTCAAAAGGCAAGATCTAGCCTGCAGGTGAAGACAGAGATGTCAGGTCAGAGGGAAGACTATCTAGTCAGAGGGCGGAGGATGGATACTCAAGTTGGGTGGCGAAGGGGGCACCTGTCAGAGGCAAGAACCTGAGGCAAGGAGACAGGTCTGATGGGGGAGGCTTGTCTGAGGATGGAGGCAAGGTTGTCCTTTGAGTGGGGATCTGCTCAGAAGGGGGGTAGGCTGGCTGGGAAGTCTGGGGGGAAAGAGGCTCTAATCTGAGTGGGGAAGCTCAGGATTGATAGAGAGGGAGTATGGGGACAGACACTGGCAGAGGCATGGGTCAGATTGGGAAAGGGCAGCCGTGGAAATGATGTAGACTGAAGGCAGAGGTTGAGTCAGAGGGAGAAGGAAGATTCGGTAGCAGGATGGGAAGAGGGGCAGAAAAGTATGAGGGCAAGGCTCTGGCTAGAAGGGGAGGGAAACACCTCCAAGGAGGGAAAGAGACTGGTCTAAGGGTGGAGGCTCAGTTTTTTTTTTGTTTTTTTTTAATGCAGAGGCAGGTCTGACCAAGACTCACGTGTCAGAGAGCAGAGGCTGGGTTTGATGGGGAAGGGTTGATGGCTGGTGGGGTGGCAGGACTCTCTTCTGAGGGCGAGCACCCCTCCCAGCTCACCATCCCCCCTCCCGCCCCTCCTCCCTCAGGCTGGGACGCGGAGACCGGCGGTGGCGACGGCGAGGACGGGCTGCAACCCGACGTGCTGGTATCGCTGGCGGCGCCCAAGCTCTGTGCCGGCCGCTTCTCCGGGCGCCACCACTTCGTGGCCGGCAGGTTTGTGCCGGACGACGTGCGCCGAAAGTTCGCTCTGCGCCTGCCGGGGTACATGGGCACCGACTGCGTGGCGGCGCTGTGACCGCCTCCCGCACCCACGCAGCTTGGACGTGCGTCAATAAACAGACGACCCACCACCGCCTCGCCTCACCTCCTCTGTGCGCCGCGGGTGGGCACACTCGGGGAGGGAGTTCCCACCGGTCGCCCGGCGGCCCGAGGCGGGAGGGATGGAGGGCAGTAGCAGAGTGGGACTTTCCGCTGGCCTCCGTGGAAGGTAGATTCAGGGTGGGACTTCCAGCCTGCTCGAGTGGCCTAAGGCCATAGCGTTAAAATTCAATTCGATGGAGGATTTCTGGCTGCCTAAAACATGAAGTTTCGGGCAGCTTCAGGCCAGATTTCAAGAGACATTTCCCACGGGCAGCTTGGGACCCAACGTGGAGAATGGAAAGTGGGTGGAGGAAGGGACTTCCAGCCCGCAACGGGGGACTCACGCCAGCCTGAGGGCGGAGGCACAGGCAGACGCACCAAGGGGGGGGCGACGACCCAGAGAGGTTGCTCACGCAACCGAAGTCACCCAGGGCCGAGGAGCGTGGCCTGGATGGGGCGGGGCCTGGGTGAGGCGGGGCCTGCGTTCCGCGTCCCGCCCACACCCTCAGCCCCAGCGGCCACCAGACCTGCGGGAGTCCCACCCGAGCGCGCGGCAGATCCCGGACCCTCCCTTGGACGCTAGGACCCGGCCATGGCGTTACTGCCGCCACTGCTCTTCCTCTGCGTCGCAGCCGCACACCTGGCGGGGGCCCGAGGTGAGGCACCCCCAGACCCCCCAGCCCAGCCCCCTAGGCGCCTGAACGTCTGGTAGTGGGCCTGGCATGCAGCCGCGCCTGGAGAGAGAACCAAGGGACCACTCGCTTCCTCAGGCCATGGTCCCTTTTGCCAGCACGCAGGAGGGGAGGGAGTGGGGGGGTACCGGGGAGATGGAGCCCCAAGGACCGCCTGGGGCGGGAATGGGATCTTGTTCACTCTCTTCCATTCTCGAAGAGATGGTAGGGGCACCTGGAGTCTGGATATGAACTGTTAGGCTCTTCTGGATTCCTGCGGACCGTGGAGTACCTGTCTCAGCGCCGCGTCTGGACACTGAATCCTCCGGTCCACACACCTCTCACTCAGAAAAGAAAGTCCAATCCCTGGAACACTCAGTGGAGTGGAGAACTGGGCCCATTTCTCAGATGAGGAGACTGAGGCTTCAAGAGGGAAGGGACTTGTCTGATGTCATTGCCCAGCCCAACTGTCTCAGACAACTCGAGGCCAGGGAAGCCAGGCTCAATTTCAAAGACCTCCCACTGGCAGTGTTGCCCCAAGTGTAGGGATGGAAGGTGGACAGAGGGAGGAATTTCAGCAGGCAAATGGACAAAGGGGAATGCAGCTCAACCTGAGGGGCGGAACACTCCTAAGGGGAAAACTGAGTCTGGGGCGTGGGGCGGAAAGACTTCATGGAGTAGGGCTGGGTCTGAGCTTTGGATCGGGGGCTGTGGGGTCATGGGGAAGTTTCCTGGAGGATGGGGGTACTGCAGTCCTTGGGGTCAGCCAGAGCTGGCTTCTGGCTTCTAAAAGCCTCAGTTTTCTTCCGTGTGAAATGGGGATGATCATGGCAGCACCTCACATAAAAGGAGCTCACAGGGGTCCCTATCAGCATCCCTTCTTTCCTCCCACCCCTCACCCCTTCCACAGGCACCACCCCCATTGAGGAGCCCACAGCGACTGCATGGGGCCTTGAAGGTCCATCGCTGGGCCCTGGCCAGCCCTCACCAACCCTGGAGGACTGGGAAGGTGAGTCAGCCTGGGTCCGAGTCCTGGCTCTGCTGTGGACTGTTGTGTGAGCTCTGACTGGTGGGGTTATGTGAGGAGGGCACACAAGCTGTGTAAAGAGCCCAATACTGCTCTGGTCTCTGAACATGACAGCCCCGTGAAATGGTGCCCTAAGAGTCGAAGTTTTAGGAAGTAGGAGGTAAGAATCCAGGCTGTTTGTTAAGGAGAAAACCGAGGGGTGGTGGGACCATACAGGAAAAGCAGGAGTTCTGGAACCTGGGTCTCTAGTTTCCAGGCTAGGACGGTTCTATTTGACTGGCTCTTGGATCTGAAACGGAGTGAGCTCCCCCTGCGGGGCTGATATGGGAGACCAGTCCCTTCCTGCTTGTGGTGACAGTAGAAAGCCACAGCTAGGGCTGGTGTCAGGCGGGTTTCTCACACCTCAGGGGTTCTGAATTCTGAAGGTGGGGGCAGGTGAGACAGTGGCAAGACCTCAGCGTGCACCGATGCCCCAGCTCAAGCACTGGGCAGAACTACGGCTGGTCAAAGGGAGGTCAACCTCCCAGGCACCCCTTCCTGCTCCTTCTGCCCTAAATGGTTCTGGATCTGGGCAGGGCCATAGGCGGTCTGAGCTAGTTCGTGCTCACTAGGTTGGTAGGAAAGAGGGCCTGGCTTAGACAGCATGTAAGGCCCATACCACGCAGATGGGGCCCGACAGGCTGCGGCCCGGGTCCCAGCGCTTGCGGTGCCCGCAGAGGCCAGCGAATGGACATCTTGGTTCAACGTGGATCACCCGGGCGGCGACGGCGACTTCGAGAGCCTGGCGGCCATCCGCTTCTACTACGGGCCGGCGCGCGTGTGCCCGCAGCCGCTAGCGTTGGAGGCGCGCACCACAGACTGGGCCCTTCCGTCCACCGTCGGCGAGCGTGTGCACTTGAACCCCGTGCGTGGTTTCTGGTGCCTCAACCGCGAGCAGCCGCGAGGCCGCCGCTGCTCCAACTACCACGTGCGCTTCCGCTGCCCGCTCGGTGAGGGCGGGGCCCAGGGAGGGCAGGGCCTGCGTGGGGTAGGCGGGGCTGCGAGAGGCAGGGACCCCCCCCCAGATGGGTGGGGCCTGAATGGGGGGTGCTGGGGAAGACGCATGGGCGTGTGGGTGTGGGCGTGGCTAGGAAGAGGCGGGGTCATTTGGGAGCAGGTCCCAAGCAGTGAGGAGGACCGGATAGGGGCGGAGCTTTGGGAGGGAGGGGCTGGGGACTCAGGTAGGGTACAGGAAGGGCCTACAGGAGCGCATCTCCGTCTCGCTGCCGTAATTTGCTCACCTGTAACAGCTGCGTTCTGTGGGGCGTGTTTTGAACTTAAAATGTATGAGGGACGCAAGTAGAACAGCAGGTTAACCTCGGAGAGCTAACCTGGGGGGCCGGGGCGGTACCTCAACTGCACCTTCGACAGGTGCGCCTGGGGAAGCACTGGTGGAAGCAGTGGGCAGGACTTTTTGGAGTACCTGCCCTTGGATGCACGTGGCGGGGGCGTCCTCCAGGCCCACATTGTCACCAGGAAGCTCAGTCCCTAGGGTGGGCAGCCGCCTAACCTTCTACCCCCACCCCGCCCTCACCACAGAGGCCGCGTGGAGTGCGTGGGGCCCGTGGGGTTCCTGTTCAGGGAGCTGCGGGCCAGGCCGTCGCTTGCGCCGCCGCCGCTGCTCAAGCCCTGCTGAGAATGCATGTCCCGGGCGTCCCCTGGAGGCGCAGAAGTGTGTGCGGCCTCGATGTCCAGGTAGGAGGGGGCGGGGCCAGTTGAGGGGCGAACTTAGAAAGGAAGGGGCCTGGGTGAAAGGCGGAGCTCGGGTTCAGAGGCAGGCATGGAGGGCCCGAACTTGGTTCACCGGGAGGTTGGCCCTTCCTTCCCTTTCTGGGCCCCGCCTCTCGTGGAGCATTGGTGACAGCGTACATCTGGACTGGAGGACGCCCGGAGGGGCGTTTCCAGTCGTGGGCATATCTGAGGGGGTGCTTCCCCCGTGTGCACGGCCGAGTGTGTAGATCTCCCCCGGTGGACGCAGACACACACAGAAGTGGGCTCACACTTGGGGTGCACACACGCGGCATTCGCAGCCCCTGCTGGTCCCCTACGCCCACGCGGACACGCGCTCACACCCTGGCAGACACGATACCCAGGCCCTCCCAGGGCCAGACACCAGGCCAGCCAGGAGGCAACTGGAAATTCCAATCCAGCCTGGGCTCCACAAACACGGTCTGGAGACTGTGCCCGCAGAGCCCACTGCAGGGTGGGGGAGCACCGTGGCCAATGGGGTAGTGGGGTCCCCACCCTACCACGCCTGGCTCTGCCCTCCCAGCGGCGCCTCTGTCCTGAAGTTTCCAGTGGAATTTTCCATTTTATGGAGCAACCACTGTGTTGGGAGGGGAAGATGTTCTGGGCCCAAGACCCAGTCCCTTGCTGGGCCCCCAGCCCCGGCCTGGGCATTTCTCTTATGCTGGAAGGAGCCTCTTGGTCCTGTGAAAGTTACCTCTCCTGTCCCCTTCTCCAGGGCATCTTCCTCACCTCTCTGGACTGCATGTTCCTCCCCCTGCCCGGCCCTGACCACTGAGCCCCGTGTTTCCCCTCACACAAGGCGCTGCTCCAAGCAGGGCCATGCTGAGGTACCTTTGCTAAATAGGTTCCTCTGCTCCTCTGTCTTCCAGGGTGCAGCCCCAACACGTGCGGATGCCCCAACCATATCCTCCTGGGCTCAGTGGTCACCTCATCTGGCCGACCGCTGCCAGGGGCCAGGGTGTCTCTGAGAGACTGGCCTGGCACTGTGGCCACCAGTGATGCCCATGGAACCTTCGGGATGCCTGGAGTCTGTGCCAGCAGCCGCGCCAATGTTAGTGCCCAAATGGATGGCTTCTCTGCTGGCATGGCCCAGTCCCAGGCCAACAGCTCCAAGTCTGCTGTGGTCACTATTGTTCTTGATAAGTTGGGTAAGTGCCTTGTGGTAAAGGGGGTGAGAGGGCAAGGACCTAGGGAGGAAGTTCTGGGTGACGCCAAGCACTTGGGATTGGGATGATGTGATGGAGAGCTTTCCCTGGGTCAGAAAGGAGATGTGACACAGTCATCGAAGGTGGAAGGTGGGACATGGAATTGTGGAGGGAAAATTAAGATAGGGCATTGTCTTGAGTAGATATATGTTGAACTTGAGTTGGGGGAATAGGGCATCCTTGGAAATGAAAGGATGGGCCCTGCTCTTGGGCAGGGTCATTGGGAGAAGCTGGGATGGGGCAGTGCCCTGATCTTTGCTGTCTTTGCCCCCAGAGAAACCCTACCTGGTGAAGCATCCTGAGTCCCGAGTTCGAGAGGCTGGCCAGAATGTGACCTTTTGCTGCAAAGCCTCAGGCATCCCTATGCCCAAGAAATATTTCTGGTGAGTGCCCCGACTCATGCTCAAGGGCCTCGTGCCAGCTTTGGGATTGGATTGAATTTCCTGTGATATGTGGTGCCTCAGAGAACCCGGAGGGAGCTGCTCTGCACCCTCCCTGGGCTGTGTGCAGGGTGGGGTGGGTAGGTATAATCCCACCTCTGTGCTGAGGGCCCCCATGGTGTTACCCACCTGCCACCCAGGTTCCACAACGGGACCCTGCTGGACAGACGAGAGCACCGGTATGGGGCCCACCTGGAGCTGCGGGGGCTGCGCCTAGACCAGGCAGGCACCTACCACTGCAAAGCGTGGAATGACGCGGGCGCTGTAAGCTCGGGTACCGCCCAGCTCACCGTGCTTGGTGAGCATCCTGCCCCCACATACACATGCTGAGCAAGTCCTAACTCAGCCCGAAATGGAGCCCCAATGTCACACTGATCTCTGACCTTGCTGATTACGATCCCAGGCCCCCACTGAACCCCTGACCCTAGTCCAGGCCCCCACCTGTGGCCTCAGATGGAGTCCTCCCCCTTACCCTGAACTGACTGATTTCTTGCTCCCCAGCCCCCGGACAGCCAGCCTGCGACCCCCAGCCTCGTGAGCATCTGATCAAACTCCCAGATGACTGCAGTCAGCCAGGCAGTGGCCCTGCCTACCTGGATGTGGGCCTCTGCCCTGACACCCTCTGCCCCAGCCCTGCAGGCTCCAGCCCCAGGTGTGGGGACTCAGGCTTCCGCTGCTGCTCTGTGCGCCGCCTGGAGAGCAGGGAGATCCACTGCTCCAGCTATGTCCTCCCAGTGAAGGTGGTGGTCGAGTGTGGCTGCCAGAAATGTCTGCCCCCGAGGGGGCTGGTCCGGGGACGCGTGGTGGCTGTTGACTCCGGGGAGCCCCTGCGCTTTGCCCAGATCCTGTTGGGCCAGGAGCCCATCGGATTCACCTCCTACCAGGGTGACTTCACCATCGAGGTGCTACCCTCTACCCAGCGGCTGGTGATGACTTTTGTGGACCCCAGCGGCGAGTTCATGGACACTGTCAGGGTCCTGCCTTTTGACCCTCGAGGTGCTGGTGTGTACCATGAGGTCAAGGCAATGCGGAAGAGAGCCCCTGTCATCTTAGATGCCAGTCAGATCAACACGCTTCCCCTTGGGGAACTGGAAGGCGAGCCCCCCTTGGGCGAGCTGGTCCTCCCACCTGGAGCCTTCCGCAGGGCCGATGGAGAACCCTATGCGGGGGCTGTGGAAGCCAGGATAACCTTCGTGGACCCGCGAGATCTCACTTCGGCAGCCGCCGCCCCCAGTGACCTGCGCTTTGTGGACGGCGATGGAGAGTTGGCCCCGCTGCGCACCTATGGCATGTTCGCGGTGGACCTCCGAGCCGCCGGCTCAGCGGAGCAGCTACAGGCCGGGCCTGTGGCGGTGCGCGTCTCCGCCAACCAGATCCACATGGCGGGCCACATAGAAGCCCTCAAGCTGTGGTCGCTGAATCCCGATACGGGCTTGTGGGAGGAGGAGAGCGGCTTCCAGCGCGAGGGGTCGGCCGCCCCGCGGGTCCGCCGGGAGGAGCGCGTCTTCCTGGTGGGCAACGTGGAGATCCGCGAACGGCGGCTGTTCAACCTGGACGTGCCGGAGCGCCGCCGCTGCTTTGTGAAGGTGCGCGCCTACGCCAACGACAAGTTCGCTCCCAGCGAGCAGGTAGAGGGCGTGGTGGTCACGCTGGTTAACCTGGAGCCCGCCCCTGGTTTCTCGGCCAATCCCCGCGCCTGGGGCCGCTTCGACAGCGCGGTCACCGGCCCCAACGGCGCCTGCCTCCCTGCCTTCTGCGATGCTGACCGTCCTGACGCTTACACGGCCCTGGTCACGGCCACCCTGGGCGGGGAGGAGCTGGAGCCCGCCCCCTCCCGTCCGCGCCCTCTGCCCCGCACGGTGGGCGTGGCCCAGCCCTACCTGGACAAACTGGGGTACCGCCGCACAGACCACGAAGACCCTGCTCTCAAACGCAATGGCTTCCGTATCAACCTCGCCAAACCCAGGCCTGGCGACTCCTCCGAGGCCAATGGCCCCGTGTACCCGTGGCGCAGCCTTCGGGAGTGCCAGGAGGCCCCAGTGACGGCCAGCCACTTCCGCTTCGCGCGGGTGGAGGCTGACAAGTATGAGTACAACGTGGTCCCGTTCCGCGAGGGCACGCCAGCCTCCTGGACCGGAGATCTCTTGGCCTGGTGGCCCAACCCTCAGGAGTTTCGGGCCTGCTTCCTCAAGGTGAAGATCCAAGGCACGCAGGAGTACATGGTCCGTGCCCACAATGTGGGGGGCAGCCACCCGCGCACCCAGGGCCAGCTCTACGGGCTGCGGGATGCCCGCAGTGTCCGAGACCCCCAACGCCCTGGAACTTCTGCCGCTTGTGTGGAGTTCAAATGCAGTGGGATGCTGTTTGATCAGCGACAGGTGGACAGGACACTGGTGACCATCATGCCCCAGGGCAGCTGCCGTCGCGTGGCAGTTAATGGGCTCCTGCAGGATTACCTGGCCCGTCACCCCCCACCGGCCCCTGCCGATGACATAGCTGCCTTTGCCATGCTGGCCCCGCTGGACCCCCTGGGTCACAACTACGGTGTCTACACCGTCACTGACCAGAGCCCAAGACTGGCCAAGGAGATTGCCATTGGCCGCTGCTTTGATGGCTCCTCTGATGGCTTTTCCAGGGAGATGAAGGCCGATGCTGGCACAGCTGTCACCTTCCAGTGCCGGGAGCCTCCTGCTGGCCGGCCCAGCCTCTTCCAGAGGCTGCTGGAGTCCCCAGCGACAGCACTTGGTGACATCCGCAGGGAGATGAGTGAGGTGGCCCAGGCACAGGCCCGACCTGCAGATCCCCTCAGTACCCGCCAGGGCAGGGCCTGGCAGTGACCTGGGCCCAGCCTCACTCCTCTGCTTTCCTTCAGACTCCTCTGTCCCCAAGAAGTCTCACCTCCTTCTCCAGACGTCCCTACCCCGCACCTTGCTCAGAATTCAGAGTCAAGTCTGATGGTGGAAATGCCAGGCAGGCAATTGTTGCTGTGTGACGTTAAATAGAGTTCAAGTTCGTCCTAATTGTGGGAGCCTGGGAGACTGTTGAGGCTGGAGGGAATTGCTCCCAGCTCACATGCCAGCTCTGATTTCAATTGTATTTTGACCCTGATTTCAAATATTATGCCCCTTGGGATTTCTGACCTTCGGCCTGGAGCCTCCTGTGTGTCGCTAAGCTAGGGCTTTATCGGGTCCTCTGCCCTAAGCTTTGTTCTTGGGGTTATTTATTGAAACAAAGCCTGTGGGGCTGGTCATGGGCATGGGGGTGAGTGTGTGTGTGGGGGGGTCCAGACCCAGTGAAGGTTTGGGGAAGCGGCTTCTTGGCTCTGAGGCTGAGCAGCACAATTCTCACATTTGGTGCTTGGAAACCTCAAGGGGGTTGGGGCGGGAAATCAATTAAAGATGCTTCATTTTCAACTCATGGTGTCAATCTTGAGGAATGAAGGATGGAGGTTGTAACTGCTGAAACAGGTCCCAAACAGACAAGGACACTCATGTGCAAGCAGCTCAGAGGCCCCCACAAGGCCCCAGACATGCCTCTCACAGGCGGGTGGGCCCTAGCTGAGACAAGGAGAAGTGTGTCTGTGATGTGTGTGCAGAGCCAACTGGTAAGCGACCACTGAACGTTACTGCCCCAGCTATGGCAGTGTCTCCTGCCTGGCCGTGTGCCTGGGGGCTGCGGTGGGCAGGGAGGGGGCATGGTAAGCACGTATGCCCCAGGGGGCAGGAATTGAGACCACCATGATTTCCTCAGCTGGGGCCACAGCAGCCTCACCCTAGGTTCTACCCAGCTGACACCTGGCCACGCCTTGGTGTGTTGACTGGGTTGCCCAAGGCTATGGTCTTGGGCCCTCCGCCCTTGCTGGAGCCTCAGTCTGGGGGCGGTGGAACCATCACTTGCTCGTGCTCTGTGTATGTGGACGGGTGAGTTCTCTTGGCACCCAAGGGGCAGGCACTGTTCTAACCACACCCCCACTTTCCAGACAGAGAAACAGGCCCCAAAAAGAGAGGCAAAGGGCTTCCTGTGTCCTGGAGCGAACCCCAGAAGGAGGGGAGCTCCCTTGGTGGCCCCCTGAACATACATGTGAGACTCCCTTGGAAGATATCATGGGCATGGGCCCCTGGAAGACATCGAAGTGGCATTGCTGGGGACCTGGGATGGGAGGTATTGTGTCTGGCTGATCACCCCGGGGAAGTGGTGATGGCAGGGAGTGGGGGTCCAGGGTGTTCCCTTAACGCAGGGCATGCTGGGCCTTCTGCACACCCACCCATCCACTTGCCTTGCTATCACCACCTGTCCACTCAGCCACCTGCCTGCCCCCACCCCCTCCATGCCACCCCACCGTCTGCCTGTCAACATTTAGAGGTGTGAGCTCTGTGCCAAGACTAAGGGCTTGGAGAAGGCCCTGTCTTGGGGAGATAGGCTCACATGCAGACCCCAACACAGCTGTATGGTCAGCGCTCAGCTCACATGGCCTGCCAGCTCTTGCCCATCTGACAACCCCCACCTCTCACGCCCTCACGCCTTTGCTTAGGCCATTCCCTTCATGAAAACACCTTCCCCTGACCAGGGGATGGACTTGGGGGTCCTGGAGTATCAGGGAGAAGATGGCAAACCCAAAGGCATCAGCCCCAGTTTTTGAGGGTGGGCCCCAGGGCTCTGCTGGAGTTAAGGTTTGGGAGGCTCCATGTGCTGGCACCCCGCCTCTCAGGATAGGCTGTGATAGACGAGAGGGGAGATGCTTTGAGGCCCCTCGGGAGCCCGGAGGCCTGTGAATTTATCCAGACCTTCCCGTGTCTACACACCCAGCTGACAAGGAGGCTTAGAGGGGAAGGCCCCCTACCCAAATTGACCCAACTCCAAGCCTGCCTGCCCCAGAGCCCTGCTCAGGGCTGCTTGCTGGGGTCCTGGGGAACAACAGGAGTTGGGGGCCTCCCCTTGCAGCAGACAGGAGAAGCTGGCTTTCAGGCCGAGGGTGATGAAGTGTCAGGCTCCATGGCCAAATACCTTTCACTGAGAAAGTGTTGGGGCTGTGGCCACAGCCAGGCGTGGGGCAGATGGGTTTGGGGCAGACAGCTGGCTCCCCTTCCCTGGGGTGGGGCAAGGGTGGGTGGCGTCATCCTGAAGCCCCCTCCCCGGCTGTTGTGGCTGGGCCATGAACGAGCAGGGGCTCCCAGAGGGAAGTGGACTAGGGAGGGTGTTCCAGGCGGAGGGCACAGCCCAAGAATACTTGGCATCGGGCAGGAGCTGTAACCCCAGCTCCTCCCCTTCCCTGCTGACAACTCTTCAAGAAGGCAGCTCCTGGCCCCAATTTCCAGATAAAGAAACTGAGGTTCTAAGAGAAAGAAGCCATCAACCTGAACTGCCGGTCCTGTGCCTCTTGACTCTGCCTTGTGACCCCATTCTAGCACCCGAGCCAGGAGTCCTGCCCCCTTCCTCCTGGAAAGTTGGCCATCAGTCTCCTGCTAAATCCATTGCTTTCCCCACAGTTGGAGCTGCCAGACCACACCCATCAGCTTGGGGGTGGAGGGAGTTATGAGGCCCCTCAGAGACCCCAGCTCCAGCCACCCTGGGGTCAACTCAGGGCACAAGGAGTCCCTTGGTCCCTCCCACAGCATTTTAAACTTTTATAATTTTAGAACCAGGGGTTCTTAAAATTCCTAGCACTGTGAGTGGGAGAAAAATCTTGGAACAATCCTTAAAACGAGAGTCTTAAAACCACAGAATCCAGGAAGAGGAAGATAAAAATGAACACACATTGAGCACTGACTGGATGCAAACCCTCCCTGCTCCAAGGCCTAACTCACTTTAAGGGCATGTAACGGGTATTTATTATATTGGGGCTCAAAATAGGCTTTTAGGGAGAGTGATTTTCATACACATCCCCGTTTTACAGCTAAAGAGACTTGCCCAGGGTCACAGCAAATAGGGACCCTGTGGGCCGGGGGGAAGGGCAATGTTTCCTAGAGAAGGGGACATGGGGTCTGGATCTTGAAGGATGTGTAGGGGTTTGCCAGGTGGCAAGGCAGAAAGGGTAGCTGGAAATGTGTATGTGAAGGCTGGAGGAGGGAGACCGTAGGCGTGCATGAAGAGCGGCGGCAGAAGGGAGGCACACAGGGACGTGAACAGGGCTTTGAAGGCTGAGCGAGGAGGCTGAGTCGTCTCGTCTCTGGCGGGTGATGGGGAGCCACAGAAGGTGCCAGAGCAGGGGAAGCTTGCACAATTTCTCATTACAAAGACTCCCCTAGAGCTGGTGTGGTATTCAGTTTGCTGCAAAGTGTTTATTTTATGGAACTGGGGTCTGCTCTCTCCCACATGGCAGCCCTTGCAGGGTCCAAGCCCTGCAGCCCAGCGCCCCTTCCCCTCAGCTGCTTCTGGTCCTGGCTGAACATTGCTGGCTCGTCCATTGGTGCCTCGTGGACCTGGCTCGGCCACCCACCACTTCCCCAGCCCTGTCTGTCTCTCTCATCAGTCCTCGAAGTTGGGTATGATCCAGTCTCAGACCCCAAAGATTGGAGCCAGCCTGGCGGGGAGACCTGGCTGCTGTCAAGTTGGGGGGAATGCTTGGGCTTTAATGGTGGAAACAGAGGCAGGGTGACAGCAGAGAAAGAGCAGTCCAGGTGACTGTCCTGACCCCTCACAGGGCCTGGGGTGGGGGTCTGGGCAGGCGGGAGGGAGGGGGCTTCAGGATGAGGGAACAACAGACACAGACATTCAGGGGTGGAGGTGGGGGCAACATACACTGCCCTACCCAGGGTCAGGGCCACCGAGCAGCACAGTGGGGGTGGTACATGGAGCCAGGGGCTGCCCTTGTCATCATTCCCAAGTCCTACTGTTCTTGTCACACCCTGTCCTCCCCAGACACTGCCTCCCACACCACTGGAGCCACTCTCTTGTCACACATTTGGCTACAATGCCACTCTCAGTTGCAACCCTGGATGCAGGCAGCCTGCCCGAGGTGCACGTGGCTGGACTTACCGATGCACTGGACACACGGGACATGCTAGAAGCTGTCCCCACCTTCACAGCCACACAGGCACACACACCCCGGCATGCAGGCCCATGTAGGGTCACTCAGCGGCACCGAGCACTGACACACCCACAGTCACCCTGCTTCCTCCCTGCACTTGGGGACCCTCTGACCACCAGACTTGCAGACTCCCCCAGTCAGGGCCAATTCTGGGCCCCAACAATTCCGTCCCTCCCAGTACACCGGCCCACAGCCAGGTGCACGGGTACCTCCCGCCCTCTCAGGGCCCTGGGGAGGGTGTGGGCCTGGGATTGGAGGGGCTCAAGTTTTTCCTGGGAAGTCCTGCATCCCTTCCTGCTGAATCAGCCCTGGGGGCCGGCCAGCAGCTGCTGCCAAACCTCAGGTATGTCCTCGAAGGCTGCCTGCGGGGCCTCCACCAAGGCGGGGGAGGGGGGCGCTCCCACTCAGGACTCAGCTCTTCCCTGGGCCTCAGCCCCCCCTTGCCCCAGATGGAGCTTGAGCTTTAATGGTGGAAGCTGAGGCCGGCTGCTCACGCCCCCAGTTCTTCCTTCATAAAGGAGCCCTTCTCAGCCCACTCTCCTGAAGGCACCACTCTCAGTGGTGTGGCTGCCCATCCTGGGGCCTGGCACAGGGATGCACACACACACACACACACGCACACACACGCGTGCATGTGCTCCCATGTGATGTCTGCATGCAGACCTGTGGGTACAGATATGCTTGATCATGTACAGGCCCAGATCTGGACTGGCCCTCTCAGAGCCCCGTTGTGAGGAGCAAATACACAGAGCAGGCACAGATACCCCAGCCTGTGGGGTCAGGGTTGAACCAGCAGGAGGGCCAGGGGCTGGGAAAACCCAGAGGAGGGCTCAGGGAAGGCTTTCTGCACAAAAGGGCCTTTGATGTGGGCTTTGAAGGGTGAACGGGAGTTTGTCAAACCAAGATCAGATGTCCAAGCGTCTTGAATGCTGGTGTTAAGAGTTTACCTTTTGTCTGTGAGGATTTTGATCAGGGAAGGGACATAATCAGACAAACCCCAATTCACTACCTCCCCCTGAGGACCCAGCCTCTGCCCTCAGGGCCTTTCAGTCAGGTGGGTGAGGCAGAGCCAGAAGCAGCCAGGAGAGATAGAAGAGGCCTCAGGTTTATGAAGCACCTGCCATGCACTGGTTTGGATCCTGTCAACAACCCCTTAAGGCAGGTTTCATTATCATCCCCCTTTTCAGCTGAGGACACCAGGGCTAAGAGAGGGAAGTACTTGCCTAGGGCGGGTTCAGCAACCTTGGCTTCTTACCTGCAATTGTGGCTGCTGACCTGTTTCCAAGTTGATCCTAAAATGTGAAGGCTAGAACGGGAAGGTTCAAATAAGTGAGCTGTGCTCAGGGTTGTGTCTTTGCCCCTTGGGTCCTGGTGGAGGAGGGAGGCCCCTCTTCATGGGACACACAAGCTCCCCCTGGGCCTCTTCAGCAAGACTGTCTGCCATCCCTTCTCATTTGGCTGAGTGGATTTAATGAGGAGCTTCTGGGCAGAGAGAGGTCCAAATGGGGATTTGGGGTGCTTCTTCAGACTTTCTGGAAGGCCTGCGCCCCTGGCCTTAGCCCTCACCCGCCGTCTGGCCCAGCTAAAAACAAACACTTGGAAATAGCCAACCCAACGGAATCTAGGTTGTGGTCAGGCAGTGGCTGAAGAAGCCACTGGAAAAACACGCAGTCCACGGGGCCAGGCCCAGCTTACATTTCACCAGGCAGGAGTGGCCTGCCCAATGCCGGAGTGGAGGAATGTCCGTTCTCTAGCTCTTTGGAACCTGTTATCTGACCAGGGAATCCAGCCTCTGGGCCGTGCCACCTTCAGTCTCCTGTTGTCAGGCTGTGACCTGCCTCCTAGTGTATCCTTGGAGGGTCAGGCCTTTTGGCTTGGCTCCCTGGCCCAGCTGCTGTTGCTTGTCTGCTTGCCTACCCCCGACAATGGGGAGCTCACCCATTTACAGCTGTCATACCCGGCAGCAAAGACATAATAATTGGGCTGATTTCTCACAGGAGGCTCTGGCTCCCTTGACCACATGGAGGGAGGTCAGAGCAGCCTGAGTATCCCCCACCCCACTCCTCTCCATGGGTCCGACCCACTTCTGGGCCTCAGGACCTCCCCCAGGCCCTTTGGGTTTAGTATGTCCCAAGTGGACCTGAGTGTCTCGCCCCAGAATGTGCTCCTTGTCCCATGGGCATGTTTCAGTGCTATCTATCTGTCTAGGTGGGCAGGTGGCCCACACACCTATTGATCCCTTACTGGATGCTGAGGCACTTTACTTGCATCTCTTCACTGACCCCACCCAGTAAATTTGTTTCTGTTATTGCTCCATTTTACAGATGGGAAAGCTGAGGCTCAGAGGGTTCGTTTGGTGTCCTTGGGTAGGAGGGGCCGATTCTGGAAGTAGGATCCAGCTCCCTGCTGGCACTAGGATAGAAGCCTTGTCTTTGGGTTGGGGAAGCCCTTGGAGGCTGAAGGGGAAGCTGAGTGTCTGGTGGGCCTGAGTGTCTCTGGCTTCCCACAACCTCTGGTCACTCCCTTGCTCACATACCCTGCACAGCTCCCATGGTTCCTCAGTGGAGGCAGGGGATTTGGGTGAATTCTTGCTCGGTCATCACAGAGACCCCTGAGCACAAAATCTAGCTCCCAGCCAACCTCACAGCCTCAAGTGCCTTTGCTGAGGACAGTGCCAACAACTGTCTCTCTTCTTCAGGTCTTGCTGAATGCTGGCTGGCATGTGGGTGCTCAGTAACAAGCAAGAGAGGGGCAGGGATTGGAGCTGGGGTGTCCCAGGCAGCCCTAGCTCCCCTTCCTGGCTACTCCCTCCCCCCAGGGCTTTGAGGTAGTGTCAGGTGAGGGACATTAAAACTCCAGAAAACACCTAAATCAGGGCCTCAATTGCCCTACCAGGGTGTGAGGGCCTAGCGACTTCCTCTAGGGCTCTGGTGTGCAGGTCTTGAGATGCCTCCTGGAGTCTTGGTGGAACAGAGATCTTTATTAGGGGCTGGGTATGGAGCCTCACTAGGCTCTGATGGGGTCCTTGGAATTTCCATCTTGACACTTGATGTAGAGGGCCTTGAAACTGCATGTGGGGGACCTTGAAGCTGCCACAACCCACCTAACTTGGGCCTGGACTTGGGGAGCCCTCTAAATCTTGCCTTGCACTGGCCCAGGGGGTCTGAAAACTTCTACTAGGGCTTGGGCCTGGGGAGCCTCCAAATTCCCATGTGGGAGGGCCTCAAAACTCCCATTTCGAGGATCACACCCTTATTGGTGGCTTTGGGAAGGTAGGAGGTTGTGGCTGTTCTTCAAGGTGGGAGACTAAGGTGCAGAGAGGGTTGGAGGGAACCCTGAAAAGGGTTTGGACCTGAGCCCCTCTGACTCCAGGATCTGGGGAGGAGGCCCAGGGCCCAGGGAGAGCAGACAACCTTGCCATGGACAGAACCCCAGTTTCTGACACTCCCCCTCTCCCAGGTTACTCGGAGGGAATCCCTGGAGATGGAGAAGGTTCAGGGTGGAAGCAACAGTCACAAACAGAGCTTCAGGTGAGAAGAGGTGGGGTCAGATGTCAGGTGAGAGGAGGAGCCAGGGTGAGGGTGATGAGTGGGGGGTGATGCAGGGAGGTCCGGAAAGGTGGTGGATCAAATGAGTGCCAGGGTCCAGGTGGATGAGAACAGTGCTTTCCTGCCCCAGGAGAGATCACAAAATTCAACCAGAAGCTTTGGGGAAAACTTTGACAACCTACATAGGGTTACTGAGATCACAGACACACACCAACACCCCCAGGCCACAGCTCTCCTCACCTTTCAACCCTCTCCATGCCTGGCTTTGGTTCCGAAAATCCCCATTGGCCAGGCAGGTATAAAGCTGAGAACCAGAGAGGGTGGATTCATGGTCTCTAGGGACACACAGCCCAGCCCCATACCTGAGATTGGGCTGCAACTGGAGGCCCAGAGTGCAGCCCAAGCCAAGCCCACAGCTGCCAGAGTTGCCTCATCTTTACTCTAGAAGAGAACTAGGTGCCAGGCTGTAAAAACAATGCACCTAGTCCCCTCAGGCACCCTTAGCCCTTGTCTGAGGTCCTAGGATGCTGGCTGGCCAGTGAGGAGGAGGAGGCTCAAGGCAGAAGAAAGCTGGGGAAGGGTCAGGTTGGGAAGAGGGGGCAGGGGTTGGGAGCAGGGGAGAAGGGTAAGGCAGTTAGCTAGGCCAAGAAGGGAAGAGAGGATGTTCAGGCAGAGGGAATGACCAGTGCAAAGGCCCTGGGGTAGAAATGCACTTATGGGAGAAGTAATGAGGGGGCCGGTGAAGAGGGGGATGATGTCAAAGTCGGACCCGGTAGGGCCTGGTGGGAGAGGAGGGGGGACTGGATTGAAAGGGAAGGGACACCAGCGCCCAGTAAGTAAACAGGCCGGGATCATTGTAAGATGGCCCTCTGGTGGCACAATGGAGAACCGACAGGGAGGCCGGACTGGTCCACCCTCTGGCGGGTCACAGAAAGTGTGGCAGCCTGAGTAAGGCTGAACTTGGTCCGACGACAGGCCCCCTGTCTTCCTGTTTTGGTGTCCCCTTGGCAGAATGCAGACAATATAACCCCAGACTCTCTGCAAGCGTGGACACCATCCTCAGCACTTTGAAGGGATGTACTTGTGAGATTCCCACGGAGCCCTACAGGCGAAGCTACTCCTATTTCCACTTCATAGGACAGGAAACTGAAGCTCAGGGAGAGTAGCACGTGGGCTGTAGAGGCAGGACTTGAATTTGGGTTCTGGCAGGCTAGGCCAGTCCCTGGTGGCAGTCTAGTCCCTCCTGACAGGTGTAAGGAGGCCCTGGCCAGGCTGCTGGGCCGGGTCAGGAGTTGGAGGAGGCAATAAGGACCTGTGAGGGCTGCAGGTAGGTGGGCAGGGTGGGGGGCTGAAGAGTCCAGAATGTGGGGGAGGAAGCCTGCACATCTACCCCCGCCCCGGGATCCCTCCTTGTGCCTCAGTTTCCCTGATGTTTTGGTTGAGGGAGGTGAATGAGAATGCACCACCTCCCTCCTCAAACTTTCCCTCATTGGTTTTGGTGCCTAATGGTGATTCTTGCATCAACTGGTGTCTTCATGGAGCAGTGGGAGCCCCTTCAATGTTGTAGATCTCCATCAGATGACCGGCCTCCTGTCTTCCTGTCGTGGCAAAATGGGGACATGATGACCTGTAATTTACTTTAAAATTCAGGTCGTCTGGCTCCCCGACCTCAGGTTCTTACAGATTTGGATGTGTTTTGAGATGGAAAGTGCCATCCCTCTCTTTCTAAATTCTTGCTATTCCAAAATGAGGACCCGTAAGGATCTGACAGCCCAGCACTCCGCCCCAAGCAATAGGTGTCATGTGTGGGATCCACGCCCAGGCAGGTTGCCGGTTCGATTCCCACATGGGCTAGTGAGAAACAACAGCTTGAACTTAGAGCTGAGCCACCGATGGGCAACCGGTTGGCTCAATGGTTGGAGCGCAGTGCTCACGGCTCCAGGGTTGCCGGTTCAGTTCCCTCATGGGCCAGTGAGCTGCGTCCTCCACTACTGGATTGAGAGTAGTGACTTGACATGGAGCTGATGGGTCCTGGAAGGGTACATTGTTCCCCAGTATTCCCCAATGGAAATTTTAAAAAAGGAGGAAGGAAAAAAAAAAACAAAAAGGAAAAAATAGAAAAACTCTAACCAAATGCTGAGACTTTTTTATTGCCAATCAATCCCAGACACTTTACTAATTAATTAGCATGACAAACATTAGAAAGAATTCTTCTCTGGTGGGAGGAGTGAGGTTAAGATGTGTGGATCAGGGAGAATATTAGTGGTCCTCCTGTCCAGACACCTAGCTAGAACCTGCATTTAACCCAAGTGATGTGTCTGAGAGTCCCTGGCGCAGATCCCTCAGAGTAGCCCCCGTGACTGGCAGACTCCTGGTTGGTTTTGTGTCCTGTTGCTTGGAACCCTGTCCTGGCCTCTGCCTCAGTGAATCTGTGGGGCCGCAAGAGGACAGAGAATGTGTTTCTAGGGCTCCGGACCAGGCACATGGAGATGTGATTTCATGGAACCTGGGGTTGTGGGCTGCAGTGTCCACCCACATCCCAGAGTTGGCCCAGAACCCAGTTCTCCAGTCTCTGTCTCCCGCCAAACTAACTCACAAAAGCAAAAGAAATCTATGGAAACATATGCAGATCAAATGCAAATGATATGCAAATACCAGTTTACATTCAAACAAAGCAAATCATATAAATTATATGCAAATGACAACCACATACGCAAATGTCACTTGAGGAAAGGGGGCCTGGGTCAGGGTAGGGTGGAGGTCCTCAGACGCATTACTAGGGACATGTTGAGTATAACAGTAATGACGGAGCTCCCCATTTCCTGCCTTGAGACCAGTTATGGGGACAGAGCCCCGGAGAGCAGTTTCCAGGCTCTCGGCCTCACAGGGAAAGGTGCTGGCTCGGGTAGTAGATGGTCATCAGCTGTGACTAGTTGGCCATCAGCTGTTACCCGTTAGCCATTAGCCACTGATATAACTGCCGTGGCTAAGCTAGCAAGCGGCGGAGTGTGGATTGTGAATTGCAGAGAGGCGGATTGCAGTTAACAATTGAGATTGTTTGGCAGAGAAGCAGACGGAGGGTTGCAGATCATGTGGCTCCTGCTTCCTGTGTCTCCAACCCAGCCGCCAGCGAGACTATAGTGGTATGACTCCCCTATCTATGGCTCCGTTGGTGTTCCTTTTTGGCCTCACCATGTCCTGCGTTCTTAGGTGGGGAGCGGGACTAGAGACCCTGCATGCCACCCTGAATGACACCGGTCCTTTATGTGGATCAGCCCTTGGACCCTACAACCACAAGGTGAGGGGGTTCTTACATCCCTGGGGCCCCAGCCCAGAAGAGGTAGGTCTCAGGACTTCAGACTTCTCGCCTCTTTGCAGGATCTGTGGGACACAGTGACCCCTGGTGGCCAGTGTCGGTACACAATGCTGAACCTCTCACCTCATCCCAACGCTTATCTCTTTGTGCTGTGGCCTCCACCTCTCCTTCCTGGTGCATCCCTTCTCAGGTGAAAGCCCTGATCACCCACCTCCAGGCTTCAGGTTAGTGGGAGGATAATGAGCAGGACTGGCTGAGGGGAGTAATCAGTTTCAAGGACTCTGGCTCCACTCTTACACCAGCCAGTTAGGGATTTTTAAAATACAAACTGTCCAAAAGGAAACAAGAACCAGTCTCCCGCCAACCCCCAAATCCCTGGTTCTCTCTCCAGAGGCCACAGCTATGATCTGCGTTTTCTTCCAGAGTATATATCTGGATCAAAGTCTCTCCCCCAAATTAAAATAATGTACCTAAAGTGTTGCCCTCCCTACTCTTTCCACGCCCCCTTCCCCATGCTGGTTCAAGCCGTTGTTTTTCAGTCTAGTTGTGTAGGACACGGCTCCCTGGCCCATGCTGGTGTTATGAGCCTTGTGCCCCCCTCCCCGGCTGAGGCAGTCGGTCGCCAAATGCCGTTCACGGCAGCCGGCCATGTGGGAATCGAAACAGCGGCCTGCGGCCTTTGGAGCATGGCGCTCCAGCAGCCTGAGCCACCGGGTCTGTCCACCTACCCATCCCGCTTGAACACTAACGTAGAGAAAAGCCCCATTAGTCTTTCTAACAGTTGTATAGTATTCCACGGTGTGGCTGGGCAACCACAGATTTAAATAGTCCCCACCTGACAGATGTTTGTTTTCAGTTTGTACAGAATGTGGCAAGAAATGCATCATTTTGCACTCATACCCATGTATCTGTAGAAAAATTCCTAGAAGAGGGAATTGATGAGGGAAAGTGTACATTTTTAAAGTTAATAGATTCCAGAAAACTGCTGTTTTGAGCAACTGTACCGACAAGCAGTCCCACCAACACTGTCTTCAGCCTCGCAGCCCTGGCTCTCCCAGTCTCTCCTAACTGGGGGCAGGGCAGGATCAGGGTGTGCTGGGGTGAGTCCTTTGTGCTCCTGTAATCTTGACAGCTTGGTTACTGTCATGTGGCCACAATGTAGGTATTTTTGAATAGTGCAATACAAAATGGCATACAATGCACATTTACATGCATAATTTGACCTAGGCGCATGTGGGGACAGAGCCCCGGAGAGCAGTTTCCAGGCTCTCGGCCTCACATGAAGAGGCTGGCTCGGGTAGTAGATGGCCGTTAGCTGTGACTAGTTGGCCATCAGCTGTAACCAGTTAGCCATTGGCCACTAATATAACTCCCATGGCTGAGGGAGCAAGCGTGGATTGTGGATTGTGGATCGCAGAGAGGCGGATTGCAGTTAGAACGGCGGATTGCAGTTAGCTAGTGAGGTCGGTTGGCAGAGAAGCAGACGGCAGGTTGCGGATCATGTGGCTCCTGCTTCCTGTGTCTCCATCCCAGCCACCAGTGAGACTATAGCGGTGTGACTCCCCTATCTGTGGCTCCGTGGGTGTTCCTTTTTGGCCTCACCATGTCCTGCGTTCTTATGTGGGGAGCGGGACCAGAGACCCCGCATGACACCCTGCATGACAGGGCATTTTCTTCAATTTCCTTCCAAAAGACCCAGCTTGAAGTCAGCGGCCCAGTGAACCATGATCTACATTCACACCACGGCCACAAGAGGACGCGTGTGAGTCAAAGTGGCGCCTCCCACTCTGGCAACCGTCTCATTTTCCTTGAAAACACCCCGTCATGATCTTCAATAACATTTCAACTGAAAATGGTAGAACTTGTATTAAGAAACAAAAAAAAAATCCAAACCAATCCAGAGCCCACAAGAGACCAATCCAAACCGTATGAAATCATACCACAGCAGGCAGTGTCCTGGTGAGTTGGCACACGAATAAATACTAGATGGGATCACAGCTCGCTCCACTGTGGAGCTACGACACTGCACCGGGACTATCAACCACTGCTAGACACAAATCTGGTGGTGAACAATATCGAAATTAAAGCCAAAAATTTTAATGGGAGAATTTCTGACAAGTCCTAGAAGAGACAATTCATAGTTTTGCCATAAAATTACTATTTAAAAAACAACCCCCAAACTGAGTTGGGAAAATGAACAGTGTCTCTGCCCATTTCAAATCCCAGCTGACAAGCAAGAAACGAGCGGTGTCCCAGGCGGTGTGGCTCGGGGAGCACTGTCTGCTGTCAGTTCTGGGTTTTCTGAGGTAATCAGCTGCGACGCACAGTAAAAACACCAATGCCGGCAAACCACAGCAGGTCACACATCCTCTTTTCTGCTGGTCCCCCAAGCTTAATTAGATGCATCTGAGTTGACACTGCCGGGATCTCCAGCAGGGGAAGCAGTCGACACCGACGGGGTGGTACCCTGCCAGCTTCCCCCAGCCTGAAAAGATAGCAACAGAGAGTCAGAGGGGTAGCCGGAAGACTGACTGCCTGTCTTGCCCCCATTTCGCCAAGAACCAAGAAAAGGAGACGGGAGGGACAGCGGGGTCAGTCTTCAGTCACAGCCAGCCTCGCTGCCTCCATGGGCCACTCCATGGGGCTATGGCAAAGGAATGATGTGGCATCTGAGGACAGCTGGGGTTTCTACACAGTCTGAGGGTAAGGGAGACTCAGTCAGGCGTGGAGCTGACGACTGAAACATCATGGCGGGACGCAGTGAGTGGGAAGAGGCTCAAGGGCTCCGTCTGCAGTAGAGAGATGTCTTGGGCACACGTGATCCTGGGATGTTTGTCCACGTACCCCTCCACCCAACGGAAAACACCACTGAAAATGGCACATCTCGGGCGGCCTGTTCCATGGCAAGTCCTGTTTGCAGCCCACGAGAGCAGGGCTGTTTGTTCCCCTTCCCAACTTAGGCTTGGGGTTGGCTCCTGAACCAACCATTCACAGGTGCCCAGATGTCACACCTTCCATGTGACCCTGAGGGCTCAGCCCTCCTGACACTGCCTAAACCAGGGCCGCTGCCTTTGGACAGCGAGCCCTTTCACTTTCCTCTCTCACACTTTCGTTTACAGGCTGAGACCTCCTGCTGGCACTCTATCCCATCCAATCCGCCTGGCCCCCCTGTCTCAGTTATTTCCTCACATGGTGTCTCAAGGAGCTGCCACGGTGCTTGCACCTCAGAGGACAGTGTTGGGCAAATGCATGAAAAGACTTCCTTTGAGGGCTGCGTCAGCACATGACGTGGAGACACCAAGAGACTGGGGCTGCTCCACCATCAGTCTGAGAGCAGCTGGGATGAGGACACTTGTCTCAGGGTGACACTCTGCCCTCGGATAGACACTTGCAGGCCTGTGTTCCAGAAAGGCAGACGTGAGTGGTGAGGGGAGGTGCCCAGCTGCAAGCCCGGGAGGTTATAGGCTGGCACTCAGGGATGGGACTGGGAGCCAAAGGGCAGCTCAGAAGTTCCTTGGGCACCCAGGGCAGAGGTGACAGCTCTCAGCCTGGGTGGCCTCAGTCACCGAAAAGTGCTCTCTGAAAGAGCCCAGGCAGGGGACTACCACAAGCTGGGAGGGATACGGGTGGCACAGGCAGGGGTGCTCACAGGGTGTGGTATCTGCACCAGGACCCCAACGTTCCCACTTACTACAAGGTCATGGTCTGGGGAAGCCGCATGGGGACTTAAGAAGCTCCGGACCTCCTGGAGATGGCTCCAGGGTTAAGGGTCAGCCTTGACTGCCAGGGCCCCCCGCTGGGACACTCACTTTGATTCACTCTCACACACTTGCACCCATTGATAGAAGCGCTGAGCTCAGCCCAGGTGTTTGCTATGGGCAGTGGGGTTGCTATGCTGATGGGACATACATCATCCCCTGTACCCCTACTAAGGGCTGGGAGTAAATCAGTGGGGGGGTCGACCCTGGCACGGCAGCGAACACCCATGTGAAGGAGACAGGTGGGCTGTATAAGGGCTCACCCAGCCTCCCATGGACACGGCACACCTGTGCCTGGGCAGCCTCTGCATAATGACCCCGCGTGTGGGGTCGGGCCCCAGGGACCATCAGTGGGAGGCTGGGGAGGCCCCAGGGATCATGAGAGGGATGGGCCCCCCCAATCCTGGCTGGCCGGGCATGCTGTCCAATACCCTAAGGAAGTTACGGAGGGCGAGTCCTGAGATGCCCCAGATCCTTGGCGCATTTTCTTCCCAGTCGCCAAAGTAGATCTTCACTGTGGCCCAGCTGGGCACCAGCCAAGGGGGTGGCCAGGCTGGCATTGCCCAGGCACAGTGGCAATAGGGCAGTGGGTCTGAGCCCAGCAGGGCTGCCTGCCTGTCGCCACGGTCAGGCGTCAGGGCCTTGTCTGCCTGGCCCCTCTTCCCACGGAGTGCAGTTGTTCCCCGAGAGGCAGGCGGCTTCCCCTCAACAGCCACCACTTAGTGGTTTTGGGGCGTCACCTCCACCACTCAGTGGCTGTGGCCAGTTACTGAGTCCTGCGAGGGGAGGTGCAGGGCACATGTCTTTGCAGAGTAGGCCCCATGGAACTGTGCCCCCCAGGGAGCTCTGCCAACCCGCAGCCATCACGATGATGGATTCAGAGTGACCAACGGGCCAGCACCTCGGGGAAGTCTTGCAGAAGCCAAGAGGTGGAGGACGAGACGGCCTGTTCTGAGGACCCGCCACCCACCTGGGCTCCGTGTGTCCACCCCGACACCACGTCAGGAATCCTGAGGACCTCTCAGGGTTATGCGCTGACACTCACCTGGGACCACACGCTGCCTCCGCCAGGGGCGGGCCGGAGAGAGGCCAGTGTCTGCAGGGTGGTAAGCGCATCCCCAGCACTGGTCAGCGGGAAGTGTCCGGAGGAACCTGGAGGGTGGCAGGAGTCAGGACAACTGTGCCAGCCCCCCAAGTTGCAGCGACTCCTCAGGTGGGATCCACTGGCCCCTCACCAGGAAGAGGCCGTGAATGCAGACGCCGCCCACGGGTGGGGGAGGAGGTTCTGGTCCCCACAGCCCCAGCACAGCCTACAAGGGTCTGCTGACTTGATCAGGCTCATTGCCATCGAGAATAGAAATCTCATGATTTCAATGAAGGTTCAATGAAGGAAAGAGGCGCATGCAGTGGCAGGTCCGGAGGGGATCGTGTGGTCCTCTCACCAATTCCCTCCTCACAGCTCAGTGGGCCCAGCCGCAGGGCAACTACGGTCCCTGAGCTGGGAGGCCTCACTCACCAGAGCTGGGTGTGGACGGGCAGCTGGCCTGGCTCCTTGGACCCCCAGCTTCGGTGGTGTTTCCCTCCGTGTTAGCCGTGTAAATGGTCGCCTCTTCTTGAAACTTCCCCATGTTCTTTTTATACCGGATTCTTTTGTTGCCGAACCAGTTGGAAACCTGTGGACACCGAGACAGAAGTTGCTGGAAAGAGCTGACCCAGTGATGCGATGAACAGATGGCAGGTTCCTTCTGAGGTGCCCCTGCTTCCGCCTCCCAGGAGGAACATCTTTGAGTGACATCGTGTAGCCAGGGGGCTGCATGAGGGGCCGGGACTGAGAAGGTGGTGCTGACTGAACCGTGGACCCAGGGAAATGTCTGCAGTGGGTTGAGGACATCCTAGGGCTGGCAGGTCTTACAGAAGAGGAACCATGCTGCTGAAGGTGTTGCTGGAAGGAAAACAGGCACATCTGCGACACACTCAGAGCCGCAGGGGCAGGAAACATTAAATCCTGGACTCCTCTTTAGGGAAAGCCAGAGCCAGGAGACACGCATCCTGAGTGCTGAGCTAAGCACCTTGCCACCTGTGCTTGTGGTTTAGTGCTCAGAGCCAGCTTAGGGGGAGGGGTGGTCATCACACCCGTTCTGTAAGCCAGCAGTCTCCCCGCATGGGCAATGCCCCCCAGGCCAGGGCTTCCCCCAGAAGTTGTTCTCTGGGTGGGGCCATCCGGGGCACTGTTGGATGTGGAGCAGCATCCCTGCCCGCCCCCCCTCGGTATTGATGATGAAAATGTCCCCTGGGGGCAGAATTGCCTAGGTAGGACCCTGAGCCAGCGCCTGCCTCCGAGAGTGGAGATATGCACAGCTGGAAATACTTCAATACCCCAAAGTAGAGCAGCTGTCGGTGCACTGAGATGTTTACACAGTTTAATTGAACAGAAATAAACAGCTGGGGCCGGCCCGGTGGCTCAGGCGGTTGGAGCTCCGTGCTCCTAACACCGAAGGCTGCCGGTTCGATTCCCACATGGGCCAGTGGGCTCTCAACCATGAGGCTGCTGGTTCGACTCCCACAAGGGATGGTGGGCTGCGCCCCCTGCAACTAGCAATGGCAACTGGACCTGGAGCTGAGCTGCGCCCTCCACAACTAAGACTGAAGGACAACAACTTGACTTGGAAAAAGTCCTGGAAGTACACACTGTTCCCCAATAAAATCTGGTTCCCCTTCCCTCACCCCAAAGAAAGCTCAAAATGTCTAAAAAAAAAAAAAAAGAAAGAAAATAAACAGCTGAGTTGCGGTGGCAGATTGTGGACTTTTTCTCCTTTAAAGTCCCTACATCCCCCTCTCAATGTTAACCATGAAAAGAGCACCTGAGTGTGTGTTCCCTGCTCCTCACACAGTGACCCCACCCTCCTCCTCTTGGTTCCCACTTATTTTCAAGGAATGTGCCGAAATGTCTTTGTGGAACTAAGTTTGCAGGCAAACGGCAGCAAGCAGTTTCCCACGTTGAATTCAACTTGCATTTTAGAGGGACAAAGAGCAAACTTCCTGTGTGGGTGGGAGGGGAGGCTGGCCCTCTTCCTGGGCTGATGGGTGGGTCCAGTGGTTGGGTAGAGCTGGTCCCCGGGCAGGGTCCAGCCCTCCCCCCGTGGGAAGTGCCCCAACATGGCACCTCACACAGGTGCGGGTGTAGCACGGGCTCCCAGATATCCTCTCCACTGGCTGTAGCTCGGAGCCACCGGCTACTCCGCCCCGTCCCTCTGGCCAAGCCAGCTGCAACTGCCCAGGTTCCCCACTGCCCCCCATCCAGCGCCTCAGCTCTCCTGCCCCTTTCTCCCTCGGGCCTCCTCACCTGGAGTTGCAGCTGATTCTGTCCTGAAAATGTCTGTGGCTTCATCTGTGACACCCTTTGCCTAATGGTGCTCTCCCTTCTCACTACCTTCTCCTTAGGCGAACCTTACAGCCTCCATGATATCTGCACTCCAACTTTGCAACCCTCCCTCATCAAATTGTCAGCCATTTCAAGTTGTCCTGCGGCCTGGTGGACCCACTGAGTGGGGAGAAGCTTTCAATTCTGCTGCTGATGGGTGGGGGTCTCAGGGCCTGGTCACGGAGTGGGAGTCACTAGAATGTGGCTGGTGCTTCTCAAAATTCTGTTTGCAATGAACCCTCTCCTCAGATAAAGTCTTCGACCCAAGACCCATCTGTTCTCTGGAGGTGCCGGGCCCTGAAGGGAACCTGGCTGTTCTTCAGACAACTGCTCGTGGTAGTAAACAGGTTGCCAGGCCTCACGCTTCTGTCGGGGTCTTGGAGCCCCAGAGGTGCGGCCCCTCGCTTAAGTTCTGGCCTTGACGTTGAGGACACCCCAGCAGTTCCAGGAAGGTGACGTCAGCTGTGATGAGGACATCTGCAAGGTTTTGCTGCCTGCATGACCCCTTGGGGCTCTAGAGTGCCTTCATCACAAAGTAACCGCTGAACGTGGCCTGGGCTGGAGCACAGGGTGGTGGCTAAGGGCACAGGCCCTGGCGGCAGCCAGACTAGGCTGGAAACAGCCCCTCCAACCTCACCGTGGGCGGAGGGGGCTGCCTCAGAGGGCACCTCAGTGAGCCAGTATGAGGAAGCATCAACACCCGTCACCCTGGCTGCCTGAGGCGGGGGTGGCCCTGCGCAGACCCCCCTCCACACACTCTTGCTGCCTGTGGGTGTGGCCTGGCCCTGCTTCGAGCTGGTGGGCTGCCTGTACTCATTGTTCCCACTTTAAAACCTTCTGAAATGTTTCTTGGGCTCTTACCTGAGCTCTCCCTGCCTTGCCTCCAATTCCACTGAGAAGACTGCCAGGGTCTCCCAAGGCCATCCAGGTCCCATCTCTCCTCGGCACCGGCATTCCCCATCTGGGGCCTGACGTTGCCTGTCTTGTACCCCCGTCACTCACACTGGACGGTCTGAGAAGCGAGCAAGCATGCATGCGCCTGAACGTATCCCCATAGGACTGAATTGGTACTTGAGCTCGAGAGCTGGTCTATCGTAACAAGACCTAATTTTGCTCCAAGTTCTTTTTCTTCTCCTAAGCTTATAATCCCACCTCTCTCACGCAACACAGCACATTCCTCTGATATGAGAACAGTAAACAGTAAATGGTACAATTCACTGAGCACCACAGGCTACACTCTACCAGCATCGCCTCTGGGGGTCCCATGCCTGAGTCCCACAGCACAGAGCGGGAATCTGAGCAGGTCAGGCTGACTCCACGCCTGGACACGCGGCTCCTGCTCCACACATTTAGCGAACTTCCCTTGGTGTCCTCCTCACTGGGTCTAACCTTCTTCCCATTCTGGGTTCGGGGAAGCACGGCAGGAGAGGCCCGTCACCTGGGAGACAGTGATGCCGCCCTTCCTGGCCAGCTCTTGTTTAGCTTCCTCGCTGGGGTAAGGGTTGCTCAAATGGGAGTAAAAGTACTCATTCAGCACTTCTGTGGCATGCTTGCTGAAGTTCCGCCGCTTACGCCTGCAAAGACAACCGCAGCCAGGTTCATATGCTGGGACTCTATCAATGTCCCCTCATCCCCACCTATGATTACGGAGGTTATAAAAACAGCAGCCAACACTTCCAATTGCCTTCCAAGAGGCTGTGTGAGGGCTACACCCGCAGCCATGGCCAGAACCCCTGGAGGCCACCAGGGGAACTTAAGCCCAAGCCAGCACCCACTCAGCTCCTCCTCCTAGATGCTGACCCTGGAGTTGGGGGTGGTGGGCAGGGCCTGACCTGGCATCAAGGAACCGCGAGCGTAGCGTCATCACGGCCTCGCAGGTGCTCTGCTTCAGCTGCATCTGGATGGCGCGGAACTTGCTGTGGATGACGCCAACCATGTGCTCCATCTCCTCGGGCAGGACGGGCCTCGTCCTGCTCTGCTCCTGGAGAAGGTTGGTGACGTGTGTGGTAAACTCACGGCAGGCCTGGGGCAGGGACACACACGCCAGCCTGTGACTACCCAGCAGGCTGGCTCAGGGCCCCACAGGGACCAGCCACCTGCCGCCGCCCTCGGCTCCCACACAGACTGGCTTCGGGGAAGTGAATGCAAAGGGCTTCCAGTAAAACCGGCACCTTTGCCATGAGACCAAGCGTGTGAATTCCCTGGTCTGTTCCACAAAAGAAAGGCGATTAGAGGTCCCTGTTTTGCTTTGACAAATGTGCATTCACATGATAGACACTCTTCCATGCAGAAAGATCACCTGTTCATATTTCTCTAGCTCACAGAGGTAAATCTGTCGGATCTGGGACAGCTGGGCCCTGTAGTCAGAGTGCTCAAGGCTATTGTCATTTGGACAGCCACCTGGTGTTGCTGTGCCGGCCGCCACCGCTGCTCCTCTTGCTCGCTTCTCCGGCCTGGACACGCCCTCGGCCAGCAGCATGTTATCCAGCCTCATGAGCTGAGCGTCGGGGAGACCCTCTTCCTGAACGCCCCGGATGCTTAACACTGGATAAGAGAGACCAGACCGAATCAGTGTCCGCTGTCTGAGTGAAAACAACCACAACAGATTGTCAGCACTGGTGCCACGTCTGAGCATTCCTCACAGAGACCTTGGGGAGGAGGGAAGACTTCCTTTTATCTGACACCGAGTTACCCACTGTGACACCATCCAGGAACCACACTTAGGAGCACAGTCTGGGGGGACAGACAGGCCACAGCTCAGTGCAGCTGTGAGGGCAGAACTCACAGCCCACAGCTGGGCCCACACAGGGGTGTCTGGATAGGGGCAGGGTGGCACAGGCGCTGGAGACGCCTAAAGCCCTGCAGCGTCTCTCCTGAAGTGAGATGGCACATTGCAGACACGCCCAGCACAGGTGTGGATACAAAGACGCGCAGCAGCCTGGCATTGGCACAGGGCTGCGCCTGGGGTGTCTGGTGCATCTGCTGTGTGTGTGGAAGGAGGTTGTTGCTATAAAATCGGAGGGGAAAAGCCTGATCCAGGAGGTGCCAGAGAAGATGAACTAAACCACTGAGAGATTTTAAGCAGAGAAATGAGACAATTGGCCCTGCAACTTGGAAAAGCCACCCCTGTTGGGCTGAGAGGGTGACTTGCTCAAGAGCAGGACTGGTAGGGAGGGAAGATGGTGGGGACAGCAGCTGCCACCTGGGTGGAAGCAGGTTAGCTATGGAGTGACCAGGGAGACGGTCCCCAGGATCTGTGACCACTGGAGGTGGACAGGAGAGAAAGAGGCCAGGGCGACTCCCACATTTGCCCTGGATGGCGCAGCATTCTGTTACACATGGCACAGAGCAGCAAGTGGGCAGGTGAGAAGGCACCGTAGCCTGGTCTAAGCACACGGGTCCAGGTGGCTGAGAGGCAGCTGCTCACTGGGCATCAGGCCGAGCCAACAAGTTGGGGCGGGAGATAGGTATTGACGTGTAATCTGCGTTTGGGGGCGTTTGGGAAATCTGTACGTATCTACCTGTACCTGCAGCTACACTTCTGGGAAGAATGCCAGGAAACCAACATTTCAGGGACAGGCAAAGAAGGCGATGGAGAGAATGATCAGGTAGGCTCAAGAAAAACCAGCAGCAGCCACAGAGGAATGAAACATGAGCTTAGTCATCGGGACAGCGTCAGTAACCTCTGCAAGGGCAGTGGTAGGGTGTGGCGGGGTGGAGCCCAACAAGAACGTTCCAGATGTTTGGGTGCCAGGTGGCACAGGGGCGACAGAACCAGGCTCAGGTCTGAGGAGGGCAGTCCAGCGGGGCCTGTGTTTCGTTTGCTTCTTCAGTGATAGAAGCCACGTTAGCAGAAAAAGGCACAGGTGGGAGATTGAGGTGGGGCGCCTCCTGAGGTGATGGAGCAGGGGAGGATGTCCATCTAGTCCTGACTTTCCAGAAAAACAAAGTTTAAGGTGTTTTCTTGGGAACAGTCTCTCTTAACAGTATCAGCTACTAACTGACTTAAGTGCTGAAATAAAAATTGAGTTTAATCATATTATTTACTTATTAATCACTTGTCCCTTTCTTATTCCCTACAGAACAGATTTACCTTTTCTGTCAAAAACTCACTAGGGAGAACTGAAGGAGCTCAACAGATATCCTTGTAGGAAGTTTCCTCCCGTGCAGGGACCCTCCCCTCCTTACATGCAGGGACCCGTGGCATCGCCTCAGTCTCACTGGGTTGCAACGAGGCTCTTTCTGAAAGAACTGAAGGAGAAGCCCCTTTTATCAGTTCCCCACTAGCCGTCCAGTTCCAAATCTCTAACAACCTTACTTGATCTTCAACAAGCACCAGATGAAAGTTTTAGGCCCGTGAGCCAGGGCAGCCTTCTCAGCTGTGGGCGCTCACAGGCTGTGCACGTCCCCGTCTGGTCCTTGCAGAGCTGGGAGGCAGCCTCAGCAGCTGGGCGTTCCTGCACAGGCCCCGAAGTCTGTTCCTGAGTTCACCTGCACGGTGAACTGTAAGCCCCCGCCACCCTCTCCCCATCGCCCTCCTCCTTCAGTCTCTCTGTTTTCACCTCCTACTGATTCCGCCTCTACAATCAGCCTCCCTTAATGCTGTTCCTGGGCCCCGCCGCCGTGCCACTCCTCTCCTGTCCTCCGTGAGCTGCGGAGGAAAACCCTCTCCCTCTGATCCGTGGTGCCCACCTGCGGGCCGACCGCTTCCCAACGCTGTGTTTCCCACACCAATCTTCTGTTCCAAGACTTCAGCGTCTCCCTCGTACCCACAGGTAGGGCCTGGAGCCCGACACCTGGCCCCACAGTCTTGCCTGACGTCCTTCCAAACCCACCTTCATGAACTTTCCCTCTACTGGGCCTTGCTCGGCCCTCTGACAGTGTGCAGACGCTCTGCTCCTGTTCCAGGCTGATTCAAGCAGCTCCTCCCTGAGTCCAGGCCGCGGTCAGAAGTGGACGGAGAGGGACACCGTTCCTAGTCCCTCCCACAGGGCCCCCCCGCATGCCCTGACACCTGGGGGTGGAGAGGCCACTCCACACCTTCCATTCCAGCTTTAGTTCAGTTAGGGAAAGGAGTGGTCAGGGTTGGAACACACAGCTTAGTGAAGGGGTGTATGGGGCCTGTGTGTTCATGCGTGTGTGCAGGCACCATGCTGGGATGCTGTGGGGCGTGGCAGTTTTATTCTTTTATTTATGCAACAGCAAACATCTGAGACCCCATCACAAGCCAGGGACCAAAAAATAAGGAACTTATTGTTTTCAAAATGAAAACTCTCACACAATGAAGAGAACACCTAGGCTTTTCTTATTTCTCTTCCAGGGGTATGCACTGGTGCAGCCTTTTTTTGGAGGGCGGGTTTGAAATGCTGATTAACAATGAAAAAATCCTTTGATCTCCAAACTCCTGTCCTGAGAATTTATCCCACAGGAACACTGACCCCTTACAGCACACACGACCGCACTGTTGATAATGGAAAACAGAAACTGCCCAGATGTCCATGAGCAGACACCATTCCCGTCACACCTCATGCTGGTAACCGCGCTTATGTCTGAGGTGCTGTTATGACAAGCAGTCACATGCTACAAGTCTTATTTCTTTAAGACTGTACATTGTTGCAGAACGTACACAGATAAGTAAAAGCAAAACACAAAAAAATAAGTTACCCCGGGACTTGGTCACCACCACCAGCCCCAGCTGGGGACGCGGCCACGCCGAGCGCGCTGTGGGGGCTTCATTCACCTTCTCGCAGTGCCTGCTGCCTCCACCCACGGCCTCTCCTGAGCACATCCTTCGCCATGTGCATCTGTCCTCCCAGTGCACCATCACTGGCCGAATTATGCCATTAGACACTTGTCACCTTCCATTACAAGCTTATTTCCGCTCCTCAGCTCCTCCAGGGCCCTGGACGATGGCGGGTGGGAGGGAGGCCTCAGGGACCAGGAGCTCAGCTCAGGGACAATATCTGTTGGAGGCACCCCTCTCCCCCAACTGCCAGATTTCCTTCTGTTCCCAACTTACTGAGGGTGAAAACAGCCTCAGTAAACCAAACGAAGTAAAAGAAAACTGTGACTATCAATACGTTGTTTTTGTAAGAAACATGGAACTACTATGGGCTGGATTGTATCCTCCGCCCCCCCCCAACTGACACGTGGAAGCCCTAACACCCAGCGTCACTGTATGTGGAAACGGCATGTGAAGAGGCGATTAAAGTCAAACGAGGCCACAAGGTTGGGCCCTGGTCTGCAGGACTGTGGCCTTCTAAGAGGAGCAGAGACCCCTTCCCCACCCCACCCCCTTTGGGGCACAGGGAGCAGCAGCCGTCTGCAGACCAAGCGGGAAGCGGCCCTCACCAGGGCTGAATCAGCTGCCTCCTTGATCCTGGACGTCCAGCCTCCACCACTGGGCGGAAATAGATGTGGCTGTGCAAGCCGCCCAGTCTGTGTGGTCTTTTGCTATGGCAGCCCCAGCAGACCAAGACAGAAACGTGACCCCACGGTGTTTTTATTTTTCTTTTCTCATGGAACAAAGGCGTGGCTATCTGGGGAGGAAGGAAGGCTCAGAGGGGAATCCTCCTTCGCCCTGACGCCCCCACACTGCCCCCTGCTCCCTGGCCTGTACCCTCATCCCTTCCGTGGTGCTGGTGCTGAGCAGCAGGCCATGCTCCAGCTTCGCCTGTGCTGGGATGGAAGGCTGGGGGGGCCACTTGACAACCTCCGAATGCCCAGCAGGAAATTTAAGCCACCGCTGAGCACCAGAGCTGGCAGATGCCCCGACAGGCCCCTCTGATCAGCCACGTTCTGACCATGTGACTGTAAAAGCATCACCTACAGCCAGCCCTTGGCTGGGGATGGGACTGAGGAAAGGAGAGGGCGCCTACTTAATCAGTGACCATGAGAAGAGTGAGCTTTCCTGAAATTTCCTATTAAGCACAAACCATCTGGGATAATTACTATATGACCTACACAGTTTCAACACTAAAGACCAGTGATTATAGAAAACAGTGCCTGTTCTTTCTATATCCTCATAAAAATCACCTTGAAGTGTGGAAGTAGTTTCCTGACGCCAGAGGGCACAGCAACTCAAGCTTCTCCTTCCTATACATTCCTTCCATTTGGTGTAAAACTGAGTCATTGATCCCTTTGCAGCCTAACCGAAACCTCTGAGGCACCACATGTACTTTCCACTCACTCGTCTTCCTATATAAGCTCCCCCACTTTTTCGAAGTTGGAGCACTCTTTCAAGGCTTCTTGAAACTCTCCTCCCGGGCTATAGTTCTCAGCAAGACCCTAAGTAAAAATCATTCTAATTATTTTCAGAGATTCAGGTCTATTTTTTCATTGATAAGATGACATTGGACAAACCTTGTTTGGAGGCCACCACAGAGTAGGACTCAGCAAAACTCTCATCTTTCTTCTTCCCTCTCTGCTGCCCTCACGCACCCTGGGCAGGTTCTGGGCCCCCAGGCTAGGGGACTAGCAAGCAGGCCTCCCTCACCTGCACAGTGGGGCCTCCACCACCCACCACCTAAGATGGATTATGTTTCAAGAAGCTAGAGCAGAAAGAGGCGTTGAGCTGAGTGAAAGACACGGTAACCAAACTGTTTCTAAGGAGCCGTCTCACAACAGAAAGTCTGAGCCTGCTGTTGGGACCTCAGGGGTCGGGTCCTGAGCCCCAGGGTTGCGAGCACAGGCTGAGCACCTACAGTCGGGATCGTTCTGGTCAGACCAGTCCCCCTATCCATCTGCCCGCATGCCCGTCCGCAGAGCAGTCTGGAAGCCACGGATGAGAAAGATCATTCGGAAGAAAAACTTGAGGAATTGTTGCTTCCAGAAACGTTTTGATGCTTTCTGATCACTTGCTGAGCACCAACTAAGTGCTGGGCATAAGTAGGGGCTTTGGGGGCTAAATCTTGGCAGGAACGGGGGCCTCAAGGCGTGCACCAAGCATGGTTGCTGTGCTGAGGTTACCCTTTCCTGTCCTCATTCTCGAACTTGAGCTCAGCTCCCACCAGCTCCAGCATCTCTTCTAGTCAAAGAAGCAGCGGTAATAAGGAAATTGTACAGAAGTAATAAGGAAATTAGTACTGTGCAAAGTACTAATCCCAACAACCACCTTCACCGTCTTTTGTGAGAGTGCGTCCTCCTTAAACGATGCCTCTCACATCAGAGGATGTGGAAACGGGTGGCAGGAGGTAAATACCCGTCTGTACCTGGACCGCAACTGCTTAAGAAAAACTCCAGCTACAGAGAAAGTCTCGATGGCCTGCAGTTGCTCTTTCTGATTCTGTGGCTGCTACCTCTTGGGTGTCTCCTGGGTCCCTCCCTCGGATGGACACCGATGGAGCATGTGCATGGGGCCCAGGAGTCTTTTCCTATCATTTCATCCAATAGGCTAGAGGTCTCCCAAACCAACTCCGGACTCAACTGGGAGCCATGAAACTATGTCTGGCAGCCCCAAATGCCCTGGAGGCTCTGGGAGCTGGCAGGGACTGCAGATCAGAAGCTTCCTGACAGGAAACCAGTTTGATGCAGACTGAGTGCTAGTTGTTACTGGTACCGGGCAGTGTCTGAGCCTTAGTTCCTGCAGCTTTAAGTTGGGATTCCCACACATGAGGAGTCAGTGAGACCACCAGGGAAGCATGGAGCGTACTCTCCCCCACACAGACACACCTTGGTACCTGGGAGATGCTGGTGCTGTGAAAACCCCATCAGACCATGGCTTGGGGGCCCAGGAATGCCCCCAGCAATCCCACCACGGACCTAGTGGTGCACAGCCGTCTATTATCGCTGTGTGGAACTACCCTGCTCACTAGGGACCCTGGCTACCTTGTTCACTGCCATTGCCCCAGCTCCTGGAACATACCTGGCCTTGCAGACTTATGCTCCAGAAAGAGGACTTGTGCTATGCAACCTCCCCCTGAAGGACACCAGGACATTTTATGGACTAGAATTATCAGGCCCTCAAGGAAGAGAGAGCCCCTTTCCCCAACAAACTTCGTTAGAGATGAGACTTAAGAAAAGCCACCATTCACCATACAGAGAACTCAAGACGGGGGCTCCATGAGGAAATCACAGCCCAGACTCATTCATGAAGAGCCAAAACAGTTAAATAAACCAATACACTAAAGCCAGCAGCATCTATACGTGTGTGTATGTGCATAAATACACGAATCATAACCAAGAGGATTTATCTCTGCACATAGGCGCTTTCAAATCTGTCAGTGTGAATCATCAGTATAAATGGACATCAATGTAAATGAAAATCTATCAGTGTAAATCATTGCAGTAACCTAAAGGAGAAAAACCGTAACCCAAAATATACAAAAAGAAAAAAAAGCAAAAAAACATTAACGATAAAAACCCGTAGTAGCAAACCAGGAATAGACAGAACGCTCCTTAACCTGGTCACAGTCATCTCCCCAAACCGCACAGCGCACTCACACACTTCCGAGGGGCCCCTTAGCAGCTCTGCTTCAAGTCAGACAGGGCAGGGAGGCCTCTCCTGGGCTCTGTCCTCCGGTGCTGATGGAGAAGATAAGACCAGGAGCTTGGGAGGGACAGACGGGGCAAGGTGAGGACAGGAAACATGACCCAAGGCTGACAGGCATCCCTCTTAGGGTGAGCAACACACACAATTCACCGCACTAAGGAGCCAGTGTCTCTTGGAGATAGACACGTGCTGGCGGCACGGCCCCTGTGAGCAGTTTCTCCCAGCACATAGGGCTGTCTGGTGTATTGCTCATTCCGTCACAGGAATGCTGCTTAGGCGGTTCATACAAAACACTGAAGGGAGTGCTGCAAGGGGTTGAGGGCAAACTTGTTTAAACCCCACAAACGGCCGACCTTTGAGCTCCCATGTACTGAAAGCCATCATATCTGCTCTCCATAATTTAAATAAAGAACAGGTGAGACAGACCACCTGTGAGACACCTGAGTGAGGGGACGTTATGGCCCAGTAGGGCAAGGGGGTGTCTTGGGAGGAGGGCGGCCTAGCCGTGGGTGTCGCAGCCCAAGAAAGGTAAGGAGGGCATCATGTGGGCGCTGTCAGCAGCAGTGGGCTCTCAGGGGAGCAGAGGGAGTGAAGTGGGGAGCGGGGCAGGAAGCCTGGGTGTGCAAGGTAAAGGGATGGCTGATTAAATAAGTGTAAGTACAGAGGCTAAGGGAGCCGGGTTCTTACTACCAGAGAAAGGAATCACAAATCTGGAAAGAGAAAAACAATGACCGCTGTGGTACTGAACTAGAATTAAATATATAGGCATGAACTCACAGTTTTCAATCTATGCAGATATAGAAAAACTAGATGTGAATATGTATGTATCACCCACAAATATTCTTTGGCTCAGTCCCAAGAGTGATCAGAGCAGGAATACCTCGGTAGCATGAGCACGCCTACAGCCAAGATCTACTCTAAAGGGAGCCGGGGCTCCTGGGAGAAATGGCTGTCTCTGGCCGGGGCAGAGGGTACAGTATGAGCCCCCAATATGTTATGGCAGCTGTCATATTGTGATTTATAATAAGAAATATATATTTGGTCTTGTCCCCATTTGTGGCAGAGCTCCTAAAACCTTGGAAAAGGTGTATTTTGTTATGTAAATAAGGTGACTTTGGGACAGCACCTAAGACTAGGGGGTTGGTTGCTGGGGGACCTATTCATGTGATTTCAGGGGTTGGAGCTTCCAGTCATGTCCCTCCCCCAACCTCCAGACTCCCAGGGAGGGGAGAGGGGCTGGGGTTGAAGAGATCAACACGGCCAATGATTTCATCAGTGGTGCCTAGGTAATGAAGCTTCCATAAAAACCCAAAAGGAGAGGGTTCAGAGCTTCTGATTGGTGAACATGTGAAGACTGGGGAGAGTGGCACGCTCAGAGAGGGCATGGAAGCTCTGAGCCCCTTGCCCTATGCATCTCTTCCATCTGGCTATTCCTGAGTTATATCCTTTTATAATAAACTGGCAATTTAGTAATTGACATGTTTCTCTAAGTTCTGTGAGCCATTCTAGCAAATTTATCAAGCCCAAAGAGGGACCACTGAAATCTCCAATCTATAGCCAGTGGGTCAGAATCACAGGTGACAACCTGGGCTTGAGACTGGCATCTGAAGTGAATGGTGGGAGTGTATAGTCTTGTGGGACTGAGCCCTTAACCTGTGGGGTCTGACGATTATGCCCAGGTAGACAGTGTCAGGATTGAGTTGACCGGTAGGACACTTAGCTGGTGTCCAAGACTTACTCGGTGGTGTGAGGAAACCTCTCGCCACACGTTGGAAATTGGATATAGAACCTTTTACCAGCAAGCAAGGAAGTGCTCAAAAGGATGATGGAGACATGTCAGAAGGACGCAAGGTCATCTTGAAAGGGCTCCTACTATCCAAATCTGGGACAATTTGAGCATCAAAATGAATAATAATAGTAAATGACCATGATAAAAATAGGACTCCATGAATCCAAACTGACACTAAATAAATAAATAAACAGAAAATGTAATGAACATTTCTGTAAATCTGTGATTATTTCACAATAAAAAGTTAAACATGCACAAACAAACCTCTGAGAAAAAATGTAGCACTCAAGCTACAATGGTTTTGTAAACCAAAAGGAATATAACTTTTCGGGTGACAAAATGCACTAGAAGGGAAAAGAAAAAAGAATTAGAACAGAAATATAGCACAGGCTAGCTCTTATGAAAAGGGAAAGTAGTAAAGACAACAGATAAAATGTTGACTTCTACCTGGGTTAAGGAATGACACTGTGAAGACCCATGAGATAGTTCTTTGAACTAATATGGTTCCCCAAATCTGCTGTCATCAAATAAAGAGTCTTTAAAATGTCAAACAACAATAAAAGAATATCATGTTCACCACAATGAGATACACCCACTATGATGGCTATTACATCTTTAAAAAAACCCCAAAAACAGGAAATAACAAGTGTTGGTGAGGATGTGGGGAAATTGGAACCTTCATATACTGCTAATAAGAATGTAAAATGGTGTAGCTTCTGTGGAAAACAGTCTCGCAGTTCCTCAAAAAGTTAAACGTAGAATGATCATATGACCCAGAAATCCCACTTCTGCGTGCGTACCTGAAAAACTGAAAGTAGGGATCAAAAAGATATTTGTACATACATATTGACAGCAGTATTATTCACAATAGCCAAAAAGTGGAAAACCACCCAAATGTTCTACAATGGATGACTGGATAAGCAAAATGTAGTCTCTCCACATACTGGAATTACTCAGCCTTTACACGCTCACCCATGGCTAAAACTTGAAGTCATTATGCTGAGTGAAGTAAGTCAGACTCACACTGACAAATATCGTATAATTCCACTTATGTGAGGTACTTACTCGTAGAGCAATTGAAATCATAAAGAAAGTGGAATGGTGGTTACCAGAGGCTTGGGGAGGGGAAACGGGGAGTGAGTGTTTAATGGGGACAGAGTTTCAGTTTGGGAAGATAAAAAGTTCTGCCGATGGATGGTGGTGACGGTTGCACAACAATGTGAACGCACTTAATGCAGCTGAACTGCACACTTAAAAATGGTTAAAAAATACTCAAACTGTGGGAGAAATAAAGAATATCACATCCTTACAGCATTTGGGAGAAACTTAAATGTAGGTTTAAAATTGAATTTCTCTTTCAGGCACCAGATAACTACCGGAGGCCAGCACCGTACCCACAGCCTTACATGTATGAACTCACACAGTCCTCAGTAACCCGGGGCTAAGTGTTATCACTGTCCCCAATTACAGAGGAGGACTGAAGATGCAGAAAGGTTCGGTCACATGCCAGGCTCATGCAGAGGTGAAGCAGAATTCAGACCCTATTGCTGCTTTTGGCTACTGTCCATGTCAAGTACACGGCAATCTCGCACCAAAACCATGTTTGAAAGAAACATACTTTTGTACCACATACACACTTTCCATGAGCCCCAGGATATCTGAAGTGCTATGCTCCGAAGTGACAGAGAAAATTCAAATAATTGATCTCAAGAGACCAACTCACTTGAAGAATTCAAGTGACAACCTTTCTGTTGATGATCTTTGGTTTCAATGATATTTTCATTTTATTTGGCGGACTCTCTTGTAAACTATCTCCAAATTGTTATTAACCTTGACCAAGTGCTCAAGGTCAGCACCACCAGTGATAAGAAATATCAACAGCATGTATCTCTGACAAAACGCACTGAAAAGGACACAGCATCGCTTCTGCAGGATTCCTGCCAAAGACTCACTGCCTCAGTCTATTCACGAGGAAACATCAGACAGACCACAGCGAGGGACACTCTACAAATGACTGAGCAGTTCTCAGCAAAGGTGTGTGGGTTGTGGACAATGAGAAAAGACTGAGGAACTGTCACAGATTGGAGGAGACTAAGGAGACACGAAAGCAATGTGGGAGCCGGGACCAGAAAAAGGGCATTAGGGCGAAAACGGGGGAAATCCGAACAAGGCCTGTCATCAGTGAAAGAGCACTGAGCGAAGGTTAACTTCTTGGTTTTCATCATTGCGCTATGGTTCTGAAGGTGCTAACCTTAGAGGAAGCTGTGGGGAGGGTAGAGGAGAACTCTCTGTACTATTTTTCTCAACTTTCCTGCAAATCTAAAATTAATTCAAAATAAAACGTTTCTTTTTGTTTGTTTTTGAACAAAGGATTTGCAGTAGCAGATGCTTTCCATGGGGATTACAATGGATGCTTAAAACAAAATTATTATTATTCCACTTTTCTAATTCTATCATCTTTTCCTTTTCCAAAACAACTGAATGCCCCAGAATCTCTTAGGTCTTGCTTAAGGCAAATGCAGCTGCTTCTTACTCACTGACAACAGTATTGCTCCAGTTACAGGCTGCAAAATAAAAGGATGTGATACACCAGAAAGCAGGGCTCTGACAAGACAGAAATGAATCATCTGCTGCCAGAGAGCGATGTGCTATGGGCAAGATGGCCCACGACGCACGCTAGGGCTGAGCCACCATGAGAGGTGTGCGGTTGCCTGGGTCCTGGATCTACACAGGAAGTGTCTTCTCAACAGCCTACCTGTCTTTTCCTTGATCTCACAGAGCACACTGAAGAGAGCAGGCTTCATCCGATGGCAATTCAGAGCATGCTTTCTGTAAGAGAGGCGACAGAGGAGCATGTGAGAGAGAGAAGCGTCATCCTGTCAGTCAGAATAAAGATCCTTCATATTGAGTCGGCCAGTTCTCCTGAAAATCCTTTAGGAAGGTACAGTACCATAGCATTTCATATGAATTCGGTTTGTGCAAAGTTTAAGTAGAGCCATATACAAATATTCAAAAATTTCCCCTCATATGTATAATTTAAACAATGCCAAAACTCATCAAGAACTATGAAATTTCAAGGTGCAGGGATTTGAAAGCTGCTATTGCCCTGTGGCGGCACTTTGGTGCAGAAACCCCAGCCATCCTACCCGTGTTGTGCGATGTGATCTTTGCAAGTGTTTACTGAACACCTACTGTGTCATACACCATTCTAGTGTCACAGAGACACAGACAGATGAGATTTGTGCCCATGTAGCAGTTAAGACGGAGGGGGTGAGAGACACCAAACACACACACAGGCAAGAAAACCACCAGCTGTGTCAGGTGCTTTGTGAAGACTTAATCTAGGGTGATGGATAGAAGCTTTATTGGAGTTTATATGTGTCTGAGGTGACATCTAAGCCAAGAAATTAGGCAAGAGAAGGGCTGAAGAGAGTAATAATTTAGGCAGAGGAAACAGCCAGTAAGGCCCTGAGTGGAACACACTTGGCTTTTTAAAAAAATTTTATTGGGGAATATTGGGGAACAGTGTGTTTCTCCAGGGCCCATCAGCTCCAAGTCGTTGTCCTTCAGTCTAGTTGTGGAGGGTGCAGCTCAGCTCCAAGTCCAGTCACCATTTCCAATCTTTAGTTGCAGGGGGCGCAGCCCACCATCCCATGCGGGATTGAACTGGCAACCTTGTTGAGAGCTCATGCTCTAACCACCTGAGCCATCCGGCCGCCCCAACACACTTGGCATTTTAAGAAACCAGGATGCTATAGGGTAAGAGGTGAGTGAGCGAGCCATGTGGTGAAGTTCGAGAGATAAGTGGGGCCGACTAGGACAGACTGTGGGCCAGGGGCATGACTCTGGCTTTTGTTTGCCTGTGATGGGAACTGTGTTTGGCAGAAGAATGTTCCCCAAAGACATCCACGTGCTAATCCTCGGAACCATGAATATGCTGCCTTACAAGGGAAAACACTGCAGATGTGATTAAGGTTAAGGATTTTGAGAATGGGAGATTAATCTGGATTATGCAGATGGACCCAGTTTAATCACACTCTCAGCCTTAAAACTGCACAAACTCCCCGCTGTGGTCAGAGAAAGAGATGCGATGACTCTTCTGATCCAGAACAAATATCTCAGGTCAGAATACTCTGAGAAGAAACAACGAACAGAACAAACTGCCTGCTCAGTCCTTGCTTGCCAAGGAGTTCAAGGTCACGCCTGACTGCACAGCAGCTAAGGCAAGCAGTCACCCTACCCAAGTTGCCCTTCAAAGGCCATGCCCTCCTCTCAGGCCTGATGGAACCATGCTACATGCTTTCCTACTCTGAGCTTTCCCTGCGCACATGCTTGCCTCTAGCCTAGAATGCCACACTTCCTTTGTCTGCTGGGCAAAAAGCCTCGTCCAGATCACGGTCATCTCCTTGGGGCGTGCTCCTGCGGCCCAGCCTGACTTCAGCGGGATGCTAGGGTCCCATCGTATAAGCGCTCCTCTTGCAGACAGGTGGCCTCCCTCGCCCTGGCTAATTCCTCATCAGCCTCTTTCTGCTCCTCTGAAGCCTTAGCCCAACTGTCTGAAATCCCACAGCACCTGAAGCAGGAAGGGATGTCCTATTTTAGTGAGCCTGCAGGAGCTCTGAGAAAAGCAGGGAGGGTGGCAGGTCAGCACCAGAGCTGAAGGGAACAAGGCCAAATCTCCACCCAACCAACCCCTAGTTGTCTGACCTCAGACAAGTTCTTACTCACTCGGAGCAGTTCCTCATCTAGAGATTCACTGAAAAACCACCCACTTCCTAGGGCTCTGGGGAGGTTTGTATTCAGTAACTGTCACTTAAAGGAATGAATAGCACCTGCTCATTTGTGAAACTTTTCTGAAACATTCTGCACATTGTTTTACTTATTAATAAAATTACTTCTAAAGGGATTGTGTTGTGATCCTAGATTTTGGATACCTTAAGGAAATCGTTTTAAAACCAACAAAAGTCAACTCCAAGTACACAAGGACATTAAGACTTTCCTTTGGCACGAGACCAAGACAAGCTAAGCATGTTAGCCGAAGCACAAAGCTAAAACCTGTAAGCAGGCTAAGAACAAAGACTGTAGGCACTAAGCTGACTAGCATCTAACGAAGCTCCTTCAGGATGATGAAAAAGAAAATTTCAACTCAAGTTCTACTTCCCAGGTTTGGACTAACAGTCTCTCATGCGAATGCTATCTGACTTTGGAAATTCCAAATCACAAATCCTCTGACCTCTAGCATTCTTTGAATGCGCATGCTGAAAGCTGAGGCTGACATGCCTTAACGTGCATACTTCTGAAGGCCTATGCCCCCTTATTTAGGATTCTAGAAGTACAGTGGACGGTTTATGCCTTGCCATTTGGTTAAGTTCTAAGGATAGTCAAAGCTACATAATCTCCCTTTAATAATTAGAATTGAACTATATCATAAGCAAAGTCAATCTGCAGAAATACTGGAAGAATTAAGAAAGTCAAGCAATAAAGGAAAAAGAAAAGAAAAAAGAAGAAACAAAAAAGAAAGTCATGTGAATTTCTACTGGTAGAAAATATTAAAGAAGTCATAAGTTCAGAGAATTTTCTTCCTAAGAAATGCTATGAAGGCCCTAATTGTAGTACCTGTTACATTTCTTCAAAGCCAATTTCTAAATATAATTTTAGTTTTAGGCACACCACCTCCTATACCATATTGCTTGCTCCTAAAACATGTGTAACAGTGACCATTCTCCACCATACTTTTATTCACTATATGTAAAGTTTCTCTTTTTCCCCCTAAAAGCCTTATTACCATTCCTCAATGGTCATTTTCTATTACACTTAAGTTCTACAAATAACAAAATTTGAATTGTGGTTTTATTGACTATATACAAAGGAAATACAGAAACAACCCTGGACCCTCTAAAACCTGATTTCCTGAAAATATAAACAGATCCTGAAACAACAGGGCCCCATAGCTCCAGGCCGAGTGTTTCATTTAGAGAAAAAAAAAAAAAAAAATCAACTATTTTCTGAATTTTATTTATTTCTAATTTAATTTTCTTTCTACATTAAGTAGGCAAAACAATGCTAACAGGTGACCCTTGTGATTAATTTAAAATCCATATGCCCACAAATATAATTTAGGCTCAAAAATAATTTTCGTTTGTCAGATTAACCACCTATTAGGTAAACTGATTTATGATAATTGAAATAAATGGGACCCTATCATCTCCACTCTTGAGAGCCTGACCTTGCCAAGTATGGCCTGGGGTCAGCAGCCCTGGCACCCTTGGGAGCTTGTTAAAAATGTGGACTCTTGCCCCCCCCCCCACATCCAGACCTCCTACATCGCAACTCGCATTGCACTAAGATTCCCACAGAGCTGTGCTGCACATGAGTGTAAGAAGCACTGTTGCAATGCACCACTGTCCAGGAGAATTTTCTGCAATGATGGAAATGTTCTCCTCCTGGGCTAATATCGTAGCCACTAGCCATACGTGGCTACCGAGCACTTGAAATGTGACCAGCGCAATTGAAGAACTGAATGTTTAATTTATTTCAGTTTAATTTCTTTTCATTTAAAAAGGCATGTGGGGAGTGGGCTACACACATTGGACAGTGCAGCTCTCTAGCGTATCTGAAGGCACCTGCAAACAAAGGGTCAAGAAGCAACCACGACAGCCAAATCTGCCAATCCTGCGACACAACCCACCTGTCGTTCCTATAGGCAGAACGACTTCAAGAAGGGTCAGTCCTCTTCAGCTGCTTCTACCAGAACGTCGGGTATGGAGCCTGGGTCTCCAGGATGACACTGCTGACCATTTTTACCTCCTATTTTTGATCGGGTTTCCAAAACTCACCCCTCAGCCATTCCTAGCTCTAGAGTGTTCATACTGACTTCTTAGGACTCTCACTACTAGGAAAAAAAGCATCCCATCAGCCTTTGTGATCAGTGAAAGGTTCAAACCAGAAGATGAGGAACTATCCCTTCTCCAGGAAGGGGTCAGGGTGTAGCCTAAGGTCACAAGATCACTCAGGGAGACTGGTCGCCACTTACACAGAAAGTCTCCAACTTGGGCTGCATCTAAACTACGATGGTGCACCCCGAAGTTCCTGATACCACTCCACTATCTGTGTAGTCAGAAGGAAGAACAATACACAGTGACTATCCTGAGACGAGTTAGCCATAATGACAAAATAAATCATTCAGAAGCCCTAGGAGCTGCCTCCCTGATAATGTAGAATGATGTAAGTAAGAGACACAATCTCCTGTGGGGGTGGGCGGGGTGCGGAATGATCTCAGGTTGATAATCTCACCAGGCTGCAGAGTATACTGAGGAAAAGACCCACCCAAGCTGTTTTCTCGAGTGGTATAAGTGGCCCACCTGAGGACTGGCGACGGTTGTCTGCACTTGTGGGACTTTTAGGGCTTAGAGTTCATCTGAAGGCTACATCCAATGAAGAGGGGCAGATCTGAAGATTCCAGATCTCAAAATAAAAGCCCCAGGGAGTCTTTTCTACCACAGAAAGAAATCAAGAACCAGCTATCTAATAGCCATGTTGTCAGCATGTATAATGCCCCACTATTCAATTTCTTAGCCTTAAAAGAAGAAGAGCTGTCTTCAAGAACAGCAAGGAAGAGGTGACTGACTGCATTTTATTCTAAAGCCTGTCTAGGGGAGTTTCAAGAGATTGCTACAAGAAAACAGCTTTGTGGCTGTGCTGGGGTGACAGGTGCCTGAGAAAGGCCACAGCTGGGCAGAGCTCACTGGTTAAGCAACTCTCCCCCCTAGAACAGAAGAAACACAGGTAGCGCCACAAACCGAAGAGCACCTGGGTATGAAGAGCCCATTCCCCCTCTCCCCCACATCCTGCGAATCCTTCCAGAATCTAAGTGCCACAAAACTTTATGAACGCTATTGTGCACAGCTCTGGGAATACAAAGGAAAGTACAACAAAGCCACTGCTCTCTGGCTAGTCTAGCAAACAGGGCATCACACAAAGACACCTTCTCCCAGCCCAGCTCTTTCGTGCCCAGAATTATCTCTACTCAGCATACTCTTGATATAACTATTTATAAATTAGTCTCCCACACACCCTACTTCTCAATGAGTTCCAAGAGGGCAGAGAATATCTTAGCCATCTTGGTTTCTCTAGTACCTAGCACAATGCTCCAAAAAGTAGAGTGAACGCGGTGGTGGGGTGACACCCCTAACTTTCAGGTAGAGGTTATGAAACTGCAGAGTTGACTTTCCACAAGTAAAGGAAAGCACAAAGAACAAATGAATGCCGTATCCACCTTTTACTTTATCTCCTCTTTCTTGGGGCTGGAAATAAGACCTAGCCGGACCGTCAGCTCTAATGTGTCTTTTGGAGCAAAAATTAATATAAGATCCGGTATTATATTATATTATATTATATATTATATAAGACCGGGTCTTATATAATATAATATAAGACCGGGTCTTCTATTAATTTTTGCTCCAAAAGACACATTAGAGCTGACGGTCCGGCTAGGTCTTATTCTCGGGGACACACGGTAGCTTTTTAACCCCTCCTCACTAGAGGGCTCTAATGACTGCACAGTCCACACCACCAGACCCTGATCCCATTCCAGGGACCATCCTTCTCCCCCAAACAAGCCCCCATTCAACAAGGCCTTACCCTCCAAAAGGACTTTGGTCCTTTCCTATTTTCTATACAGCAGTACCTCGGTTTTCGAACATCTCTGTTGACGAACATTTTGGTTTACAAATGCCATAAACCCAGGAGTAAATGTTTCGGTTTTCAAACACACCTCGAAAGTCAAACATGTCACGTGGCTTCCGCTGAGTGCAAGATCCTGAGGCCTAGCTGTTGGCTGTTTTCGAACGTTTCAGAACTCGAACGGTCTTCCAGAACGGATTACGGATTACGTTCGAAAACCGAAGTACCACTGTAATTCCAGCAGTGTCCCAAACACAATGTGCTGCCTTTGTGAAGCAGATTTTACCAATCCTGGCTGGCTGACAGTGGTGAGTGGAGGTAAGTGGGCAGTGGTCTTAAAACTACTGTGATTTTCCCATGGCAGCTAAAAAACAAACAAACAAAAACCTCAAACTCTGAGACTTGTAGGCTCTGTGTGATCTGGTTCCAGCCTCTCTCCAGACTCAGCTGGGGACTTTCAGTCCTTGGCTCTGCTTTCTTTCTGCTGTTTTCCACCTCTGGGCCTTTGACGGTGCGGTGCCTCCTCCATCTGGCTTCCCACTGCATGCCATCCCTTTTCTTACTGCAGCTTTTCTCACAATTTATACTTAGTGTTTTGCACTTACATTCTCTCCCTCAAACCATGAGCTTGAGAACAGCAACTATGTCAGCATCCAGCTAGGTGCTCTGCATATAGGATCTAATGAATATTTGCCAAATTAATTAAAAAAGGGTCCTTCGCTTCCACCCAGCTCCCCCACTAACCACTTTTCCCGACGGTTCCCACAACCGAGTCAACCATCTATTCTTTCTCAAGTCCCACAACTCACTCACCTTTATCTGTCCTCAAAACTTCCCACCCTCACGAATCCCACTAACCCATTCATTTAGACCCCGAAACCACCTTTCACCATAAACCTCCCTATCTAAAACTCCCCTAAAACACACCCACCCCTTTCGCACCAAGCTGAGCTCCTAAAACCCACTGCCCTCTGCCTACCTCCATCGGCCGTTCAATCCGTTCCATTTTAACCCCATAAATACCTTCGTCGTCCTCCTCAAGGCCCCCACACCTGCCATCCCGGCTCAGAGACGCACCCCACAATCTCGCCCAGCCCTCTCCTCAGCTTCACACCCCTTGCCGCCCGGGCTCTGGCCCCTCGGCCCGCCCCCTTCACGGCCTCCACTTTGGGTGGCCCCGCCCCCGAGCAGCACCTGGCCTGCGCCTCCTCCAGGCTCTGGTCCGTGATGGCCATGATCTGCTGCAGGACGTCGCCCGTGTCACGGCCCGGCAGGGGCCCGGGCGGCGGGAGGGACGGGGCAGGGGGAGGCAGCGCGGGGCGCGGCGGGGCGTCCATGGGCTGTGGGGCCGGGCGGGCGCTGAGGAGGAGCCGCCGGGCCTGGAGCAGTCGCGCTCGCGCCGCAGCCAACCGCCGCCGCCGCCGCCGGGGAGCCGCACGCGCCTGGGCCGCGCCCCTGCCGCCTACCAGGCCGCCGCGCACCGCCCACGGACACGCCCCTAACAGCTCCCCTCAGTGGCCCAGGACTCGGTTAGGGGTTGCCGAGGCAACGGCACTTTCCACCCTCCTCTTGCCCTAGAGGGTGAGGTTGGCTCCGCCCCATTTCAGAGGCCCTCCCACCCCCATATCCGCCTCTCGCATCTCCTCAGAGCAGCAGCTCCCGCTCAGAACCTCACTCCTGAATCTCCACTCCTCCTCAGAGCCCCCACTCTTCCTCAGGCCCTCATATCTGAGCCTCCCACTCCTGAGACCTGCACATCTCCTGAGTCCCCTTTCTCAGAGCAGCTCGCTCATCCTCAGAACCTCCCATGGCTCTCAAAACCCCATTCATCTCCAGAAGTCCGAGCCCCAGACCCCTGCTCAATCCCTTAATGCTCCCCTCAGCCTCAGTCCCATCAGGTGGGTCACTAGGACTCCCAGCCTCCTGGTTCTTCCCTGGGAGCTTTCTATGAGGGGCACAAGTTTGTGATGACGGTGGCTGGGAGATTAGAACAATGATTTTCTCAGCTGTAGAAGTCAATTCTATTCACCTGTCAATCTGGCTTAAACGTGACCTCTCTCATTTATTCATTGTCTTTGCAGCATTCCAGGCCTAGAAAACCCTAGCACTTGGTTACCGAATGAATGGATGCTTCCAGAAGACCTACTTTGTGATGCACCCGAGTGTGACAGAAAAGGAACAAACTGGACACGAATTACTTCTCCAAAGTCATGGGACCGCCTTGAGCTTGTTTGCTCTGAGGGCAGACTCCAGATGGAGGCTCATAAAAGGTCAGCCTGGCTGCCAACCCTTCAGGGCAGGGTCTTTTTCCCATTGCTGCTGGAGAAGAAATGCAATAACCATCTGGTGTGATTTGATTGGGGGACTCCAAAAGAGACAGCAGGGAATGGAAATGAATGATGTGGGCCAGTGTAAGAACAACTTCGAAAGCTCCCTAACAAAGGAAACCCCCCACTTTGCCCCCATAACCGGAAGTACTAGAACATGTGGGCACCGCAGAGAGCAGATGCCGTGTACAAAATGTCAGCTAGCTGCTGGCACAGCACTTGCACAGGAGGCCTGAAAATAGTGGGTAACTTTGGTGTCCTTCAGAGAATGAGGTGGGGGTGGGTGGGTGAGTAGGTGTTTGAAAGCTTCAAGGACCAGCAGAGATGAAAACTTGAAGTCACCTGGTAGAGAAGAGAGACCTACAAGAGGGAAAAACTGAAGGGACAAAATCCCAAAGAATATTTAAGGAGTGTGAGTTAGAATCTGGAGGATACTAAGAGTAGCCAGCTCAGAGCAGGTAAAACGCAGAGCTGCCTTTTGGAAACTAGGGATTGCTTGGCTGCCTTGGCCCCCAAAGTGACATGTCTGTCAAAAAGCCCAGAGCTCCATGGAGGCAAGGACGGCAGCTTTCATGGGCATGTGGCCAGGCACATGGTGGAAGCTGCTGGCTTGGGTCATCACCTCTGGAGGTTCAGGCCCCAGGCCCTAGGAGCCATGCTGCCTACCTTGGACCTTGGAGAAGTACCCAGTGCCCCAGTTCATTCTGCTTCCTCACAGAGCTGCCTTAGGGCAGGGGGTTTTCTCGAAGGGAATCCTAACCTCATTTAATGTAGAAGGACCTAGATGTTTTCGGTTCTTTGGCAATGCATACTTTACTAGTTTAAGAATTTGGCCGCTGATGGAAGGCCTGGGTTCAAATTTGGCTGTTATTCAATGTGAACGTGAAGTGGGTCATCACCCTGTCTCCTCCTTAGGTGGAAGCAGAGAATCCAGATCCTGGTCTGTACCACGCTGAGCTATGAGCATCAAAGAGGGGGCTCATCATCACGAGTATGGCATATTTGAGGCCTTGGGGGGCAGTGAGGTGAGGGGAAAATCAGGCTGAGCTTGTGATCAACTCCACACTTTGTGGGAATCTGAATCCCTTTCTCCAGGGGCCTCTATAGTCCCTCGATGCATCTCTGTGCCCTTTCAAAGCTGTGTACCCATGGGCCAGATTTCAACCTCTCTGAGCCACTGTCCTCACGTGCAAATAAGTGTAATACCTGCAGGTAATGATGAAATAATGCACCTAAAATGCTTGTCAGTGTGCCAGGTAACATGAGAGGAGCCTGAGAAATGGCAACACTCGAATTTTCACCTTGCTCCATGGACCCCAGTACCTCTGGCCCGTAAGTGTGGTGTGCAATGGGATGGACACACCTAACTGGTAACAACCTGGGCTCAGATAAAAGGGCAGGTGGGAGAGAGAAGACTCACACAGGCCACAGACTACTCTGGGTTCCAGAGGATGGAGACAGGCAGGCAGCTAGTTGGAGGCAGGGGAAGAAGTGGAGAAGACAGGCAAGAGGGAACAGACGCAAGCCTCCAAGAGAGATGGAGTGACAGCCAGTCAGAGACTGAAGGTGAATGAGAACAGGACTGAGGAGATGCTATGTGGAAGGATCCCTGCCTGGCTAAAGCTGAGGCGGACAATTCTGGGACACAGCGACAGACTGAGTTGATGACAGAAAGTGCTTTGGAGACCTCAGAGGAGAAAGAAGGGTTTACTCCTTAACATGCCCTCCCCCATGGAAGCCCTTAAGTCTAATGGGGGCAGGCAAGTGCCAGAGGCTGCAAGGGGCCACACACCTTTCCTAGCTCCCACTGAGCACCCCTCAGTCTGTGCCCCTGGAGAATCAGCCTCAGGCAGAGATAGACGGTGTATCCACGGTCCGTCTTTGTCATACTGGGCAGCTTGGCCTGAGAGAGACCTCATCTCTCCCACCTTTAGCAGCCATACCACCACGGACAAAGAAGAGGTCCACAGGGTTTACCAGGGATGTGCAGTAAAAACAGAAAAATGTTCATTAAAAACCCCACAACCTGAGATCACTGAAGAGCCAGATGCCCACGCACCCATAGGCGCTGGAGTAGAGTTGTATCTGGGAAGGCCTGGCACTGGTGTCGTGCCATCTAGACCAAGGGTCTGCCTTTAATTCTGTCCCTCAGATTGGGTTGAGCCAGGCACATCCACGAGTTGTCAGGGGTGCCATCTGGTACTTGCTGCATCCTGTTGAAGTCCGAGGTTGGCTAAAGGGTGGAGTCCATCAATGGGTGGCCATTCTCAGGAAGCATGATGCGAGTGCTGGCACCTATCCGGGCAGAGGATGCACAGCGGGCGGACTCGCGGGTGGACTGGCGCAGGCACAGACAGCAGAGGAGGCGGCGGAAGGTGCGGCGCATCTCAGCATCGCGACACGAGTACACCACGGCATTGACCAGCGAGTTGGCCTCAGCCAAGAGTAGGAAATACTTTTCCACAGCCAGGACGTTGCAAGACTTGCAGTCCAGACCGTCCAGGAGCAGCACCACCTGCGCCGGTGTCCAGCAGACCACAAATGCCCCTGTGGGATGGAACCTGAGGTGAGCAGGGTCAGCTGTCGGGGGGCCTGGCACCCATGGCTCTGAGCTCAGGACTGGAGGGGTATCGAGAGCTTGGACAGCAGCCGTGGTTTGCAGTGCCAGGGTGGCCTGTTTTGCTGCCTTGGCAGCATGATAAGGCAGAATTGGTAAGAGGGGACGCCTTTCTCTGATTTGTCTGTTAGAAGCGACACCTTTCCTATCTGGTACGTGGTAGCTCTAGCCCTGGATGTTTCTACGCGTACGTGGAGGATTGTTTTATGGGGGAAAGGAGGTCACTGTGGGATAGACCAGTTACTTGGTGGGGAGAAGGGGATCACTGGGAAGAATTGTTCCTTGTTCTTGGGGTGTGTGTGTGTGGGGGTGTGTGTGTGTGTGTGTCCTAACAGGAAATCCTCTTGTCACCTCCACAAAGACCACCCTACATTTCAACAGCCAGAGTGACTACATTACTCCCTACTAAAAACTCTTAAGGGCTTCCCACAGAACTCAGGACAAAATTAGACTGCCGTCTGTGCCCTTTGAGGCCGTGCTGACCTCCTCTCCTCTCTGGAGGTGCTGGCCGGGTCCTGCCTGGACTCTCACCTTCTTGTTTTCTCTGCTTGGAACTCTTTTCCCTCCTTCAGCATTCAGGTCTCTGCTGAGATATCACCTCCTTGGAGAACATTCCCCACCCAATCAACGCCTCCCATCATACTCCATCAGGTCTTGGAGGAGTTGGGGGAAGTGGGGTCCCACTCACCCAGGATGATGACAACAGTCTTGACCAAGCTGAGCGTGGTCTCGCGGTAGCGGGGGTGGCAGCTGACATGCTCCGCCATGCGCTGAACCCGCCGTCGCACATAGAAGAAAATGCGGGTGTAGACAGCCACCATGAGCAGGAAGACGAGCAGGCTGGACAGGGCCCAGACGGCCAGGTATGAGCGGCTGAGCAGGGGGGCCATGCGTGAGCAGCTGTCCAGGGCACAGAGGCAGTGCCAGGAGTGGGCAGGCAGCAGCCCCAGGCCCAGAGCGGCCACCCACACGCCCACAATGAGCATGACAACACGGCCGCGGGGCAGGCGGCTGTGCAGTTGCACGGCCATCACGCTGCGGTGCCGCTCCATGGCGATAGCCAGCAGTGTGGCCACTGACGCTGTCAGGCTTGTGTCCAGCAGGCCCTGCCGCACGAACCAGCCCTGGAGGGAGAGCCGGGCCGTTCGCGGGCCGGTATGGAACATGAGGAAGAGGTAGGCCACGCCAGCAAAGAGGTCGGCTGCGGCCAGGTTGCCAAGCAGGTAGTAAATAGGCTGGTGGAAGCGACGGTTGGAGGCGATGGCTGCGATGACCAGCAGGTTGGTCAGCAGCACCAGCACACTGACAGTCAGCCCCAGTGCCACCACAACCACATCTTTGGGCCGCCAGTGGGAGCTGAGCTCCTTGCCACTGTTGTTGTAGAAGAAGCCGATGGTCTCGTTGTAGTAACATTGGCCCATGGTGACCATCTAGATGCATAGAGGGAAAGGTCAATGCAGGCAGTGCTTGGTGAAAGAAACAGCACCCAGAGGAGAGGGTCAGGACAGAAAAGACAAGGGTCTCAAACTCAGATGCCTCAGGGCAAAGTGGTGGTAGTGGGGACCAGGGGTGATCTGGAAAAGAAGCTCGATGGACGGGGACACCTGTCACTTATTTACTATTAAGACGGTGACAAAGATATCTCCCAAATCAAACTACTGGCTGGATTTATTTATTTGTTTTTTTCTTTTCCAATTGGTTTCCTTTTTTAATCTAAAGAAAACCCCTCTGACCACATGCTGCCAATCTGGGCCCAATGTGTGTTGGTGGAGGGTGTTGGGGCAGGACAAAGGGGTCAGATGTGAAAGTAGAGGGGGGTCAGTTTGGTGTCGGAGTCACTGCAGAGAGTAGAGCCCAGGGGGCATGTGTGCATGGTGGGGTCATTTTTGGGACTCTGCAGGAGGCCAGTGTTTGGGCGTGGAGGTGACTTGGAGACAGCTCCAAAAGTTGGACGGCAGGCTTTGGGCAAGAGCGCTCCTGAAGCGGGCGGGGCATCGGGCTCTTCCGGGTGGGACGGAGGACCCTGGTGGCCTCTGGAACCCAGGAAGGCAGCGGCTGGAGGGGCTTCCCAGGGCCCCCAAGGCTGAGGGAGTAGCGGGGACCAGGGAAGGAGAAGAGAGGTGGGCGCCCGAACCCGGCGGGCACTGCCACGCCCTCCCTGGGACCCGTGTCCACCCGTCCCCGTCCATGCGGGCCTCACCTGGGCCGCCCGTCACGCCGCAGACGGAGCGGCCTCGCTGGGGGTCGGGGCGGGCGGTAGACCCATGGCCCAGTAAACCGGCGGGAGCGGAGTAGCGTGCGGGTGCGCCTAGCGCGGGCGGCAGAGAGAGCGCGGGAGGCGGGGTCCCGCCCCCAAGGCTCCGTCCCCGTCTAGCCCCGGCGCCCCGCCCCCACCACCTGGGGAAGCCCCGCCCCATCCCCGCCACCTGGAGGAGCCCCGCCTCCGCGGCCCCGCGAGGATTGGGTCGCCCGGAACCGTAGCCCCCCATTTCCTGCCTGCCTCGAGGCTCCTTGGTCACCCCTTCCCACTTCCGGCGTGGGACCCCTCCCGGTCCCCGCACACCTCGCGCGCCCTCAGTTTCGGGCCTTCGGGGCAGCTGAGTCACTCGCGGCCGGAGAATTCCCGCGGTGACCTCACGGCGCCCGGGCTCAGCTCCGGGTGGTCCCAGGGTCCGCACCCCCGTCCCGGCCCCACCCCGCTCCCTCGCGTCCAATCCGCCGCCGAGTTCCAAGCCACGCCCTGATCCGACCAGGCTCCCACCGCCCGGACCCCCTCCCAGTCTCAGCTTCCCCAAAGCTGAGCTGCTGCGCGCCGCGGCCTCCCGAGTCCCGTGGACCTCTTCGGCCTCAGCTGACCGTACTAACACACTCGAGTTTCTTGCAATCACGCCCCCACGCCCCCGCCCCCGGCGGCTCTGTCCCCTGCCCAATCCAGGCCTGTGGTGGCCCTGGGCTCCCACGGCCCAGAGCACACAGCTCCATTGTCCCGGTTATCTACACTTTGTTCTATTTGTTTGATTAGGCATGACCGAGTGGGGATGCGGAGCTCCGGGAAGGCCGGACCGCTGTGACTCAGCCCGGTGCCCAAGTCCAGCCCAGACTGCCTGTAGGTGCAAAGAAAGGGGGTCTCAGTTTTCCTGATAAATGGTAAAATGAGGCCAGAGGATGCTGCCCTCACCTGGCAAAGAAAGACACTCAAGCATATAAAGACACATTTTATTCAGAGGTTATCAGACCCCAGGCACCACCAGGATGTGTCTGGGCTGTCCCTCTCCCTCTCCAATAGCTGGTCACTTGGGGTCAGCTAAGGAGGCAGGTGGGGCAGTGGGAAATGGCTACAACCAAAGTGGCAAAAGGCACCCCTGTCCCAAAGGTCTGAAACCAGGATGGATTCCAAGGATCTTGTGACCTGTACTGAACCTGAGTGTTAACCCTGAGTGACCTCTGAAACTGAGTGGCCCTGATGTTTGGCAGAGACCTGTGTGTAGTGGGGAGATGCTGCTACATTGCCCCCAAAAGGGTTTAGTCTACCCCCAGGAGTGTAGTTTTTCTTTATGAACTCTTCAGACCCTCTAACATTGAACTTCTAGGGAGAAATGTGTCCATCTCCTCAGTCCTGGACCGCTTGGTTAGAATGCTGGGATGGTCAGAGATGGTCTTCGACTTCCTCAGGTTGGAGGTCCGGGCAGCAGGTGGCCTTGGGCACAGCCTCACTGTGCAGCTTGGAGAGTAGCCGGGCAGTCTCCTGGGTGATTTCAAAATGCTTGGGCAGTGGGGCACGGCGCAGGGGGCTGCCGTCCCGGGAGGCAGCAGTAGGGCCGAGCCCCCTCCTCCCCAAGCTCCCTTGGTGCCCTTGTGTGACAGGGGTCTCCTCACACAATTTGGAAGCAACCAGGGCCAAGCTCGACAGCTGGTGGGTGACAGGCCGCACCCCTCCCCGGGGATACTTCACTGGCTGGCGGCTGAAGTGGCCACGAGACTGTGTCCCCAGGAGTGAGTCATCGGGGCCATGGCTGGACACTGTGGGATGGGGTAGTCAATGCTGAGCACCCCTAAGTCCTCTGGATATCCCCCCAGGACTCATCTCTGTCAAGGTCCCTGGGCAACCCCAGAACGGCTGGATTCCTTCCAAACACTCACCTTCCCCTCTCTCCTCGTTGGTGTCTTCAGCCCCTTCCTCTCTCAGGTCACTCTGTGGAGTGGGAATCTGCAGGGAGAAATCCAAGACCAAGATGCCAACAATAAAATCCCAGTGTTTTGAGACTCAAGACTCTTGGAGAACTGAGGGTTTGTTCCTGGACATGCAAGTTCCTTTGCAGTTTTGGTGTCGAGGGAGAGATGATGCCCTTAACAGGGTATTGCTTGTCCCATTGTGCAGGGCAACGTCATTAGTCTCAACTGTGGGCTCCCTGAGGGCAGGAATGTCCTTGTTTAGCAGAGGGCCAGGCCAGGTTGTGACTTAGCCATCTCCACACTAGGATGAGGTGAATCTCCTTCCTGCTGTTTTCTGCAACCTTATGCCCACTTTTTAGTTCTATATTCTCAGTTCTGCCTTTAGCTAAATGCTAACAGCAGCTGAAGTTCTATATGTCAGATACTGTCCTGAGCAATTCTGAGCAATTCCAGTTCTCAGAATCTCACAGCACATTGCGTACTCAGAAACGTAGGTGTAGCAGGATCTGAAAGACAGGGAAACCCCCCTAGGAGTCTCATTTATAAATGTTTTTCACTAACAGTATCCATCACTCGGGGCTGTGGTGAGGATGACAGGAAGCTGATAAAGCATCTGTGCATAGTAAGTGGTGGCCTACAGACCTCTCTTTGGTGTCACTTTCAACCACATTCCTCTCACTCATTCATCAGTGTTGAACTGGGCCCTGGACATACCAGGTATGTATGCTCCAACCTCAGGGTTCCGAACTGGGCCCTGGACGTACCAGGTAGATATGCTCCGACCTCAGGGCTTTTGCACTGGCTATTCCCTGTGCCTGGAACACACTCCCTCTGATCTCCACCTGGTTTACTCCTCCTTCACATCCTTCCAATCTTTGCTCAAATTCACCTTCTAATGAAACCTGCTCACACCATCCCACTTACTGCTGCAAACTGTCCATCACTCACTTTGGTGCCCCTGATATCGCTTACCTTATGCTACCCTTTCTTTTCTGTATAGTACTTGTTACCTTGTAATATCCTATATAACTGACTCTGTATTATATTTCTTGTTTTTCGTTGATTTCTTTCCCAGGAGAATGCAGGTACCAAGAGAATGGGGTCTTTGAACATTCTGCTCACTGATGTATCTGTAATGTCTAGAACAATGCTTAGTACACAGTAGGTGTTCAATAAATATTCTGTTGAAGAAATGATCACCCATGTTAGTACCTCTGCAGGAGTCTACCCTAATGTTTTTCCATTACCCACCACTCCATTCCTCACTTTTCCTTCAAAAATGAGCCCTGGGTAAATAAGGAAGGAATGAAAGAGACACCTTTAAAAGGAAAGGAAGACAGGAAAGAGGATGAAACGGAGAGAAGACCCTTCTCATGTCTGTTCGCCCAGCAGGTTCCTACCTCGGGAGGTGTGGCCTCGGGATGCTTCTCCAGGGCACATTGGGGCTCAGGGTCTGGGTCAGGGTCTGAGGCTGGAGCTGTGGGCAGGGGATCCGGGGCAAGGTGTGGGGGTGGTGGCTGGGGGCTCGTTGTGAGGGACCCCGGGGCTGGGCTGGGGTCTTGAGGTGGAGGCTCAGTGGCCAGGGGGAGCTCGTCCATCCCGAAGATCTGCTCGTAGTGCATGATGAGGAACTCGACAAGCTGGGCCTGGTGCCCGGAGTCCAGGAGGTAAGTAACAGAGCCGGTGCCAGCTGCCCCAGGACTGTCCGGTGGCCGCAGCAGTGTGGGCCCAAACACAATGCCCAAGTTGTTGGCAGACATCTTGTTTTCCTCAAACTGTGCAGCCACTCTGGGGATGGGGTGAGGAGAAGGGTAAAGGCACAGAGTGCACAGTCAATGGCCATTGGGTAGGACCTGAAGGCAAGGCTAGTGGCGACTTGCCCAAGTCACGGGTCAGTGGTCCTGGGCATTGTTTGAGACCAGCAGTTACATGCCCAGCTATAGGGTTCAGGGGTAGGCACCCAAAGTCAGGAGTCATGTATTAAGGTTCGGAGCTCAGGAAATACATGCAGAGGTCAGAAGTCAGTGGTCAGTGTCAGGGATCAGTCCCAGGGGTCAGTAGACACACATGTCCAGGGAAGGGATCACAGATCCATGCCTCAGGTCAGAAGTCCTGTTTCTAGGTCAGGGACAGTGCACACCTGAACAGATGGGCCACCAAGTGCCGCAGAGTATTGTAGTTAGAGTCAGGCAGCTGTGTCAAGAGGGTCTTCAGCAAGCGGATAACCTCAGGGCTGGGGCTGGGGGTCCCAGGGTCGTGCCCAGGGTCTGCATGCAGGGTCTTAGCCAGAGAGATGAAGGCGTCGTAGAAGTGGAAGGGGACCACAGGGTCAGTGAGCTGGGGGTGGAAGGGCAGCGGGGACATGGGTGTGGGTGGGCTGCAGAGGTTCCTTAGCTTAAGCCCACCCTGCCCCCTGCCCCCTGCCCCCCGAGCACCCACCTCCTGGAGGAATCGCTTGAGGACACATGAGACATCATGAGGTGAGTTTCCCGACAGGTCCACCAACGCTCGGCCATTCTCGAAAGCTTGGCATAGCCGTTCCACACGGACCCGGGACCCGCTGACTCGATAAATGCCCTGCAGGGTAGGGTGGGAAATAGACACCTAGGTTTTAATACCGCCATAGAGGTCTGGGTCACTGCTGGGATGGTCAAAAGTTAAGGATCAAAGTGGCACCTGCACACCCAGGGCGCGCTGTTCTATCTCGGCTGTGCATCGGGTGACTAGAAAGGGCACCTCTTCCGGGAAGTCCCTGGGCAGCTGCAGGAAGTCGACCCCAAAAAGGGCTGTCCGGGCTGGGAGCCGCCTGTGTCCGCAGAGGATTAGCAGAGTCTCCAGGCAGCGCTTGTGGCAGGTCAGAAAGCACTGGGGGGTAGGTCACCGGGTCAGGGAGGTCATTAGGGGTCAGCAGGGGAAGAGAAGGTGTAAGGATCCTTAGGGAACGGGAAGCTCACAGAAGTCATCAGATTAGGGTTAGTCCTCGGGGAGGGAAGGTCATAGGAAGACCAGGTCATGGAGGTGCCTGGGGTGAAGGAGGTCACTGGCGGTCAGCAGAGGGCATTGAGTCATCGGCCCAGGCCATACCTCCTCACACTCGGTCCCGCTGACCATGAAGGCCTCGCACTCCCGGCACTTGGCTGGGCCCCTCAGCCGCCGCAGCCGGTGGGTCTGGGCCGCGTTGGACAGTGTCCACTTCCTGAAGGGGCTGCCTGACCCATTCTCGAGCCCATCTCCCAGGTCTGCAGGAAAATAGGGTCAGGGGGGCCTGGCCACCACTTCCCCACATGCCCAACCTGCTTCCAGCCTCACCAGGGTCTCGCTCCTCAAAATCATCCGAGGACTCGGTGCCTATGGATGAGATCTTCACCAGCCGCCTCATGCCAGGACCTGGAGTCAGAGGGTCACAGAGGTCGGGGGTCACAGGGCTCATGGGAGGCTCCAAGTCGAAGGAGACATTTCTAGTTTTCAGGCCTTCCAGAACCACCCACAGATGCCCTTTGGGGAAAGTGTCAGAGGTCATGATGGGGTCAGATAGTTCAGAGGTTGAGGAAATAGGTCAAGGGTGTGGGTAGGTCAAAGGATAGGTTAGAGACTGAAGGTCAGAGCCTGGCCAGGGGCTGGAGGATGATCAGAGATCAGGAGTGGGTCAGGCCAGGTCCTGGCCCCACCTGGGCTGGACGTGGGAGAGTCCTGGGATCGAGACTCGCTGCCACCGCCCATGCTGTCCACATCACTGCCTGGAGTGGGGCCCGGAGTCCCTAGGAGGGGACAAGTCAATTAGGATGACCCCCTGTCCCACCATGGCTCCTGCCCAACCTTCACTACACTCACCCTGCCAGCCTGTGCCTGTGTCCTCCCAAGGGCCTGGCTCAGCACTCTCATCCAGCCGTGGAGGTGGGGGGCCGGAGAGCTTTTTTCTTGTGTCTTGAGGGGAGCTGAGAAGATAGGTTTGAGGGCTCTAAGAACCAGGACACTGGCCAGGGGTAACAGTACTCAGGCATCGTGCCTTGGATCCAACTCCAAGTACTTGGGTCTGCAAGCCCTGATGTGTATGCATATCGGTGGCCCCCAGTGCAGTAATCCCAAAGTCTTGACCCTCTCAGGACTGGGACAAGCTCTCCACCTCCAAAAAGAGAGCCTTGGGTACTAAGTCCCAGTACTGAGGCTTTGAGTTTTCTGACCCTGAGTTGCAAGCCTCAGGATGCCAACAATTGGCACTGTGTCTCTGGAGCTGCCTCTCCACCTGACGGTGATCTTAGGGGCCCACCTGTGCAGGGAAGGTACGAACTCCTGGAAGGAGAAGGCAGGCGGTGGAGGTGGGGGGGCCTCAGGCCGCAGTGCCCTCACGAACTCCTGGTAGCGCTGACCGGGCTCGAAGGGTGCACAGCACTCTGCCAATGCGGCGAAGGCGCGGGGACCACGCTCTGCTTGTGCCCCTCGCAGCCTGAACAGTCCCAGGGTCACCTGCCAGGTGGAGACCACACGTGCGTGAGAGGGCAGGGTGGAGGTAGGGAGCTGACCCTTGGAGGCACCAGCTTACTCAGAGTTTGGGGGCGAGGTCCAGCAGTGGGAGGTGGCTTAGGGAGGAAGGTAGTGGCTGGTCAGAGCTCCGCCCAATCATCCTGGCAGCACTCAGCTGGGTCCCAAACCAGGAGGGTGCAGAGGGGGGTGGGGAGAAGGGTCTCACCCGCCTCATCACTTCATCCCCCTGCAGCACCAGCTTGCGTATGTGGGACACAATCCGCTGCTTGGCCGCCTCTAAGTCCTGCTGCCTTGCATTGGCCTCGCGGACGCAGCCCTGGTACAGGGCCTCAGCCTCCTGCGCCTGGAGGAACCAAGGCCCGGCGCGTGTGGGAGACAGCATGGCCCAGGGGGCACCAAAGCACTGGGGTGGGGCATGCAGAGGGGGTCCCCACCTTGGCCTGGGCTTCCTCGCGCGAGCGCCGCCGCCGCTCCTGCTGCTTGCTGGGTCCGGGTGAGGCCTGGGGGGCTGGGTCCTCGGGAGATGCCTGGGAACGCACCCGCAGATCCTCGCTGCGTTGTACATACTGGAGCTGGGCCCGCCGTAGCGCCTGCACAGCCTCATTCTGGGGGCGGGGCAGGAGCACGGTCAGGGTCAGCGCTCCTTCCTCTCCTCCCCTAGGGTGCCCTCGCCCACCCTGGGCCTCACCATACGCTTCTGCTCTTTCATCCACTGCTCCTTGAACTCCTTCCGCCACTTCTCAATCTCAGTCCGCTTGGCAGCCAGGGGCTGGCGAGGATGAGGGATGGGGATGCTGCCTCAGGGCCACCAGGTCCTTCCGTTACCCGAGGCCATGCGCCTTTCATCCTCTGGACCCTCTTCTAGGTCTGCACTCTCTGGGGGGTCTTCTCACTCAGACCTGTTCTCCCCCACCCCCATGTCTCCACAGAGTCTTAGTGGTCACCTTATCCTTTCTGTCTGGACCCAGAGATGCCAAGTCTCTCTTCCTGGAACACTCAGTACCTCCCTGTGCCCCACCAACAAACAAAAGCACAGTTTTGCAATCGCACAGGAAGCCTGGTTTGAATCTCTGCTGGGTAACCTTGGGCAAGTTCCTCAGCATCCAGGGGCCTAAGCTTCCTTGTCAGCAAAATGGCACTGTTGGTAACAGTGCCTTCCTGCTGAGTGGTTGTGACAGAATGATGCAGGGACAGTAGGGCTCCCTCACCTGGTAGTAGTCTCTTTTCTGCTGGGCCACTGTCTCCACGGCCAGGGCTCCAAGGCTGAGGTCATGCTCCAGAAACAGGGTATAGATGTACTGCAGGGGCATGTGGCTCTGGGGGTGAGGAGCGGGGTGGGTTGGAGGATGCTGAGAATCTAGGGGGGTTGGGCTGGGGTTCTGGAGGGCTTGGGCTCTGGGGGGTTCTGGTCATGGTTACCTGCTGGTGGATTGACACCTTGCCAGTCTCAGCGATCTTCATGATGCTTTTGGCAAATTCCAGCTCTGGGGGAGACAGCAGGGGTCTGAGTCAGGTAGGGTGTGGGCACTGCCTGGGGTCTGGGGCCTGGGGCTTGGAGCCTGGGGCTGGGTGGAAGGGGCCCTCACCGAGGCTGGCTCTCTTTTCGGTCCAGGCCAGTAGCTCCTTGGCATAGCGGCTCCAGGTCTTGGCATACTCCAGGGCTGCATCCACACCCCCCTTGGTCCGAATGAGCCGCAAGTCCAGTTCCTCCCCTGGGGCAGACAGGTGGATCTGTGACCTATGAACCCTGACTTCTCATGGAACCCTGACCTTCCCTGAGCCCCCCAGACCAGACCAGTGGACCTTATTCTATACCCTAAGGCTCCCCCAAACACCCCTTTGTGATGACTTGTTCAGGTTTCAGTTTCACACTCATTCTCCACCTAGACTGGGGCTCGCTGAGGACAGGGGCTCAGCTCTGCTGTGTACACTGTAGTGTCCCACATGCACGGGACAAGCAGTCGGTGATGACTTGTTGAGGGACTGACTTCCTTCTGTCTCCACCTCCTGGCCTCAAAGTCCCCTACCTGTAAGGGGTGCTGGAGCCTCCAGGGAGGGGCCACTCCAATGGCTGGTTTCACTGGTCTGAGAGGGAGGGAGACAGTATTCAGGAGCAGGTAGAACAGACACCCCTGCTCCCAGAGGCCCCCTCCGCCCTGTCCCCTTGGCCCCACCCCTCACCACAGAGGCTGTGGGAGTCTTGTCAGGCTCTGGTTCTCCTGAAAGCACAGGTTCTCCAGCCAGCATCTCAAGGGTCCTGGGAGGTAAGGGTGTTAGGATACCACCCTCCACCCAGTCTGTCCTGCCTAGGGGTGCTGGGGACCCCAGGGTAGTTTTGGGGATGGTCTTGGATATCAACTCTGTGACATCTTTTGTATCTGGAAACTCTGAGGGATGGGGTGGGGGATGGGGGCATGGGGGAAGAAACCAGGTGAGTTTTTTTATGGGATTGAGACAGAGTTTGAAGGATTACAGGTAACTTTGGTGTCCACAGAGTGGGATTATAGGGATCTCAAATGTTTAAAGGGGTCACAAGGATATGTGAGTGTTCTAGGACTACTTTGGGGAATGCCAGTGGATTTGGGGGGTTGAATTTGGGGATATTCAGGTGTTTTGGAGATCCTGGCAGGATTTGGGGGTGACCCAGGAGGGCAGGCTTGGACTCACACATTCCCCAGTGAGATCTCAAGGTTGTCCAGGCTCCGGAAGATGTCACTGTACCTCTTCCTGCTTTCGGGAGCCGGGGGTAGCCCTGGGGGAGGGGAGTGTCACACATGGGCCAACAGAAGCCTCCCTCCACCCACAGCACCTTGGCTGGTTGTTTGGAGGGTGGGGAAGAGAGACAGAAAGAGGAGAGACAGAGACAGAAAGTTCTGGCTCCTTGGAGAGTACGATATGGTGTGGGTGTCTGAGCTAGGATGGAAAGAGCCTGCGCTTGGGTGGGGCTGACTCAGGGCAGGCAGATGGGCTCAGGCACAGCCCAACACAGAGAGCAGAGATACCCACAAATGCACAGGCTCAGAAGCAAAGCGACAAAACAGATGCCCCAGATGCAGCCACGCTGTCCCTAGGGGAGAGCTGACTTGACAATGGAACCACATAGACCTCAGGCCAGACAGATGGATATACACACGGGACAGACAGGCGCAGAGCTGTGGCAGAAACACACATCGGGCAGACTGAAACCACGAGGGACCTAAAGAACGAATGACACTCAACATACACAGCAGAGACACAAAAGACAGCCCCAAACACAGGTCGGACCTTGCCACATTTCTGCCACAGCCCCCTGCCCCAGGGGCTCCAGATCAGCATTTCCTCTCCCTGGGCTATGGAGGAGCCGGGCGGGGATCCTGCCGCGTCGCCCTCTCCATCAGCGGTCATGACACCCTGCCCCCATCACAAATATCAGAAGCAGAAGCGGCCACTTCCCCTTCCTGGGCCCCCTCCCCCAGGCATCCGGGGTGAAGACTCCAAAGGGAGAGGGAGGTCAGGGACTGATGTCCCAGGCCCCTCTGGGCTTGGGGGTCCCCACAGTGGAGGATCCCAGAGTTTTCCCCATTCAAAAATTCTTCTCCCTGCTCTATGGAAGGAGAGGGACAACAGTGGCCCCTCAAGTGGGGTAAGCTGGGGGATGCCCCTCTCGGATCCCTTATCCCAGACCGCCTACCCGGCTCTGCCGCGTCCATGGCCCGGACCAGGGATCGCTCGGCGGGGACTGGGACTGGGATGGGATCGCGCAGCGCCGGGGCCTAGCCCCGATTTCCTCCCGCGGCTGCTGCCGCCAGGCTTCCGCGTTGCCCCGCCCCGCTGCCGACCACGCCCCCATCCAGTAGAGGCCCCGCCCAGACCACGCCCTTGCATCCAGGCCCCGCCCCGAGGTCCGGAAACCGCAGACCGCGCCCCCTGCCCGAGCCGAAAACGGTCAGACGTGCTGTAAGGGCGACCACCCCAGGCCGAAACTTCCCAGACAGGGACACCCCAGGACTCCATCCCGGCCAAGACCCCCTTCCTAGCACACTTTCCCCCAGAGTGAACCCAGAGTCTGCCTGTTCCCAAACCTGAACCTTCCAAACGCCCAGTGACAGCCCTGCCCAGGAGTCTCCTGGACCCCTGAACCCATTCCGCCCGACCTGAGCCATGGAGCCTCCTGGTGGACGCTTGATGTCATGCCCAATCCCAGTTGAATCTTTAGTCTCCTAACGCTTTGTGGCCAGAGACCTCTGCCTTGGGAGATTCCCAGTGACCCTCAAAGCTAGATCAGGCTCTTGAGGTCCCGATTATAGAGCAGCCAGAAGCGCCCCTAGCATCTCTGGGAAGAGGGCCACAGAGACCCTGTCTTAAGCCTCCAAAGAATCATCCCCGGCAAACGCAATTCAGAGTGCTCTCTTTCCAGTCACTTCAAGTTGTCTTAGGGATTTAGTGACCTCCTACATTCCACGTGACCACAGCCACTCTTCTGCCGGCTGGGGTCTGGGGCCACTACCACTCTGAAGACCTTGGCCAGCACTCAAGGCCCACGTGATGCTCACAGGCTGGTCCCTGCTGCTTCACAATACCTTCCTCGGACTGTATGCCATGCTTCTCTCTCTATGGGGAAGCCAGACAGGAGTGGACTGCTGAGAATGGCCAAGGGGCCAGGGCTGGAAAGGGCTGAGATGCCGCCCCACTGAGCATGGGTGGGACAAGTTGCCCAGAAGCCTGGGCCTGGGTCCCCTGGTCTGAGGTTGTCACATGCCTGTCAGTTACCAAAAAAAAAAAAAAAAAAAAGCACCCACACCCTTCACTCAATGGGATTCCTGGCTGGAAATAACTTTGCTTCCTGAAGTTTTTGGCTGTTGGAAAGGCTTATCTCCAACTGGCTGTGATTCTTAGCTCTGAGGCTGCCTACTCTGACATCCTTGAATTGCAGTGAGTGCCCTTTGAAAGGCAGAAGGAAGGGCAGTGTCAGTACGAGGGCTGAGCCAGGCTGCTGGGTCAAAGCCTGGATGTGACTGAGGTGGCACAGCACCTGTGTGGCTCAGAACCCCAGGACTTCAACGAGTGTGACCTGAGTCAGTATTGTAACTTCCTCCCATCTAAGACCCCACAGGAGGGAGGCATTCTGTTATTTTGCATATTACTGAAAAGGGGAAAATGTCATAGACCTTAAGACTACCCCCAGTGAGATGCCAAATGTGAAGCTGAGACCACAGAAATATGGAGGTGCGTGGTTAAACCAGGAAATACGCAGAACTGTCTGTACTCGAAGGTCAGCCCATTCAAGTGCTGACTGTGCAGTGCCGTTCACCTCACACAGCCTTCTGGGAGGACACCAGGACCGTGCTCGGTGACCACCCAGCCTCCCAGTGTCCCCTTGTGTGGTGCAGACAGATGGAGAGGCAGGGCTTCTTAAAATTGTGGATGCTTCTTTATTTACCAAAGGTGCTGCCCAGGGGCTGGTTCTGCCAGCCATGCCTGTGGACAGCCATGGGCGGGGGTAGGGGTGGGGTGGCGGGGTCCCAGCTCAGTCCTGGTGGGCAAGGCTGGGGCAGCCTTGCTGTGGGGCAGTGTTCCCTCGCGGGGCCCACATGGGGCTCCTGCCTAGCGGCAGCAGGGTAACCAATAGGTGATGGCACTGCTGTCTCAGGAAGGCACTTTCAGCTTCGGTGTCCCCAGGAAGAACTGCAGGACGCGGTCGGCCAGGAGTGCCAGGCAGAAGTCGAGGATTAGGACCTGGGCGATGACTAGTCTGAACTGCAGGGCAGGGAGTGATGGTGAGCTGGGTGCCCCCAGATGCGCCCAGTTTTAGAGTCCTGGGGCACATCCACAGGGCCACTCACCTCTACTGGGATGTCCACGAGGCCAAACTGGCTGTTGAAGTCAGGTGAGGAACCCAGGAGCAGGCCCACGACGGCCAGGAGCGACACGGCCAGGCTCCAGACCAGAGGCCTGTTCTCGGGCAGGCTCTCCATAAAGGGCGGGCCCTGTGGGGACAGACGGATGGCTGTGTGGTGTGGGGGCTGGGCGGCTGGGCAAAACCTGCTGGGGCTGGGGCGGGGGCTGACCTTGTAGTTGATGGCGAACGTGGCCATCTGCATGGCCATGGCCATGATGTACACGGTGCTGTTGACCAGGCTCGGCTCGAACTCCTTGTACAGGTCCACGAATGGCTCCTGCCTATAGGGGCGTCAGGGCTGCTTTGCAGCTCCGCTGCCTCTGCACGGAGCCCGGGCTCTGCCTGGCCCCGGCTGTCCCAGGCTGACATCTGCAAGTGCACCCTCCTCCCATCTCTCACCTCCCACCATAGGGACACTGCCTCCTCTGGGTGCTCCCTGCACCCTCTGCTCGGGCAGCACTCACTTCTCAGGGCTCCGGGCCTGGGCCTCCCGGTACAGGTAGACGAGACTCAGGAAGTGCACGCAGAACTGGAGCAGGACCGTGAGGATGGTGTACAGGTTGAAGATATTGGGCAGGGGCCGCTCTCGAGACAGGGTCTTGAGGGGCTGCAGTGGTGGGGGTGTGTGTGAGGAGACAGATGGGTGTTCAAGCCCAGAGTGCCGTGGGCCACCCACCAACCCTGCCTTCTGCAGGCCAGGCGCAGAGCGGTCACCACATCCTGAGGCCATGGGTTGGCACCAGGCCCCAGAACCCTGCTCGCTTGTGGCTAGTGCTAGGGCCCAAGTTGTGCTCCTCAAAAGAGCCTCAGTGGGCACCTGCCCTGCCCCCCAGCCCCCATCTGTAATGGGCAGACAACAGCTCCCATCCTGAGGGCTGCTGTGAGGAAGCAACAGACACATGGGGGCACCTCTCACAGCCTGCTCTGGCTGGCCCAAGCGTCCCTGGCCACGAAGCCACGAAACCTCTCAGCATCTCCAGGGTGCCGTGGCTCAGACAGGCAGAGGGGGCCCTAGGCTGGGGTGGGAGCCACTGCTTTGCCTGGGGTCCCAGCCCACCTTGGAGCGGGAGATGAAAAGGAAGCAGCCAGCCAGCAGCAGCCCCTGCAGCGTGGCCTGGAAGTCGCTGAACTTGACACCCTCCAGGTAGAGGACGCTCTGACTGTACGCTAGGATGAGGGCATTGAGCGCCAGGATCTTGAACATCTGTAGCGTGGTCACGAGCGTGCAGCGGCCCTGCTTGATCACGTGGCAGACTGTGTGGACAGGGGTGGGGGAGGTAGGTGTGGGCATGGGTGCCATGCAGGGTGGGCGGGGGGACACGGTGGGCGGGGGCACTCACTGCACTGAATGGACGACAGCTTGGACGTGAAGGGCGCTGCGATGCTGGCGTCCCCCAGCTTCACGATGGGCATGCTCTCATCCTCCAGGTCCCGCAGCACTTGGCTCAGGCGGTCCTGTGGGGTGGCCGCAGGGTGAGATCTGGCTACAAGGGGGTGCTGGTGCCCCCCTTCCAAGACTCACCCTCTGGGAGATGAGTTGCTCGTCCTGGGGCGAGAGCCCCGACCTTTGCTTAGCAGCCCTGGAGGGGGCCCTGCCACCGCTGTTGCTCAGGATGGGGCTGTCTCGGGGGCGCCGCCTGCGCTCGACGACCCGCTCGGGGGCATTGGCCAGGAGTGCCACACCTGGGGGTGGTATATGTCAGGATCCAGGGGATCCCCTGGCAGCAGGCCAGATCGGGGTGCCCGCTCAACATCAAGGCAGTGCCACAGGCCTGAGCCAGACCTCCCCAAGAAGCTCCTCAGAAAGCACCTCTCTTACTTTCTACAAAGTACTTAAAAACAAAAACCTATAGGCAGGTAACACTAAATGTGTCAAAAACTGATTTCCAAAGTTGATTGCCAAGGATCACAGGAGGTAAATAATACTTGGTAACGATTGTAGTCGATAAATAAAGCCAAAAAATCTGTTCCATCAACACAGACCGAAGGTTGTGAACCACCGGCCAACGCTTCAACTCCAGCAGTGTGTCCCCACTTGTCCCATCTTTCTCTGGTCAGAGGGCCTGAGCAAACCAAGTCGCATTTGCCCCGCAGAGCCTCCCTGCAGCCACAGCCACACGGTTCCTCATATATCTGTGTCCCTCCTGACCTTGTAGACGTTTGTATTCCTGATCCTATTGGCCCTGCCCGTCCCCCACACTGCCTCCTCATGCTTGGTGACATGTCCCTGATGCTGAGCCCAAGTTGGCAGAACAGTGAAGGAAGGAACAGCCCTTGCCCCTGGGGCTTACCCACATCAGCGTGCTTCAGGGCACCCACGTCATTGGTGCCATCCCCACACATGAGGGTCACGTAGCCCAGCTCCTTCAGGCTGGTGATGACAAACTCCTATGTGGGTAGAGAAGGGCCAAGTAAGGGCTGTGTGCCACCCCACGGCTCTGCCCGCCTGTCACCCCTGCACCTACCTTCTGTTTGGGGGCCACGCGGGCGAACACCTGCACGTGGGGGATGAGGCGTAGCAGCTGCTGGGGGTCCTCGGCCTGCAGGTAGGCCAGGCCATCGCCTGTGAGGCACAGCGCATGCTCCAGGGCCAGTGCCTTCGGGGAGCCCTGAACCAGGGGCCGCACTATGCTGCCATCGATGGAGCACCACTCACAAGGCTGACCTGCAGGGCCAGTGTCCAGGGTCAGTGACGGGGCTCAGCTGCCCGGGCAGACCCCCTCATGCGGACCTCACATGCCTGGTCCCAGTCTCTCCTCTCTGGACACCTTCTTGATCCCCATCCTTCCTTATACCTCCATAACCTCATCCACACCTACCTGCGCTCTGGACTCCTGGGTCCCCCACAGAGGTCATCCACAGAACCCTCCAAAACAGATGGGGATCCCAGAACCCGGGCCTGAGCCACTCTCCTGAGACCATATGAAGGGGTCAGATTCGAACCTAGGCATATCCTCAGCCTGTTACTTAATTAGCCCTACCCCTGCAGCCTGCCTGAAACCCCATTCTCCCAGGGCCGGAGCCTGCAAGTCACTTCCTCCAGCCAGACACTTGCTATCCATTTCCTCTTTCCAGCTGGCGGGCCCACTAGCTTTCCCAGGACTGGATGGCTCACCCTGGACTGTCTCGGCTGGGCAGGAAACCAACTTCCACCCAGCTTTCGTTGTTCTTTTGTTAGAGCAGCTGCGCTTGCCAATCAACAGACCTAACAGCCACCTGCCTACTACCCCTGGGCTCTGAAGAGCCCAGCACTTAGAGCTGGATGGAGCCCTGGGACCAGCAATGCAGACTGAAAGGCTGGGAGGTTCCAGAAGTTGCCCTGGCTGGGCACTACCAACATCCTCCCCTGTAGCCCCGTGATATCCCTGGTTATATGTTGCCAGGCCCTGCACTGGGTACCATCCTTTGGCACCTGACAGATCCCATCCCACCAGCCAGAAGGTGCCCACGATGGATTTGCCCCTTGATTGATCCAACTCTGGGGCACCACTTTGCAGCGAACTGAGGGACCAGTTTTTGGCCACTCAGGAGTGGTCAATGTCTGGAGTCAGGCCTGGGTTTAACTGGGTTTAAATGCTTAGGCACAGTAACACCAAGTGACCTGGGTGGGTGGGTTCACTTCTGTTTCAATGTCTATAAAGCAGGGTCCCTATGTGGCATGGGAATGGCAAGCCCTCCTATGCAGGGCAGAGGGCTGTGACAATGTACACCAAGCCCTCTACCCAGGGCCTGGTCATGCCGAGCACCGGCACCAGCAGTCTCTGAGCTTGGGAGGGGGGCACATGCTGTGCACAGGCGCTTGCCAGGCCCAAGGTGGGCATGACAATATGAAATGTGGGCTGATGTGACTACAGTCAATTGCCTTGAGGTTGGAAGCCATCCTTCATCTAGGAGCCAGTGACTGATACGTGGGTATGGAGCTCCTTGACCACATGGCCCAAGGAGCAGGGCTGTGACCCACAGGCCCATGTCACACTGCTGCCACCATCACAGGTACTCGATGAACTGGGCATGCTCACTCAGGTCAGGCATGCAGGAGAGCCACCAGGACAGGAGCTGTTCTTGGACTCATAGTCCCCCGACCCCCCGCCACTCGGGCTCTCACCTTTCTCTGTGGGGGGCTGCAGAATTAGCGTGTGTGCCTTCTCAATGAAGTGTAGCTCCTGGGCCACATGGCAGGCAGTGAGAGGGTTGTCCCCTGTGATCATCATCACCTGGGGAGAGGCGTGGAGGCTCAGGGGGCAGAATTCCAGCCTGGAGACCCGGTGACTGAATTCCCTCTAATAAAGGCCACAGAGGAAGGTCCTGCCTCTCACTGGGGACTGGGCTTCCAGGGCCACCATCTGCCCACCCAGGGGTGTTTCATGAAAACGACACGTGGACGTGTGTCTTCCTGAGAACACCCATACCTTTTCTTTGCAGTATAAACTACGAACCTTGGTGTGGACCTTCTTGGCTTGGTAAGTGCCCAGGAGGCTATGTCCGGGGTGGGGGGAACCCCACACTCCAGCCTCCCAGCTTAGAGCTGGCGAGGCCTACTAAATGCCAGGCGAGGACTAACCACGTCACCACCCTCTCTCCGAGACTCCTCACTTATCTACCACCCCCTATACTGCATCCTGAGTCTCAAACTAGAGAATACCAACCTCCAGGACATACAGATCAAAGCCATGGGACAGACAGATGTGGCCTGTCTGGGTATTGCCGCCATGTCTCCTGACCCATCCTCAGCCTCAACCTCCCAGGGATGCTGGAGGCCCAAGGATGCACAGTGAGAAGGGCAGGCGCGGGCTGGGTCCCAGAGCACCTCAGGCCCAGCAGCACGAATGCCCAAGCCACAGTGGAACTTGGCCCAAATCCACGGCATCCACTGCTGAAACCTGGACACCCACACCCACTTGCTGCTGAGGGTGTAAGTGTCCTCTGCTATCACATTCCGCACCGGTAAGGAGGAGCTGAGACCCACTGGCCCACCGCCCGAGCGGCCCAGGGTGGAGAGGCCCAGCAGCCGTACCCGGTGCGAGGCGTTCTGAATCTCCCGGATCACAGCCTTGGAATCAGCCTTGAGTGGGCAGGAGACCACGATGAAGCCGACGAACTTGAGGTTGCACTCCAAGGCCTCCCGCTTGACCTCCCGGGCCTGGATGGACATGGGGATACCCTCATGACCCGTCCCTCCTCAATTTCCCAAGGGTGGGTGGGTAGGTCAGAAGAAGGCCGTTATCTTCCCTTGTGGCACAGGGGCTTGACAGTAAGTGGGTGGTCCCCGCCTGATGGGTGCTTGTACTCCCTGGTGTGGACATGGCACATTGCAGAGACCTTGTGCCTTGGCTCCTGTCATTAAAGTCAGGGACTCTTCTTTGTTAACTACCTAGCACACACTCATCCTCATACACATCACAGCAGAAACCAAAAAATCCTCACTCCCGTGGAACTTGTCTACCAGAAGTGTGCCATAAAGAAAAATCAGGATCAGAGTGCTGAATGTGATGAGAGAAATGAAGGCAGAGGAACAGGGCGGACAGGGTCAGGGGTGAGGCTGAGCAGGAGCGGCTCGGAGGGGGATGTGACGAGGTGTGCATGCTGGAAGGACCCCTTGGTTTCTTCTCCTTCACTAGGTGCAGCCTGCATGAGGGCCAAGGTGGAAGCAGGCGAAGGAGCAACGTTGGCAGTGAAGGTGGGAGGAGAGCTGATGAGATGTGGGGTTTCACCCAGAGCTGCGGATCCCCCAAACCATTCAGGGACCAGGTGGCTGGGCTGGGAAGGGCAGGGCTGGGCTGGAAACTGCTCCTGCCCATCTAAGGTGTCTCCTGACGTTCCCCAAGGGCGGGTGAGGCCCCGTGGGTGTGGGTGTAGGAGGCTGGGCCGAAGCAGCCCTGGGCTCTAGCATGAGATAGTCCCATGTGGGCAGGGCACCCAGCGGAGGAGAAGGGACTGAGGATGGTGTGCCACCTGGAGCTTCCAAAGGTAGAGGCTGGGGAGGAGGAAGATGAAATCAGGTTTGCTCACAGTGGCACTGCGGGGACACAGGGTGATGCAGACGGAAGGCTGACAGGTGGGGAGCCTGGGCCCTTACCTGCTGATGAGTGAGGTGCCCCAGCTCCTTGTACCCCAGAGCCAGGACGCGGGCTCCTTCCCGGGAAATCTCCGTGTGGATGTGGTGATAGTTGGGTGGGCACTGGGCGAACTGCAGGGAACGCAGGGGACGTCACCGACTGCCTCACACCAACCTCTCCCCCAAACCCCAAGGCTGGGCCTGGCTCACCATAGAGTGCAGGGTTTCAGGGGCCCCCTTCACAGCCGCGATGTAGCAGAGGTCGGTGGAGCCCAGCTTCTCGTAGGAGGCGAGCACGGACATTCGCTTTAGGGCACTGGCAAAATGAAAGCGCTGGTGAATTTTCAGCCCCTGAGTTTTAATACTTCGGGGGAATACTTTCTCATCTGGAAACAAATAAGTACGAGTCCTGAGGGCCTTCGCTCCAAAGAGGCAGCCAGGCCCCCGCCTGCCCCTTCTCACTCCCCCCACCCCCAGAACCAGGGCCTGCAGGGGCTCATGGCTTCAGGGGGTCCAAGCTGGGAGATCTGGGCTTGGAGGACCCCGCCCCGTAGCTTTAGGTGGGGTGGGCTCCAACTGAGAAGAACCCAAGAGTGTGGCCTGCCCCAGGTCAGAGATGCCTGTGTCCACCCATCAGCCCGAGTTGGATACAGTCTCTCAGGGGTCTGGCCTGCCTGCCCGGGGCTGTGAGAGCCGGCAGTGTGTCTGCACTGGGTCCGAGATTCCATCCCCTCACCTTTGGTCAGTGTCCAGTCCACAGCTGTCAGCATGGCCTTCTCGAGGGGGTCACCCACCAGGGTGCCGTCGTCCAGCTGCATGAGGGAGTGGCATGAGGCCAGGGCCCGGTGCGTTTCTATGGGGATGTTGGACACGGGGGTCACCTCCTTCCCGTCTCTGCAAGGATGGGAAACAGCTGGTTACAGAGTTGAGGGACCCCTGGGAAGTGCCAGCTAGAATAAGGGATGGGCTCCCATATTTCATGCCAGTCACTGTGGGGGGCCACGGGGTGTCCATGTGTCCCTCGTGACACCTACGCCTGTCTCATGGATGCCCCTAGAGGTCACGTAGCTGCTCGGAGCCCAAGGTGACTCCCATGTCACTGTCACTCATACCAAGACTGCAGAGGGAGCTCCCTGGGTCAGTAGTAGGGCCTCTGACAGGCCCTCACTTTGGGGGCTTGGGAGGGGCAGCGGTTAGTCCCTGGAGCTCCCAGAAAGCCCACTACTGGCTTAGGTGCCTCGGGGCCCAGGCCTCCACACTCACCTGAGCCCGGCCACGCCGCGCACCACCAGGCTGTCGCTGGTCAAGGTCCCTGTTTTGTCAAAGCAGCACACCTCTACCTTGCCAGCAAAGGGGATCCGGAAGGGCTCCGTACAGTACATGTCTGGGAGACAGAGCCAAGGTCAGGGGTCCTGCCGCCAGGCCCCCCCACTCGGTGCCCCGGTCCTGCCCCAGGCACTCACAGAGCTTGGCCAGGGCAATTAGAGAGGTATTGACGGCCAGAGACAGCTCGATGGGCAGCTCAGGGGGCACGACTGACGTGAGGATCAGTGTGCATTCCAGAAACAGCTTATAGCGGTTGCGGCTGGGGTCCTTGGTGCCTGCGGAGACAGGGCCTGCCAGCCTGGCGCAGTGGGCACAAGACCCAGCAGACAGGTGGGGGGCGGGCATGGTGCTTACCTTCCACCCACACATAGGCAGCTGCTGCGATGGCAAAGACCAGGAGAAAGAGGATGAAGACAAACGTCTCCAGGTTGTTTGCAGTCACTCTCTTGACTCCGAAGAGGATCGTGCGCAGCAGCTTACCCTGGAGGGACCGACACGGGGCCTTTCCTAAGCAGGGGTGTGTGGGGATGGCAGCCTCCCCTGCCTCAGGGCATCAGGGCCAGATATTCCCGCAGCTCACAGGAAGCACTTGCCCTGGGCCCGCCAGTGAGTCCTGCAGCTGCAACTCAGCCAAGAGCCATGGAGACCAACGGCTGAGGCCTGGGTGCTAGGGAAGGACGTGGCTGAGGTGGGCGCAGGAGCTCCTGGAAGGAGGTCTGGCCATCACCTCTACCAGGCCGTCCTCCTGCTGCTTTACTGAGTTTATGAGCTCCATTCTATTCACAACCCCAAAGCACATGGTAACAGCTGGTCTGCTGTCTGCTCCCCACCGGTTCCCTCAGTTGGGGAGAGTGGGCCTGGTCTGGGGCTGACATCCGCACGGCCCCTGGCCCAGGACCTGCCATCAGAGGGAGCCTGTGGGGTGCACGTTTTCGGGTCCGACAGGGCTGCTGCCTTGAGTGTCCATTACCTGTCCTGGGGCCCACCCTCCCAGAGCCAGGCAAGGCGCCACACCTGGGACGTGTTGAATCCAGTCCTCAGGACATAGGCGACACACCCACTGTCGACCGCTGTGGAGAAAAGCAGAGTCAGCGTTGTTTTGGTCTGTTCCTCTGAACTCCCTCACGGCCAAGCAGACATGGCGGGGGTGGGGGTGGTGGGGCCAGGACACCCCCAGACACCGCCAAGGCACCTACGCTTCAGGCCCGTGGTGGCCTTCTGTGGGGGGATGTGCTGCACCACCTTGGTGCCCCCAAAGATGACATGGAGCCGGGAGTCGGCCTGCAGGTCCAGCACCCGGGTGGGGCTGAGGTCTTCGATGGGCTCCTGGGGGGGAGGAGCGGACAGTGAAGTTGACGGCCGGGCCCCGCGGCCTCCTTCTCCAAGCCGTCTCTGGAGACCTGGAGCCTGGGCCTGGAGGGGCCCGCCTGCTCCTCACAGCGCTCCTCGCCAGGCCCAGCACATCTCACCAGGGACACAGGCCCTGCCTGGTCTTCTCTGCACCTGCACATGCGTCCACGCCTGTAACCTGGCCTCTCCCAGGAACCATACCTTCCCTGTTGCCCTCAGTCCATGTCGGTCTGTTACCTCAGGGCACCTAGACGTCCCAATGCCGTGAAACTCTCGTCTTCTCTTCCACTACCAGCCACCTTCCTCCGTCTGGGGCACTGACCCCGCCAGGAGACCTGGCAGCTCAATTCAGATGCCGTCCCCACTCTGCCTCCTCCCAACTCCTGGGTCGGGGGTCCTCTGAGAATGGCTCAGCAATGTGCCCGAGTGGACGGCCCTGCTGCGCACCTTCATCTGTGGCACTGACTCCCCTGTGAGCATGGCCTCGTCCACGATGCAGCGGCCCCGCAGCAGCAGCACGTCGCATGGCACCAGGTTCTCCTGTGGCGAGCGGCCTGCGGGACAGGGCCAGAGGGTCAAGGAGAAGCCACGGCTGGGCTGCCACCCAGATGGAGCAGAATGGGCCTCACCGATGGAGACGATGTCCCCGGGAACAATCTCGTCACTGGCAATAGGCCTCCACTTGCGGCTTCGGTAGACCTGGGTGGGGTGGGGTGCAGTCAGCTTTGGGAATGTGCCCGCACCAGGCCCAGCCAAGACTGCAGGGACCCTGCTGACCTCACCTGGATCGTGTGTGGCTTGTTGCCCATCTTCCGGATCTCAGACATGTTTCGCATCTGCTGCTGCACCAGAGACGCCTCGAAGGCCACCAGCATGGACAGCGTGAAGACGCTGTAGTACCAGTACTCGTCCAGGCACCAGAGCCCCACGCAGAACACCTGTCCCCGGGAATGCAATGAGGATGCCTGCTGTACCCCGAGGGCTGTTCCACCCAGGGACTCTGACCCACCGGGACAGGGAGGTTTTGGGGTTTGGAATTGGACGTAGGTCGCTCTGGCTGTGAAAGCCCTAAAGACCAGGGTGGGGAGAAAGGCCAGAGCTGCCGTTTTACCTGGAACACAAAGAAGGGTGCTGTGGCTCTCTCCTTGAACAGCTCTGAGAAGTCAGGCACCACCATCTCGGCCCTGCAAGAAACCAGACCCCAGGCCCTATTCATGGGGGGAGGCCTTGGAGGCCCCACCCTGATACCTCTTCCTGGGCCTCCCCAGGAAATGAGAAGCCCTGGCAAGCTTCTAGGTAGGACACTCCATCCAACTACGGCTCTCCTCGTCCCCGGGGCACCAGGGCAGGCAGACTGACACTGCGGCCCTCTGCTCTGCAGAAGCCAGATGAAGCTTCTGAAGTAGCAATAGGTCCTTCAGGCAGCTGCCCCCAAGTGGGGCTGGTGAGGGATGAGAACTCCTCATCTGGTTGGGTGATGAGGCAAATGGAGAAGGAACATCTGACTGGGACGAGAGCCCTGAAGGAGGCCCGGCAGTCTGATGCCAAGAAGCCCCACTAGGCCTGCAATATGGTGCCTGAGCCTCACCCCACTCTGGAGAGGGGAGGTCTGGAGCCAGGATTTTCCAAAAACTCCCCGAATCAATGCCTCGGAATGTGAGGAGCAGGGCCTGTCCTGCAGCACTGTGGACAGTGGGCGCCCTCTGACCAGAGGACCAGCCAGGTCAACTAGGGCCGTCCTCGCTCTGCCCTTGAACCGGAGGGATGTCCTGGACGGGGGATGTGAGAGAAAGAAACCACAGTGGTCCCACCTTGTATTGCACTGGGTGCCTTTACATGAGCAACAATGGGGTGAGTGGGGATGTCCCAGGCTGCCACTGTGGCTGGCCTGGGGGTTGGGGATCGGTAAACATTTCTTACAAATCTTCCTATTGGAATGACAGTTGTGGTACACAATTAAGTCAGGAAAGAATTCCCTAGAGATTCTGAGTGTTTTCAGGTCTCCTGTCACGGTGGCCAGGATGGGGGCTCTGCCCTCTCCCAGCAGCGTGTCAGCACTGGCGTTTTGGTGAAGATTAAAGGTGCAAGTGCACACAGAGCTCCTGCTTCTACCTGGTACAGAGAAGAGCTACTCTGATCAATGACGTCTGTTTCATCACCATTCTTTAAGTGCCAGGATGTGTATGAGGAGAGTGGTAAGAAACTACATTTAAAGGAAGAAGTCAAAATGAAGAGGCTTACAGAAACAAAGGTGAACAGTCAATTCTTGCAGGCCGTAGGCCAAGCTCCCCAGGAAGACCTCCTGGCCGTGAGCCCTCAAGGGCTTCTGTCAGCGGGACAGTTCAGGGAAAACTGCACTAGAGCACATTTCTCAAAGGGTGCCACCTTCACCTGTGATGTTTCACGGAAAAGGTGGACTCCTCCACCCCATTTCTCAGGCCCCTGGACTCAGGAGTGGGAAGGGGCAGAAACGGGAAAGGGGCTACTGGCTGGGACAGGTACACAGCCTGTGGCTACAGGTAGAGAGGCCCAGCCCTGTCAGCAGGGACCACCCACGAGGATGTCAGGACTCACTTGTTGCTCCCAAACTTCTTCTCAGCTGCTCGGATCTCTGAGTCCTCCTGGAACCCTCTGTTGCTCTGGTAGTAAGAGAAGGAGTTTCCCACAGGAAAGGCCACGGGGAGGAAGCGTTTCTTCTCCAGGGCGTCGTAGGAATACTTGATCTTCTGGAATTCGAAGGACAGCACTTCCTGCCCACCTTCGCCCTGCAGGAGAAGGTGTGTTTTTGGAAGAGGTCCCTACCCTGGGGGTGTCAGCGCCTGGGAATCCCACCCAAGCCCTGAGTTGGGCGGTCTGGCCGGCGGTCCCTACCTCATCACGGTGCAGGGCCACGAGCTCAGTGGAGCCATTGTTGGGGGTTGGCACTACCTTCACGAAGGTTGCTTTGCTGAGGTCGTACTCCTGCGAGAGGCAAAGCGATGCCGCTGAGCCCTTCTCAACCCCACAGCCCCCACTGGGCTCTGGGTGCTGGACTGGCCACTCCCCAGTCTGTCACTGGGACAAGGGACATCATCAAGTCATTCCTGTGGTCCTGTGTCATAAAGTCAGGGCCTCAGATAGCATCCAATGCCCAGGGCTGTTCACAGGTGACATGAACTCAAAGAGGAAGAACACTGTCCAGCAGAGGTGCACCCTTGATCCGTGTGAGCCAAGCCCTGTCATAGCCCACCTGGCCGGCAGCTGCTTAGCTTCCTACCCCCACCCCATTGCTATTCTCGCTGTGTCCTCCCGCAAGGAGGACGCATGAGGCTGAAGGCTTGTCCTTGCCTCAGCTAAGTGGCTTGGCATGTGCTGTTCTCTGTGCCTAGAACACAGCAAAACAGGCCTTTACTCAAATGTCATCTCAGGAGGCCACCTCTGGATGCCCCAGGTAAAGCTCCCTCATGACATTTCTATCCTCATCCCTATTCTCTATTTTAAATTTTTTAAAAATTAGTTTCAGATGTACAAAGCAACATAGTATACATTTAAAGCCCTTATAAAGTGATAACCCACACCCAAGCGACTACCCCTCTGACATCTTACACAGCTGTTACAATACCATCGACTATCTTCCCTGTTGTACCCCACATGCCGTGACTATATATACCTATATATTTAGTTATAGTTGACATTCACTATTATTCTACTTCAGCTCCAGGTGTATAGCACGTTGGTCAGGCATCTACACATCTATGACATGATCCCCCTGATAAGTCCAGTGCCCATCTGGCACCTTACATGGTCTTTACAACATTGTTGATTATATTCCCCATAGTGTATTAACTATCAATTTGTATTTCTTAACACCTTCACTTTTTTCATCTGCCCCCAACCCCATTCCCATCTATCACCCTGACAGATCTAGTACCTGTCTGGCACCATACCTAGTTATTACAATATTTTTGACTATATTCCTTATACTATACCCTACATCCCCATGACTACTGTATAACACCCAATTTGTACTTCTTAATTCCTCCCTGTTTCACACGTCCTTAACCCCCCTCCCATCTTAAGGAAGTCCCTCTAAGAGTCCCTATAATACTGGTTTGGTGGTGATGAAGTCCTTCAGCTTTTTCTTATCTGGGAAGCTCCTTATCTATCCTTCAATTCTAAACGATAGCTTTGCTGGGTAGAGCAATCTTGGTTGTATGTTGTTGCTTTTCATCACTTGGAATATTTCCTGCCATGCTCTTGCCTGCAAAGTTTCTGTTGAGAAATCAGCTGACAGTCTTATGGGGGCTCCCTTGCAGGCAACTAACTGCTTTTCTCTTGCTGCTTTTAAGATTCCCTCTTTGTATTTAACCTTTGACACTTTAATTATGATGTGTCTTGGTGTTGGCCTCTTTGGGTTTATTTTGTTCGGGACTCTTTGCTTCCTGGGCTTGTATGTCCATTTCCTTCAGTAGGTTAGGGAAGTTTTCTGTCATTATTTCTTCAAATAGGTGTTCAATTCCTTGCTCTCTTCTCCTTCTGGTACCCCTACAATGTGAATGTTGGTACACTTGATATTGATACTGCCACAGAGGCCCCTTAAACTCTCAATTTTTTGGCTTTTTTCTTTTTGCTGTTCTGGTTGGGTGTTTTTTGCTACCTTATTGTCTACATTGCTCGTTGGATCCTCTACTTCATCTAATCTACTGTTGATTCCCTGTAATATATTCTTCATTTCCTCTGTTGTATCATTTCTTTCTGACTGGTTCTTTTTCACGTTTTCCATCTCCATTTCTCTGAGATCACTGAGCATTCTTATAACCAGTGTTTGGAACTCTGCGTCTGATAGATTGCTTATCTCCGTTTTGCTTAGTTCTTTTTCTGGAGCTTTGTTCTGTTCTTTCATTTGGGACGTTTCTTTGTCTTCCCATTTTGGCTGCCTCCCTGTGTTTGTTTCTGTGTATTAGATAGGGCTGCTATGTCTTCTGGTCTTAGTAGAGTGGCCTTATGTAGTAGGTGTGTTGTGGGGTTCAGTGGTGCAGTCTTTCTGGTCACCTGAGCCATGTGCTCCAGGTACATCCCTTGTGTGGGTTTTGTGGGCCCTCCTCTTATAGGGAGCCTTGGATGATAATTACACATCAATGTGAGGGACTGGCTCTTGGGCTCACTGTTTGTAAGGACTGGCCTTGACTACAGTAGAAGGGTTGTTGTGCCAGGGCTGATCCTACAGAGCAGGATCTGCCTCGGTGGGACTCTGGTGCCTGCCCAATTCGCCCCTTGGGTGTGCTGTACTTGGAGAACGCTAGATGCTCCAGCTCCTTTTGAAGCTGGCCACTGGGTGGTGCCAGCCCCAGAACCACCTTGGAGGGGATTTGCTGTATGTCTATTTCAGCCACAGCCTGTGCCCCACCCAGGACCACCTAGTGGGAGCCAGAAAGAAATCCGCAGATGTCTGCTGCCCGAGCTGTGCTTGGAAGCGCCTTTGAGAATTCTCTCTTTAGTGTTGATTGCAAAGTATGAGTTCTATCTCCCCCACTAACACCATGAAGGCAATGGGCTTTGTCTGTTTTGTTCACTGCTGTTTCCTCAGTACCTAAGACAATGGAGGCATCAAATGGAGCTCAATTAACACTCCTCAGTCATGAGTGCATCCACCCCACTGCTGCTATGCTAGACCAAGCACTGCATATGTATTTGAGGGCAAGGCACATACGTGTGTGTATGTGTCACAGGGGTGATCCTAAAAAACAAGGTCCTGCCCCTCAGAGAGTTTATGGACAATGGAAACAGGCAGAAAATAATGACATAACATTACGAACTCTGGTAACGCCATGGGAAAAAAGGGCAAAGTGCTGCACAGGGCTAGCCCCACACAAAGTGCTTTGCAGATGTTATCTATTTCTTCTCACAATGGCACTCTGAGGTAAGTGTTACGGTTCTCACTTGACACAAGGGGAAATTGAAACCCGGAGAGCAGAAGAACTGGCATCTGAGATCTCTACTGCAAACCCAGAACTGCCTGTCCTAACCCCACAGCTGCTTAGCTCCTCTGTGTTCTCCATCCCTGGAAAGGAAATTAAGTTACATTTTTAAGCTTTGGACCAAAAGGCAGCTGGAAGATTGGGGGGCAGTGTCACACTTCCCCCAACTCCCTCCTATGTTTCTGTCCCTCATTGAGGTCTTTCATTGTATTGACTTGAATCCACCAAGCCCAGAAGTTTGAGCCCCACCCCTGGAATAGGCTTGTTAGGATAGGGAGATTTCACTCTCAGAAAGAAGGAGGATTCAGTTCAGATTTGGAGTCAAAGATGGGGACTCCTGTCTCTTTCTGCAGCCCCTGGTGCAGTTCCCTTTCCCTCTTCTTTCAGCTGACACAAACCTGGGATCAAAGTGGAGGCTGACCTCAGTGCTCAGGGCTCCAAACCAGCCAGTGTTATCTGAGGGACGCCCAGAGGGCCACAGTAGCACAATTACGGATATCAACTGCTGACCCAGGATAGCTCTCATCCAGATTTGGGTCCAAGGGTCACATCCTGACAGCAGTTCTCACCATCGATCACCCTCATCTTGCAGATGGACATAAAGAGACTCCAAGCAGTTAAGTCACTTGCTCACAAACAACTCCTGCTCCTCTCAATGCAGTGATTAACTGCATTTCAAGCTCATTTTGGTCGCAGTAGTGGAGGACTCTGAGCACTGGACAGCAGGAATGATGTTCAGTTTTCAAACAAAGCTTCACAGACAGGAAAATCCACCCCGCAGGTGTAGCCTCACACTTTGAAAACCAAGGTGGGAGAGAGACGTCAAGGAAGGTAGGACCGTTTCCAGGAGAAACAATAGCGTACTCGCTAGGATGGGAGCGAGCATTAACTAGCCCTGTCACACAGTAACACATACAAGGCCCTGCTCTAAACTTTTTATAGGTATTACCTTATGGAATCTAAATACCCACACCGGAGAGGAATTCCAGAGAAGGGAAGTAACCTGCACCAGAATCGCATAACGAGTCGGAGTGGGACTAGAATTATGCCAGCGCTAAAGGGTGCAGTGCGCCCCTGGGGACCCAGGTCGGCAGGAGAGGCCCGGACCGGGTATCGACACGAACGCCGCGCCTAGGACCCGCGGCGAAGCCCGGCCGTGCGGGGGTCGGGTTCGTGCCTGTGCACTTACCGGGGTGCAGGTGAGCGCGCAGTGAGCATGCACCGACCAATGCCCCGAGAGGAAGGTGAGCGCGTGCGCGAGGCAGATAGTGGCGAGCACGAGCAGCGCGGCCTCGGGGATCTGCGCCCAGCTGCTGCCCCAGCCCCAGCAGCCGGCGGCCGCGGCGCCCAGCCAGGCCGGGTAGAGCAGCCCAGCGAACGGCAGCACCGTGAGACGCCGCAGCAGCGCCAGCCGCCGGTATGGCCACACGGCGGCGACCAGCTCGTCGCCGCTCGCTATGAGCCCCGGCCCGGCGGCAAGGAGCGTGCGCGGCTGCGGCCCCGGTTTGGGCTGCCCGCCGGGCCGAGCCCCGCAATGCCGGGCCCCGGAAGGCACCGCGTTGCCCACAGCCACCGCCGCCGCCATCTTTCCCAGCGCCGCGCTCGCTTCCGGGCAGAGGCCCCGCCTCACTTCCGATGTTTTACATCCGGTGAACCCTGGGCGCTGCCACAGCGGCGGGGAGTGAAAAAGAGCCAGGACAACGTAGGGGTGCTGGGGCTGGAGGTGGCTACTCAGGGTATCGCCATGACAGGATTGGCCGGAAGGAGAGTCAGGGCGCCGCCATGACCGAGCGGGTCTGAAAGAGCTGCGGCGCCTCCCTGCCCTGCCACGCCGGATTGAGACCGGAAAACACGCGGCAAGGCGGCCTGGGCGCCACTTTGACAACCTGAACCGGAAGCGGCTGGCCCTCCTCCGTGGCTGCACAGGCACCGGCCTGTCTGGGTCACCAGGGGCAAAGCCATGACACGGCGGAAGCGGGGCCAGTCAGTGACAAGCCCGCGTTCAGAGAACCGGGCCTCGTCGCACTGACGGGTGGGATTTATTATGAGTGTCCCAGGTTAGTCTCCTGGGGCGGGCTGGGTCCCTCCTTTGGTGTCCTGGGCAGGACTGGGGCAGGGTTAGAGAGCCAACACAGAACACAGCCTAGCTGGACGAGAGCTATCATGTAACAGATAATTAAATACACACAAAGTTACTACTTTAACATAAAAATATGAAAAATTGGTGTTTGTTTGAAATGCTATCTTATTCTGTATTTACTTTCCTGTTACATAAATGCTGTTATTTGAATAAAACCACAATAGAACTGCTTAAACAGTGACAATAGTAATTAACAGTAGGATTAATTAAGCAGTATGTGGCAGAAAAAAGTATAACAGTATTTTTGTAATATTTCTTTGTGTCCTCTGATACAGCAGTTTATTTGAACAACTTTCTAAACTCTGTTGGCTATTGAAATTTCTAGGCTATATTGTGGCATATTCTTAAGATACGAGTACATAAGTGTAAGACTTTGTAAAAGAAGAACTTAAATGCAGTAGGACTTAGATAATATTTAATAAAACTGTATTTAATAAAATATAACTACGACATTAATTTCTGGACAGTTACACACTAGGATATTTTAACTCTTTCAGTTCTCTTTTCTAATAATACTTCTCTGAAGGAACTGCAGCCTTTTATCTAGTGATAAAACTAAGCGGTCAAAGGTGACATCACTTGGACTTGCTTCCATTCTCTTATCAAGCTCACAATTACTCTATTTCTTGGTGTCATTCCAATGCTCCATACCCTCTCAGCGAAAGCTTTTCAGCATATCTTTTATTTACCAGCAGCAACAGACTTTGATTTTCAGGAATTCGTTTCTAAATCTCTCAAACAGGTTTGTTTTGTAAACCAGCTATTTGTCAACCAGGTCTTTGCATTTGTAAAATAATTATATGCTGCTATCTGTGTCCAAAATGTTCATTATTTTTGAACACTCGCAAGCACATTGGATGTCATCGTAAATGAAACCTCCCTTTCTCAGGGAGAATGGTTTTAAAGCATAGAGGTAATTTGAAGTGGTGAAATCAAAGTTGAATTCCAAATAGTTACATATTTAGGAAAGAAACATTGTACTATTTAATTTGAGTGCCCTTTACCGATGACATTTTGAATTCTGAAGCAGTCTTATTTCCAAAAATGAGTCATTTTTTTCACTGTATGAGTTTTTGGCATAACACTGAACAACTTACGGGGCAGTCAGTTCTTCCTCGTTGGGGCTCCTCATGGCCTCTTCAAAGCTCATCAAAGAGTTTTGGAGAAACAACATGTATATTTCTGCTTTACTGTAATTGTTTTCTCATTCGAATTTTCAGTGCAGTTCCAAATTAGAGAAGGCAAAAGGCAGAATCGACTGTCAGTAAATTATGATGTAGACAAGAAATCCTGCCATGTATATTTAAAACAAAATTGATCCCAATTAAAACACTTCAACAAATTAAAAATAAACATGGAAAAACTACAATCAGTGTACTGTGCTCTATTTTCAAGCAGGATCAAGGAATTAAAATGTCTTACTGAGTTTTCTCTGGAAAATACTTTCCCACAAACATTTGAAAATGTTACGATTTTGATTTCAATGTTTTTACATCCAGAATCAAAATATTTTGAGTGATTGAAGTTTCTGAGGTAAAAGGACTGGGTTAGAATAGCAGGGTTACAATGGAGGGTAAAACTAGCAAGGCCAAATTAAATTTTGAGGCCTATTCAAGTGATTCCTGTGATTAAATTTTTGTTGGTATATTATGCTGAATTACCAATAACTGCCATTATTTCATCAACAACTGACCAAATAACAGTGCTGGGTGGGTGTTCAGGTTGGCAAGAGACTGCACTTCTTCACGTAGTCATTCAGGAACCCAGAGTTTTTTATCATGTGCCTTCTCCATTCCTAGGATTTTATCCCCATCTGCATTCGTCAGCAGAAGTGGGGAAAGTGTGGAGAAATGCATGTTGGGAGGATTTCACAGGCCAGGGCTGCAGTGGACCATGTCAGTTCCTTTCTTCTTCCATTGGCAATGACATGATCATAGGCCCACAAGGGAGGCCAGGCGATGCAGTCTAGCCATGAGCCCCAAGAGGGTAGAATTGATGGATAGCTAAAGTTCTCTGCAACAGTGAGTAAGTCATTCAGATTTACAGTGTTTTACAAATCATTATTGAGTATTTACTATATGCCAAGTGCTGTACCAAGGGCTGGACTGAGATTTGATTGAGCAGCATCTAGGTCTGGGAGAAGCTCTACATCTAAAAAAGGAGATAGGATATACGAAGTGCCTGCCATCCTAGGAGAAAGCAATGGAGTGGTAATGCTCTGGAAGTTCAGTAACTAATTCTAGATTTGGGAGCTGCCTGGAGATGACTGCAAGAGAACTCCACTTCCAGAGATAAACAAAATATGGTTGGTGGAGGAAGATAGCAGCAGGAAGGATAGAAGCAGGTCATTTATATACCAATGTACCAGTTACTAGAAGGAATACTATACAGCAATGAAAAGCACATTTTCTGAAAATTTATAGGGAGGGAATAATTGTTTACACTGAGTGAAAAAGTGACCACGAATATAGAGTGATCCTTTTTAAAAAAACTATCAATTTAGGTGAAATTTTACAAGATAGGCTGAGTTGTGGTTTTCCAATTTTCTAAAACATTTTATTTTTCATATTGTCGGAAGGATTTCATACATATCCTTTGGTTTGATATACTAAGTTTTAAAAACCAGACACATGGGCTGTGATGTAGACAAGTTATTCCTAACACTTTTTCCCTATTTTCTATCCTGGAACCCAGTACCTGACTTGGGTGCTCAACAAATACTCCCTGAAATACCACACTTGGGAACTGGCCTATTTTTTTTTTCACAGTGAGAAATGGCAAGACAATTACTTCCACTGGAATGCACCCCAGAACATTACCTCTGACATAATTTATTTTGGGCTAACAGCAAGTCTGGGAAGATGTCTCACTTGTTTGCCCAGAACATTACCTCTGACATAATTTATTTTGGGCTAACAGCAAGTCTGGGAAGATGTCTCACTTGTTTGGTGTTGGCTACTATTGCTGACAGAGGCTTGAGTCCTGCAGCACTCATGCCATTTCTCACTTCGCCACCAGAGGGCTGTGGTGGTGGTGGTGGTGGTGGTGGTGGTGTGTGTGTCTGCTCGTGACAATGACCTTGCTCCTCCTCCAAGGTTCCTTTACTAGCTAGCCTTCTTAAGAACATGTTTTATAACCTTAGAGGATTTCTTTAAGGAATATTTATTTACTTTTCTTCTTCGATTTGATTTGAAAGATAATGAAAATCCACTACAAATGCCAAATATAAGATGATCCACTGACAGGAAGATGTCTCTTGTGACACATATAGACAATATAAAATTATGTGTCTGATCCCCGACTGTGTTCACCTCCATCCTTCCCCTTTCCCTCCATCCATCTATAAATATTTCTCTTTGTTAAATATCTTTTGACCTTAGATGTGATGTATTAGATGTATATGTCATCATATTGCCCCTTTTTTGTGATATGAATCTTTGGGTAGCAAGATATTTGTCAATCATGTTGCCCCTGCTTTGTGCTATAAGACTCTGGAAATGTCGCTGAAACCCTGGGATACTTGGTGAAGGTAAAGTGCAGGAGATCCCAGTGGAATCTGTCCAAGTAGGAGATCTGGTCAGCACAGCCAAGGTCGGGTCCACACTGGCTACTATCCTGAAAGCACTGAGACTGCTTTCCCCTGAGGCACTTTGCTGAAATCTTCTATATTCTAAAAGAACCTCAGGGTCAGAATAGTGAAAAATGGTATCATTATTGTGGGAGAGAGACAAGGTTATGGTTTTAATCAACTGGCACTCGGCCTACAACTGGTCTTCACTCTGTATGATAGTTTGATCGTTGCTCAGCCATCTGAGAGCAGAGTCCACACCTTGGTTCTGTGTACATTACAGGTCCCTAGCCTAGCACCTGGCAATGAAGATGTGTCCAGTACCGCTGGATGAATAAATCTGAGATGTAAAATCACAAGTTTGAGAGTACGTTTGTAATTGGGACTCTCCTGAGCAGTTCAGATATGAAGTCATCATAACTAGGCTGCTTTATCACCTGCCAGGCCCTTTACAGTCATTGGTCCTCCCATAGGACCCCTCAGCCAGCTGGCGCAGAGGAGTCTCCACATCCAGGACCCCCAGATGACCAGGAGGGCCCAGATCTGGGAACTGTCTGGGGCCCTCCCAGGACTTTCCACTAGACTGTCCCACAGTCCCACTCGCAAAGGAATCTGCACCTCTACTTCCTCCATGTACATGGGAGGGTAGGAATATTTGAGAAAACAATTTGTTGTTTTCATTTCACAGTAGACTATGAGCATCTTTGCATTTTGTTATTGTTTTAACAACCTGCCTCAGGTATCCTGTGTAGCAGTCAGCTCAACTACCCTTAGAGACCTTCTCCAAGCCCTTACACATCATCACATTAATAGGATGGTTTATACACAGAAAAGGGGGTATGGATTAAGCTATTCTATACGTTTCTCTGCAACTTGTCACCTCGCAGAACATGTCACCATGACCTGCCAAGTCAGGAACTGTGGCTTCACTTGTATTCATAATATTCCATGAGCGAGGCCATTTGCCACAGGGATGCCACCTTTCAGTGCTATTGGACCTTGAGGTAATTCAATTCAGGTGCCATTTCATCAGTGCTGCCAGGAACACTTAAATGTGTGCTGATGGACTGTATTAGTTTGCTTTGTTCAGACTGCCATAACATAGTGCCACAGATTGGGTGGTATAAACAGCAGACATTTATCCCTGCCATTATTGCATCCTGGGTCATCTTGTGCTGGGTCCCCTCGGCGGACAGAAAAAGAAACCCAGGGACTCCCATAGGGCTCACACCACATCCTCAGCTTCCTGAGCTCCAGTTCTGACCAGTGCCACCTGCCTGGGACTTTGGGGGACTGTGGCCACTGAGTTGGGGTGGGGCAGGGCTGGGGGACACTCCTCATTCTCCTCTAGGAGCTGTGCAAGAAGGGTGGTGCCCCACCAATTCCTGGGCTCAATATGGTCCCAGAGGAAAAAGCCTGGCAATGAGCACCTGACACCCCCTGTTCATGCCACTGGCACCCAGTTCAACAGTGTGGTCCACTGCGTCATCACCACCTGCCTCGGGAATCTGAGCACGACAGCCGTGACAGGGCCAGAATGGTGGAGCACGGGACCAAGGTGGCCAGGGTATCTATGGGAGGCCCAAGGAGTCCCTACCTGGAGTCTCTGTTCCTTCATCAGCTCGCAGGGGTGAAGTCTGTAGCCGGAGCCACTGCATAGTCCCTAGGCCCCTCCTACCGTGGGAAAGCTGACCTTGACTCAGGTTCCCGTGGTGGGAAGCTCATTTCCTACCTGGCTCCTTCCTTGGGTTGAGCTAAAATCCTCTCCGTGAGTTACTCTTTGGGTCCCACGTGTGCCCTCTCTCGGCTCCCTGAGCCTCTGTCCAACCCAGAAGGGGAGAAGGAAGTTGAGGGGGACTGAAGCTAGAGCACTCAGAGCTCCAGCTCCCCACCTCACAGCTCATCTCTTCCCTTCCCCAAATGAACCCTTGGGAACGTCTCCTCACTGCACACCATCCTCTGTGCTCCGAAGAGTCCCTGGATTCACCGTCTAAAGAAGCCATGGGGGAAAGCCATAGGCCTCCCTCCATTGGAGGACCAGGGAGGTGAGGGAGCTCCCACATGTCTGCCATTGTCCCCTCGGCATCTGGGACCCTCTGAGAGGCAGCCAACACGGGACAGGGACTGGGCTGGTGGGCGGGGTCTCAGTCTTCCTGGGTCCTAAGGTCACTAGTTCTGCTTTAGGAATAAAGTTCCTCAAATGTCAGATACTGACTTGAGCAAAACTGACTTGCAAGTGTGCACTTTATAGCAACGGACCTCTATGCCCCATTGAAACTCAAACTGGTCAAAATAGCTGCTCAATAGAAATGGGAATGGAGGCCCAGGTGACTCACAGGAAGGAGAGCTCCTGCCCCAGTCGCACAGAGACCTTCCTGCTCGTGAAAACCCTTATCCAGGCAGTTTGAATCTTTTAGGTTCTCAAATAAAAAGAATTTGCAGTTAATCCCTTTCCCACACATTATTCCTAAACATCTCTTTCATTTTTTCTCCTCTGCTCGGGAAGAGCTCTTGAACATTGAAAAAGCTGTGTAGTAAAGACTACTCACTGGACAGAGAACAGCTCATCAAGGTAGGGGGGAGACTGGAGGTCTTGAAAGAGGAGGGTGAGAGGGAAGGGGGGACTGGGCAGGATGCGACTTTGATAATTTGTCACTTAAAGTTTCTCTGAAAAATTTTACTCTATCTTGTGCTGATTAACAGGAAGAGGGGCTTGTTTGGTCCACAGGCAGGTGGGGGCCAGTTTGAGGGGCAGGAGGCCTCAGTCATGGCATAAAGTGGTGGGGTCGGGGCTGTGCTGGAGGGGATGCTAAGAGGGCAGATTTAGCGGGTCTCTGGTTTCCATGCTGGTCCATCCTGTTGGCACTTAGCTTCTTCCAGGCTGTTTGGTGAATCGGGTGGGTGGGGTACCTTCTTTCCTTAAACCAGGCCACCTTATCCTCAGGCAGTCAAGCCCCTGCTGCTCCTTCTATCTTCAGCACGTCCCCAAGGGGAGGGCACCCTGCCTGCCCCAGAGATGGGCTTTGCCGTGGATTCCCACGGGCCAGGTGAACAAAAAGTCTGCTTGGCTTCAGGTTCAGATTGCTGGATCAGAGACAGACACTGTGTACTCTATAACTTCCCATGGTGCCCCTGTAAGAGTCACTGCTAGTCAGTCACAGTCAGGATTCTCACACGGGTGTCTAGTCGGCAATAACACATGCCCTAGATGGCGTGTGAGAAGTGTCTGGGGAATTGATAGGTTCTTAGTGGATGCTTCCTGAATGGACCTCAGAAACTTCATGTAAACGAAGAAGCAAAGTGTCCTGTCACCCCGTACCCTATCAATCAGATGTGGCGCCTTGGGGCTCCTGTTCACGAGTAGATGAAGAAACTGCTGTGCGGGGGAAATGTCCCGAGGTGTTCCTTGGGGAAGTGAAGGCGTGGCATGGCCTTGGTTCTACCTTACTGAGCAGAGACTCCAGGGGGCTAGGGCAGGCAGGAGCTGCTCGAGCAGGCTCCTGAGACACCCCGTCCTTCTCCATCCATGGCTTGGGGCAGATGGGGGCCTGGGCACAACCTGAGAGCCCAGAAGTCAGGGCTGTGGTCAGTGGTGGTGCTAAGGTTAGGTGAAGGCAGCTGGGACGAAGCCGCTGGCTGGGAGGGGCAAGTGGCTTCTCCTCTGTGGGCCCCTGAGCAGGTCACTGCCCCTCTTTGGGCCTCTGTCTCCTCATCTGGGAAACGGAGGGATGACCATCCTGTGTTGCAGGCCTCACAGGGTAGTGATAAGGTTCAGAGCAGGAAAGGACTGTGCAGAACTTTCTCCTGTGCTCCACCTGGAGGGGTGAGGGCGAGAACAATGATGATACTAATATGATACTGAGTCCTCAGGAGAACCTGTGAGCGAGGTAGATTCTCACACTTTCCAGTGAGGAAATGGGCTTAGGGAGGCCAGGCCGCAGGCCCAACGCCACATACCGAGAAGATCCCCAAACTGAAGACATCCTAAGAGATCCCAAACCCACAGGCCACGTGCACAGTCAGCAACCATAGGCAGGCATCAGCTCAACGCCCCACACCCCACAGGCAGAGAACAGCCAGACAACAGCCACACCAGGGGCCAGAGCACAGCTCAACAGAAAACACTGGGGCTATGCGTGTAACAGGCAGTCAACGCCATCTACCATCTGCAAAGCCCAGCCACATACCGGTAAGGGCCTGCAGAGGTCTCACACCACAGGAGGAAGGAGTACAGGTTTTCTTCTGGAGAAGACAGAAGCAAGCTGTTGCTCCTAGTCTGAGGGTCCCTGGAGGGAAGCCCTGTTACCAACACCCCAGGAAGGCATTGCTACAAACAGAAAGAGGAAGAAGAACATGAAAAGAGAATTGTTTCAACAGTTTCCTCAGCTCCTGGGGTGTGCATGAAACTTGGCAAATCATAGTACTGGGGCAGTCATTTCCTCAGAAGGAGCCAAAATCTGCAGTTCAGGGAGTGGGGGGGTTCATACCCTATCCCTGCATTCTGCCTGTGGTGTGTGGCCCCTTCCTCACTTAGCTCCAGCTGCAGTGTAGGAGGGGATATCGGCCCGGGCTACAGACGGAGCCAGCAAAATCATCCATGTCCAGTGCCCAGACCATAGCTTTGCCCACCCCCTGATTCAGATAGCTCACGTATGTGATGAGTGAGATGGGGGTTGTTAGGCCATATTTAGGCCAGGAACAGGAACCTTCTTATCTTAAAAACCATCTTATCCTGTCTTGCTTTGTACCTTGTATCTGCAGGCTTGTGTTTGCCTTAGGCCTGGAGAAGCCATGTAGAATATAGAAACCATCTTTCCTGTCTTGCTTTATACTTTGTTTTCTCTCCTAGGGGCTTGTGATCAGCGGGCCTGGGGGGGCCTGGGTGGTCCAGACGGAGGCCTGGGGGCCAGGGTATGTAGTCGGAGGGCTCGGTTATGCCCCGAAACCCTTGGTAGTTAGAGACAATGCAACGAAAACCCCCTGAAGCATTGAAGGGGGAACAGCCTCGTTTACCCCCTCCTGTACAACTCCATACCCCTTTTTGCTTTGAGAGGTTATGGTATTTTCTAGCCTGACCTCCCACAGCTCAGACATGCCAAATAAATTCTAACAGATCAATTTTGGTCTCCTGAGACTCATTCCTCCGGCCGTGCCTAACAGAGATGGGGGAGCCCAGGGAAACCCAGCCAAGCCAGCTCCAGAGCCCAGCTTCCTCCTCTAGACAGGGCCCTTTTTTCTCTCCAGCACCCCCAGGCCCATGAGTGGGTGAGGCTTTTGGACATAGCCCTGGGCTGGGTGTCTAGATAGCTGAGGCCTAATCTCCACCAGGCATGACTCATTCATTCTGGAATCTCCCTATCCTGACATACGCATGGCCTGAGGTGAAGGCAAAGGAGTGGATGGGTACATGGACTTCCTTAGGTTGGAAACCTTAACATCTTTGGCCTTTTCTGTGTTGAGCTGCTGTGTTTGGGGGTACTGTTTGCGGGTCGTGGTGAGTTCAGTTACCGCAGGGAATGACTAAGCTTCTCCAAAGGTCTGTATCAGTTCCCGTCTTCATGTCTTTGTGTCTTGAAGGGCCTTCTCTTCTCCACCAGATCCCTGAGGCTTCCTCAGGGTATGGCTGTGTGTTCCCTCAGAATGGGCATCCCTGTCCCCTAACCCTGCCAGGGTGCCATGGCTTATCCTGGGGATAAGGCCGGAGATTGGAGGGTAGGGCCCTCCCCTCCTACACATGTCCCCCAGGTGGGTGGGTATGAAACTTCTGGTGAAATGAGAGTCATGGCGAAGGCAGCTCTGGAGTACTGTGTATAGCTTTCAGCGGGTACCACTGAGAATGCCGAGGGGGTTTAAAACACAAGCCAGAATTTTCAGTTCTTCATTAAACCAGGGGCCTATGGACTAGCTGGCTGTTTTTATAAATAAAGTGACATTGGTGCACAGCCATGTCATTCATTGATATATCACAACTACCTTTGCACTACGATGGCAGAGTTAAGTAGTATAGAGAGACCATATGGCCATAAAGCCTAATTTACTATCTAGACCTTTACAGAAAAACTTTACTGCCCCCAATCTAAAGAAGAGGAGCATATGAAGGAAATGAGAGAGTCATTCTAGAGTACAAATGTGTCTTTCCAGAATTCTACTCCAGAAATCTCGTAGAACTCTCACAGTGACTCTAAAACCCAAAATAACTCTAGTATAAGGAAATGATTCACTCAGAATTGTACCATGGAGAGTAGGCGTGATAGACCTTTGCTCTGTTACTCCAAAGTCTACTTACAGAATGCTGGCAATCACTTCCAAAGCTTTGTAAGTTACCACAATTTCTCTCAAGGCCCTGTCATGCAGGGTGTCAGGCGGGGTCTCTGGTCCTGCTCCCCACATAAGAACGCAGGACATGGTGAGGTAAAAAAGGAACACCCACGGAGACATAGATAGGGGAGTCATACCACTATATTCTCTCTGGCGGCTGGGTTGGAGACACAGGAAGCAGGAGCCACATGATCCGCAATCCACTCTCTGCCGTCTGCTTCTCTCTGCCAACCAACCTCACTTGCTAGCTGCAATCTACAGTGCTAACTGCAATCCGCTCTTGCTAGCTCAGCCCCCATCTTCTTGCTAGCCCCCATTTGCTGCTAGCGTAGCCACGGCAGTTATATTAGTGGCCAATGGCTCACTGGTTACAGCAGACAGCCAACTAGCCACAGCTGATGGCCATCCAATCACAGTTGATGGCCATTTACTACATGAGCCAGCACCTTTCCACGTGAGGCCGAGAGCCTGGAAACTGCACTCCTGGCTCTGTCCCTACAGCCCTCTTCTTGCTAAAGGTGTAGAACTTGCTAAAGGTATGGAACCCATCTACTCAAGATTGTGACCTCCATCTTTTCATGTAGTTACCCCAATGGCAGTGGAAATGGAGAGAAAACAATGGGTTTAAAAGATAGGAGAGTCTAGTGACGTGCAAAGAAGAGCAGAGATGAGTGATCCGCGGCCTGGGCGTGGTGGAAGGAATGTCGCAGACTCGGTTTCTCAGGTCTTACCAGTTGCTGGCTCCAGTCTTTTGAGAAGTCCAGTTGCTCTAGTCTCTGTTTGTTCTTGGGTTTCCTCCATTCCTCCTGGGTTTCTCTCCCCTCTTGCTTGAGAAAAATAGGCATGAGCTAGGTAAAGGAGGGAACAAATAGATTAATAAGGTGATGAGCGGCTGAGTGAACGGACAAAGGAGTGACAGTGACCAGGGCAATCAATTCATGTCCCGAAATGTTGAAAGAGTGAAGAGAAACAAGACTGAATCAGGAGCAAAAGAAAGGCCTCCCTACTGGGTGTGCCTCAGAGGGATCCCTCCCTCCCCTACTAACATCAGGGGGTTCTCAGTTCTTCCAGGCAGCCAGGACCAATTTCACTGCAACAGAGAAAGGGGTCTGGGTGGGAGAGGAAGAGAGGAGGGAGAGGAAGGTGGAGCATAGATGGGCTCCGTGGAAGCTCTATATGAACCTCTCCTCCCCTCTACGTGGCCTCCCAACACTTCCCTTTCAGAATCCCAAACTTGACTTTCAGTGGTGAGAGGGTGTGGCATTCACAAACACCCCAAAAGAGATGTTCTGTGGCAGCAGTAGTAGCAACAAGAAACCTTTCAAGAACTGAGAGCCTGGGATCCTCAGACACACAGAAAGCCCCAGATCCTTCTCTGTCCTAGGCTGACTCACAGCTGGGGAGGAGAAATGTTCAAGGCCCAACCAGTGTGTCAGAGCTGAGGGGGTTCCAGTATCCCATCTTCCCCAGTGCCTCGTTTTGCAGGTGAGAGAGCAGAAGCCCAGAGAGGGGAAGGAATCTCTCAGGGTCACACAGCGACTGGCAGCGTAGGACAGGAATCTACCTCCACATGCTTGCCTGTATGAAACTCATGTTCTCTGGAAGACTCCCAGGTGATGGTCACAGAATAACTACCAGTCCTGAAACTCACCGTAGCATGTCATCGGTGCTCAGTGACATTGGTGGACTGGAATGAATGATATAATGGCCAGCTTTGAACCTTGGAGTTGACTCCAAATCCTGTCTTCCAACAGGAGGTCTCGCTCTCTTTTGGTCTGCGTGAAAAGGGATTTGCGACAGAAAGAGGTGCTGCCATGAATTGTTTCGTAAACAGAAGACGTTGGGGAATGAAAAGAGGACATGAGCATGTATATCCGAGGAATTTAAGCCCAGAGGAACACAGCACTGGACACTGAACCCTGCTGTCTCAGGCATCCTACTATCTCCCACCCTAGAAACAGAGGAAACAGCTCACAAGTATCCTTGGAGAGGGTGGTCCCATGACCCTCATCTGGCCAATCAGCATCATCCATCCTCCACAGCCACAGTGATTGGCTCCTGTGACCAATCAGGTCCTTGGGGCCAGCCCTTCATGTTGGAATCAGTGACAAGTGAAGCTGAATTTCCATTGGGGTCCTGAGGGGATATAACGTCATCCTGTGGCTGTTTCTGACCATCTTGCTTCCATAAAAGGAAAGCCCACCTGAGAATGACACCAGCATAGAGGGACGGAAGCAAAGCCAAGAGGTAAGGAGAGAGATGGTTCCTGCTGACGTCATCGAACACCCAGGTAAAACCTTGTCTGAAGCTCTCAGCCTTTAGACTTCCTGGTCACATAAATTATTTCCTCCTGCTTTGATTGTTTGCTTGTTTAAGCTGTTTTGGGATTCCCGTCACTGACCGTTTTTTTCCCCAGCTGGCTAAATGGAGCACCCTGGAACTGTAATAGTGTGGACTTAGGCTAGCTTCAAGGAAGAACTTCCAGATAACACTGTAAGACTGCAGTCTAGAGTGGAGATCAAATGGATTCAAGCAGTGCCTGTTGAGGGCCAGCTACAGGCTGGGCCACTCACGATACCCAGATTAATCCTCATGGGATTAACCCAGTTAAGGTAGCTTCCCTGTGTGGCTATGAAGGGTGTGGCATGGCCCCCTCCTCTGGGAACTGTGAGTCACAAATTTTCTGTTCATTGGCAGTCGTTTCTTGATCTGTTGGCCTTACTGAACCTCAGATCGTTTTTAAAAATTTCTTTTTATTAGTTTCAGGTGTACAAAGCAACATAATAGTTAGACACTTAAACCCCTCCTAAAGTGATAACCCACCCCCCCAAGCTACTAGCCCTCTGACATCTTATACAGCTGTTACAATACCATCTACTTCAGCCATAGCCTGGGGCCACCCAGCAGGAGCCAGAAAGAAATCTGCAGATGGCTGCCGCCTATGCTGTGCTTAGAAGTGCAGTGAGAGGCCAAGCCGTGAACCAAGGCTGGCTGCCACTAGTGCCAGCTTAGGGCTGTTCAGCCAGAGGTACAGGACACATTCAAGCCAGATGCTGCATGTCTGGGTTCTGCGAACCTTTGAGAGACCCTAGGAAAATCTACAGCTTGAGCCAAGGCAGGTGGTCTGCACGAAAGAGCTCTTGAAAGCAGCCTGTGTGTGCCCGAAAGTTGGATGGGGCCAGGTCTCAAAGCACCAGGGTGTGGGGAACTAATGGTGGAGACTCAGAAATGGCAGCCACCCATGTTCACATGCTGGGAAGGGGGAGGGCTCAACAAAGAAACAATGACCTCTGCCAGCTCCCCCGTTCAGGAGAAAGCCATCTCTTCAGCCTCCGTTCCAAGCCAGACAACTCAATTCCCCCCCCCCCCCCCCCCCCCGTTTGTCCCTGCTACCTTTCCAGATGCTGCCACAGTTCTGGAGCTCAGAGTGAGTGATTCCATTGGTGGGTAAGTCTGCACTCAGTCCCTTCAAGAGGAGCTCCTGTGAGTGCAGCCACACTCTGTCTCACTCAGTCACAATCTCTGCTGGTTTCACAACCAAATAAATATTATGGGGACTTTTCTCTGTGGCACTGGAACCCTGGGCTATGGTGGGGCTGGGATCTCTTGCTCTTTTAGGGGATGCAGGGGACCCCCACAGCCAAAATAGCCCTCCCAATCTTTAATGGTCACATGTGGGTATAGGACCAGCCACTCAGTGTCTCTGATCTTCCTACCAGTCTGGAGGTGGCTTCTTCTGCACATCCTTAGATGAAAACCCCAGGGGTCCATGATGTCACAGGGTGGCTCAGTGTAAGGCCTGAGTTCCTCCCTTTGGCCTAAGTTTAGCCAGCAGTTCTTTATCAGGTTTCTAGCGTTCCTCTGTCACTGGGGTTGACCATCATTAATTTCTTCATATCCTTAGGCAGTCAGAAGATAAGTAAGAGGGGACTTGGAAAGCGCCCTCTCGGTACCATCTCCCACAGTTTATAGAAGCCTTTTCCCATGAATGGAAGAGTCCCAGTGACCATCTTATAGAGCAGCACTCCCATGCTCCACACGTCTATTTTTGGGCCTTCATAGTCTTGGCCCAGGAGGAGCTCTGGGGCGGCTTAAGGGAGGGTATCACAGAATGTACTCAGCTCATAGCCGATGAATTCTTTGTTCAAGCCAAAGTCTATAACTTTTGCATCCTGTTCTGAATCCAGGAGCATGTTCTCTGCCTTCAGGTCCCGGTGAACAATGCCCCTCCTGTGGCAGTGCTCCACGGTGGATACCAGCTGCCTGAAAATACCTTGGGCCTCATCCTTGTTCAGGCGGCCATGGTTTGTCAGGTAATCATCCAATCCCTGCACATGCTCCATAACAAGGTACAGCATTTTCTGAGTTTCAATGACTTCAAATAACTTCACAATATTTGGTTGGTGAAACACCCTCAGGTTTCAAAATGTCTACAGGAGCCTTGCTGGTGAATGACTTTCACAGCCACCTCTGTCCCTGTCAGAATGTGCCGGGCCAACCTCACCTTGCCAAAGCTTCCCTGGCCAATGGTGTTCAGAAGTTTGTAGTGGTCAATATTGGGCTCCTTGTCAGTAGAGATGGATGCAAGGTCATGCGACATGGTGACCTGCTAACTACACTAACAGATAATACTAACTATCAATACCTACTCACTATGCTAACCAACAGTACTAACAAGGCTAAGTATGTTAACTAGTACTAACAATGCCAACTATGCTTACTAATAATGGTAATAATAGTAAACAATGCTAATTGTATTAAATATACTAACAAAGCTAACTATACTAACAAAATTTAAAGAAAAAATGAGAAAAAAAACAAGGAAAATAAAAATAGAGAAATGTGAGAAAGGAGAAATAGAGAAAAATGAGAAAAGAGAAAAAAATTGAGAAAAGGAAAGGAAAAAAGAAAAGTGAGAAGAAAGAACAAAGAAAAATAAGAAAATGGAAAGTTATAAAGAAAAAAGAAAATGAGAAAAAGTGTAAGGACCCCAAAAAAAAAGACTAAAGAAAATAAATAAATGAACAAAAGAGAGAGGAGAAAACAAGCTAACTGGTTCAAGTCTGACAGGTTACCTCAAACCAGCTTCCTGGGCTATAAAGGACAAAACCCTCAGCCCAGCGAGGACCTTATATGGGATTTTTTGTAATTCCTAATGTACCACAGTGGTGCCTTATAAGGTCGGAGCAAGATACAAACAATCACCGCTGGGCATAAGACACAGGGGTTTTCTCACTTATTGGTGTCAAAACCCCTTTACTCTGTAAAAAAGTAAAAATATAAAAAAAATAAAAAGGACCCCAAAGAGCTTTTTTGTTTGTGTGGAATATTAAAAGCTGACACTTACTTCATTAGAAATTAAAATTTGTAGGCTGCTACAGTGACCTTTTCATTTATAATTTGAAAATCTGTCATAATTTTTGTCTTTTAAAGACCTTGTAGTATTTACACTTAAAATATTCAATTCTTTTTTCTTAAAGTCTAATTGTTCAAAAAAATGATGCTACAACTTAACTGATACCATGATAGTATAAGAAAATAAACCAGATAAACCACAGTTGAGAGAGTTCTTTACCACTAGACCTGCCCTGCATGAGGGACGTCTTTCAGGTTGGAATGAAAAGACACTAGGCAATAACTCAAAGCCTTATGAAGAAATAAAGATCTCTGCTCAAAGTAAATGCATGGTCAGTTATAAAAGCGGGTACTATTGTAACTTTGGTCTGTAGCTCTACTTTGTGTTTTCTACCTGACTTAAGAGACTAATGTATAAAAAAACAATTATGAGTGTATGTTTTGGGACACAGTGCATAAAGATATAATTTGGTGACATAAATAACTGGATGGGGGTCAGAGATGTGAAGGAGCAGAGTTTTGATCTGTTCTTGAAATTAAGCTGGCATGGATTCACATAAGAGTGTTGTAACTTGAGGATGTTAGGTCATTCAGGTGACCAAAATATAGTTCTCATGTATATTTGGTCTTCATCGGGGATTCTTGGCTCATAGCACGCTTGGAATTTCCTGAGTGATTTGAGCAATGGGAGCTTTATTTAATATTTGGTCTCTTGTCCTCAGTTCCTGAAATCACTTCGGAGCTATAAAGGTGAAGTGAGTTTCCGGTTAGTCATAATAAGTTCCTTCCTACCACCACTGGGTTTGTGTTAATGGAGTGACTTTCGGAAAGCACCTAAGGATGAAGGCTTGTTGCCAGGGAACCCAGTTATGAATAGAGTGTTGGAACTTTCAGTCCCACCCCCTGATTTCCAGGGAGGGGAGTGGGATTGGGGGTGGAATAATCAATCTCCAGTGGCCAACTCTCTTGCCCGTTTTAGTGAGGGTCTGTCCTCCGTGTTGAAGGAGACCCTGTGCGTTTGTCATCCCACAAATGCCTCTCCCAGGAGCGGACCAGAGGATCACCTGTATGGCTGAGTCTTATCCTTGGGGAGTCGATCTCCTCCCTTAAAACAGCACTCAGTCATTGTCTCATGATTGCTGTGCACCAAGATTCACTTTAGCTGGTTTTTTTTTCAAGTTTCTTTTGTCCTTTCTCTGCTGATGTTGAAGGATGGCCTGAATTGACAAAAACTTTAATCCGGTGCAGATTGTTTCTCTTCATCGTGAACAAATTGCTTAGTTATTTCCATAGCTAACCCACTTTCATGTTTTCCATTGCCAATTATTAGGTCTTCTCAGTTTCATATTATTCATAGTCTAATGTGATTTTCTGGAAAAGAGGAATGAAATGACTGAGATCAATGTGATTAAAAACCAGGAGAGAGAAGTCTCTCTAGTTCAGGAGTATGCAATACAGTTAGGAATCTTTAGCCAGGAATCTCTCTGCTGCCCTCTCCTACTCACTTCCTTGCCTGTCCGGACACACACACACACACACACACACACACACACACACACACGCGTCACAAGACAGCTGGGTAGGGAGGGGTGAGACAAAACTTTCCACCCCAGGTTTTCTTACTGCAGTAGAATACACGTGACAAAATTTACCACCTTCACCATTTTTAAGTGTACACTTTAGTGGTGTTAAATACATTCATCATGTTGTGCAAGCATCACCACCACCACCTCCAGAACTCTTTTCATCTTGCAAAACTGAATCACTATATCCACGAAAAAACAAATAACCATTCTTCTCAGTCCCCAGCCCCTGGGAACCACTATTCTATTTGCTGTTTATGATATTCACTGTTCTAAGTATTCTGTTCATAGATGTGGAATCATACAGTATTTGTCCTTTTGTGACAGGCTTATTTCACTTACCATAATGCCCTTGAGTTTCATGCATGTTATAGCATAATGTCCTCCTTTCTCAAATTTCAAAAATACTCCATGGTATGGACAGACCACATGTTGCTTATCCATTCATCCATTGATGGACACTTGGGTTGCTTCCGCATTTTAGCTGCTGTGGATAATGTTGCCATGAACATGCGTATATTTGATTTAAAGTTGACTTTGTCTGATGTTAGTATATCCACCCCTGTACTCTTTTGGTTGCTATTTGTATGGAATATCTTTTCCATACTGTAACTTTCGATCTATTTATGCCTTTTGATCTCAAGCGAGTCTCTTGTAGACAGCAAATACTTACATTGTGTTTTTAAATCCATTTTGCAGTCTATGTCTTTTACGCCACAATTATTTTTTCCTTCGAATGGGCCCTGGTCTTTCTTGGTTTCTGTTTGCATGGACTATCTTATTCCATCCTTTCAAATTCATATTTTTTGTGTCTTTGGATCTAAAGTGAGTCCCTTATAGATAGTCTATAGTTGGTTCATGTGTTTTTAACCATTCTGTCAATCTCTGCCTATTTAATCCACTTGCATTTAAAGTAATTACTGACAAGGAGAGACTTACCAGTTAGTTCTCTGTCATTTTGTTGTTTGCTTTCTATATACCTTATGGCTTTTTTGTTCTTCATTTCACGCATGACAGCTTTCTTTTGTATTTAGTTGACTTTTCTGTAGTGAAATGTTTAAATTCCTGTCTCGTTTACTTTTGTGTATATTCTATAGCTGTTTTCTTTGTAGCTACCATGGGGAGTACATTTAACACTCTTATGTGAGTTCATACCAGCTTAACTTCACTTTCCTATTTTTCATAAAAACTGCTTCTATCCAGCTCTGACCCAATGCCTTTTCAGTTATGGATGTCACAAAATTACATCTTTATGCTTTGCAAGTTAAAAAACATAAAGTTCTTTATTCTTTTAAAAGTACATTAGTCTCTTAATGTGGAAAGCAAAAACGTGGAGCTACAAACCAAAGTTAACAATAGTACTAGTTTGTATAATCATTCACATGTTTACTTTTAGCAGAGGTTCGTATTTCTTCATAAGGCTTTGAGTTACTGCCCAGTGTCCTTTCATTCCAACCTGAAGGACGCCCTTCACGCAGGCCAGGTCTAATGGTAAAGAGCTCTCTCAAGCTGTGGTTAACTGAGAATGTCTTAATGTCTCCGTCATTTTTAAAGGCCAGTTTTGCCAGACGTAGGATTCTTGGTTGACAGCTTTTTTTCTTTAACATATTGAATCGATCAACTCACAGCCATCTGACCTCGAAGTTTTAGAATGAAAGATCTGCTTAAGGCCACATTGGGGTCAATATGATGAAAGCTCTGCCTTCTTTCAGGAAGGTCATTAACAAGAGTCAGCAGAGCTCCTTCCACCTGCAGAGACTGTTCTGCAAAGCCCAGAGCATGAAGGTCCTGAATCGCCGCAATATCATAAAAGTGTTCTAGGTGATGGACTCACCAGAGGCACTCTAACTCCTCTGGAACTATGTTAGGGGAGGGGAGAGGTTTGAGTATCTAGTGAACCACGGCCTCATAACCGAGAAGGAGGCCTGATGCATATTCCAGCAGCTACCACCTGCTGTGCAGCACTGCCGTGAGAAGGGCATCGTCCACAAGGACCTGAAGCCAGAGAACCTACTTTTTGATGCTGAAGTGAATGTAGAAATTGCAGACGTTAGCCTCAGCAATGAGTTAATTGGCAGCAGTTGAACACTTACTGTGGCAGTCCCCAACCTTACGCTGCCCCAGAAGTCTTCCTGGGCCAAAGCCACGACCGTCCCACAGAGGATGTGTAGTGACGAGAGTTGTTTTGTATTCCATGGTCACTGGGAACCCTGCCTTTGTGGGAGAGGACTTCTGGGAGCTGTGGCAACAAAACACTGAGTGGGCACCATGACGGCCCATGTTTCCTATCTTTAAAATGGGAAAAGCGCTTAAAGAAATGGAGGACCCTCGACCTCAGTGACACAAGAAGTTTAAAAGAAATAATGAGGGACCCGTGAATAAACATGATTCTTAAGCTGTATGGTATTTATTGCCTAGTAGATTCTGATTGTCTTTATAGTTTTCTTATTGATAGGGAATTTAATTCACTTCCAATTTTTGGTTATCAACACATGCTGCAGTGGATATTGTGTATGTAAATCTCTGTCAGCACCTCTGATTACTTTCTTTCTATGAATTTCCACAAGTAGAAACACTAAGTCAAAGGCTATAAAATTTGCAGTTTCGGAGTACATATTGCCAAAGGATGCTCCAGAAAAATGGCGTCATCCACATGTTTCCAGAGGAGCATCTGAGAGTGCTTGTCCCATTGCACCCTCACCACCTTGACTAGTGCACGTTTTATGAATCCTTGCTGAACAGGTATGGAAAATAATATGTTACTTTCAAATCTGGATGCAGTGTCCATGGAAGTTCTGAGCGATGGGGGACAGAGGAGGAGAATTCTTTCTAAGGGTTTAGATGTAGCCTCACTGAGTTGTTGGTGTTTTCTTCCCTGCAGCGTTATCTTGGAGGATGAATGCAGGTGTGTGCCTCTGTTATTTTCCTCCTGGGCTTTGGAGACCCCGCCTGAACCCCCCCTGCTCCCATTCGGTACTTGGGAATCATTCTCCCTTTTCCTCCCTTGTCGCCTTTGTGGGCCAGAGATCCTCTGAGTGAGTAACGGGGTTCAACCTGTGAGATCAAATGTGTGGTTTCTTAGGGAGATGGAAGGAAATGCTGGGAGGATGTAAAACACCTCTGAGAGCCTTGGACCCACACACCCGTAGCAGTTTATTATATTTAGGACTGTCCCCAAATCAGGGCAGCTACTTTCCCGCGACTTAATTTTGGATCTCTTCAATAGCGAGACATTTCCAAAAGCACAAGACCTTCAGCAGGTCATTCCCCATCTGGGACAGTGCTGGATGACAGCCAGGTGTCCCCACTCCCTTCAGTGTTCACTCACTCAGTGTACAGTCACTGAGACCCTACTGTTCACTAGGCCTGTTTTAGACGCAGGGCGCATAGTGGGTGAAGCAGACAGAGGTGTCTGTTCTCATGAGCTGATAGCCTAGTCGGGGAGATAGGGAAAAAAAGAAGTAAAATATACACAAAGTCAGGTGGTCAAAACTAAAGTTAGGAAGGATGTTTTAACACATTTCTGAAGGTGTTTAGGGAGCAAGGAATGCAGAGGGCAGATTATTCCAGGCTGAGAAAACAGCAAGTGCAAAGGTCCTAAGGCCTCGATGAGCTACATGTTGAGAGTCTTAGGTTGTAGTCTGGATTCTCAGTTTTGCGTTGAGTCTATATTTTTCTTGGATTTGAAATCCTTGCTTTCACCTTCCTAGGTAATTAGCCTGAGCCTGGGTCACCAATCTGATGAATTCAGCAACTTGTATTCCAGTGATTCAAAGAGGAAACTCAGGTGGATTTGGGTCAAGTCAGCACATGGCCTCCCTGGCCCGGCGCTGTCTTAGGCACCAGGAGGCTGTGAAGTGAACATGAGGGGTCTCCACCTTGGTGACACCAGTCAATGAACGTCCCCCAAGTCCTCAGTCCCCTTCCACGCTGCCCCTTCCCCATCTCATTGAGCCACAAGCACCTGATCCTGTCATGCTGTCACACCGCCTCCTCCTGGATGTCTCTGCCCTGGGTGCTCTGAGCTTCTCAAAGCCAGTGTGTCACAAACGGAGGTCTCCCTTGCCTCATGGCTACCCCTCCTCATGAAGTCCCTCCCTCTTGGTGAGGGAAGCCACCAGTGGCCTCATCCTTGAGCCCCCAGGCCTGACCTCTGCCCCACCTCATCCCTCTGTTGTGTCCCACCCCATCCTGCCACCGCTGTGGGGACTTTCATCATCCTCTCTTCCTCTTCAGCCTTGGGCTGCACTCTGACCTTTCCCTCTTCACAAAGCTCCCTGGAAGGAGGTATGATGACACATGTGGACACTGAGTGACACAGTCAGGTGCTGCTGGGAATGACAAGCAGTATCCCAGAGCAGAGGACAGACAAAGGTCCCCTGAAGGGCCAGAGCACAGACTATTGTGGTGGCAAGACAGCCATAGAGGGTGTGAGGCAGGCATCACCCTGCGGCCTCTCTCACTATTCCCTGTGTTGGGGACCCAGAGCTGGTTTATGAATATTTATTATGACAAGCTGAATGAGGGGTCAAAAGACACACGTACTCAGCAGGTAGCTCCCTCAGCATCTGATCTCCAACGTTAGGGAAGTGAAAACATCGGTGTCTTTTTGATTGCAGCTGTAGTCAATACACTGACACAAAGGCAGTAAAGGCAGAAGATTTACTACTTACAGATCTCAGAAATGGGTTTGCGGGTTGGGTGGTGCAATGAGCTGGGGGAAGGCAGTCTTCCATCCCAGGGGACGGCAGGAGACAGAGAGAAGGGAAGCAAGTACATATTATTTATAAGGTGGTTGGGGTGTAGGTCACTAACTTTTTGTATGCTCTGCTCTAAGTGGTTATTGCCAAAGGTGTCCCGGGAACAGCAAAGTGGGAACTTGTGGCAGGAATCTAACTGCCCAGACCCTGGCTGTGAACAGGATGGCCATCCTGTTAAATGACGAGGCAGCAACTAAGAATAGTTGGTTTGTCATCACATTCCCCAGGGTGCCCTGTGTTTCCAAGCCTTGGTCTGGGTGCACTGTCTTCCTCTTACTGGGTTAGGCAGATGCCCATTTATTTATTCATTCACTCAATTCATCATGTATTTTGTTCCTGCTTGGTGGTAAGTCCTGGTGGACAAGCTGCATCCTCTGAGTTCCCAGGACACAGTGCACTCTCAGGGTGTGTGGCCAGTGGCCTCAGGGCTAGGACCCAGCCAGAACTACTGGAAGTGGCCGAGAGGAAAGCCAAATCCCTTATATTTCAATGTGGCCCAGAACTGCCCGTCCTTCTCTTGCTCATTCCTGCTCTATTCAGACATTCCACAAGCAGAGCCCTGTGGAGGGCTGGGGTCCCAGGGACAGCATGCATGGGTTACAGCCACAGCTGCAGCACCTCACAGTGACCAGGGTCAGGCTCGCCGTCCACCCCCACCTCGGGCAGCTCATCTGGCATAGCATCGCTGTCACACTCACGTGGAATTCGGAACGGAGGCTCCAAAGGTAGCAGTGGCTGGTCCCACTGGTCACACAGAGGTCTCAGAACTTAAGTCTGGCAGCCTCTGAAGCTGTCCCTGAAGAACAGACTGTTTGCCAAGGGGACACATGAACCCCAGGTAATTACAATCAGGTTGGTTAAATACAAAGAGGAATGGTATGTGGTGGCGGTGAGGGGGGCGGGCTGTGCCTGCATCTATCTGTCTCCCCACTTCCTGCTCCCTGAGGCCTGGCCGCTGAGCCCGCTCCTCAACACCCTTCCTTTCCCAGACTGTCCTGTCTTGGCTCAGACAATTTAGGTTTATTTATAGTTTTAAATGAGGTAGATGTATAGGTACTGACATGGAAAGATGTTGATGGTGAATTGATCAATGAAAACAACAAGTCGTAGAACTTCCAGTGGTAAAAATCAAGCAAACAAAGCCAAAACTCGAAGCAACATGTATTTACCTTTTAAAAACACTTACGTATATGGAAAGGCAAAGGAATTAGAATAGCTAAAGCAGTTTTCAAAAACTGGAATAAAGTCTTTTCTATATCTTGGCGTCAGGAGCCAGCAAGGCGAAGGTCTTTAGAAACAGAGTTGGGCCACGGCTCCTGCTTCTCCATCCCTCCTCCACTCCAGTCCCTAGGCAGGCAGCTTGCATCCCAGCCCCTCAACCTCGCTGCTGCCCAGGGCCAACCGGGGCCCAGTGGGACCCAAACTCTGCAGGCCTGGGCTCCCTTACGTCCTCAGCCCCTTCGCCCATATCAGGAGGCCCTAACAATTCATTGGCCACCTCAATTGTCAACAACAAGGGTTGCTGGCCCCAATCTACACCAGCGTAGTCCTTCCCTCCTTGAGCTTTGGGCTGCTTTCCCAAGGGAAGGACAGTCCCTTCCCACAGCAGGGAAGAGCCAAGGGGACAACTGAACCTGGACCCAGCATACAAACTTGGTGTACACCAAAGGACACAACCTGACAGAGGCTTCCGGCCCATTGGCCTGGTCATGGCCACTGCTGTCATGAAACATAGAGGAGCACTAAGCAAGACATGGGGATGCCAGGAAGAAAGGAGACACACACACACACACACACACACACACACACACACACACACGTCCTGGAGGTTAATGGAGGCTCCTGCCAGGGCTGGCAGCGGTGGGAGCAGGAAAGAGACTGTTGTTGCCACTTTTTGGGTCCCCTGGGCTAAGATCCCCAGCTGGATCAGACAGATTCTGGTGGTTTTATAGATGTTACTATGGGGAATTGAGAGCTTGGAGCCTCCTAGTCTGTCATTTGGATGACCAACACTCCACATTGTATTCTGTCTGCTATACTGCTTCTCCTCCATGCACAGTCAAAATAAGGAAAATGATACTCTGCATACATTGCATTCCGTTTTCAAGTTTGAACCAAGGTTAATAACTGAGGAAAACTGAGCTGTTGAGATCAAGTTTGTTAAGGGAATTTTATTTTATTTGTTTTGAAGCTAGCAAACTGTTCAAGTATAGCCTATAAAAAACCTTACTATATTTAAAATTAGGAAACTAAATAAATGATTCCTCATTGCTCTCTCTTGTCCAATCCCCCTATCCCCACTTCAAGGCTGCACAGCCTCCATCCCAGCACCTGGATCACTGGGCTCATCTGATGAGACATCCGCTCCCCACTGGTCTAGAGACTTCTGCTCTCGCATATCTCGTCACCTGTGTTCACTACATGCCTAAGGCGGTTGCAGCCACTAACATGGTGAGTGAGGGAAATATCTCTGGTCTCAGTCCACAGGGTGGAAAACAAATAAAGAAACAAACAAGCAAACCAGTACCATCCCTTCTGTGAACGCACAGCCTTAATGGAGGCTGGAACTAATGAGTGTAAATGTTGGGTGGGAATTATTTCCACGGCAGCCCCTGAGCTGCCATGTGCCAAATGGGATGGTGAACATAACTGGCACTGATGTTTCCTGGATGCCGTTGTAAGATCCGGGCCGAAAAGAGAAGCCTGACCATTTGCCAAAGATGGATCAATTCAGGAGTGAGAGCAAGTCCCTTCTCACCTGTTGTTTCATTGTCAGGGCCACCCGTCCACCTCTGTGTCCACCACCTGTGGAAGAAAGAAAGCTCAATATTCAGTGTTAGCTCATGAAATCGACAGATAACATCTATAATGGATAAATCAAGAGGCAGCCATTTAAGACTTACCAAAATGATGCATAAAGATTAATACAAGAAATAACAGCAAAAAAAAAAAAAAAAAAAAAGGGAAGGGAAGAGAAAGAGTGAGTCTGTAGGCTATGTTTTACGTTGTGTTATTTAATTACACTTGATTTTTAAACGTGTTTCATAAGGCTTTTTTATTTGAAAATTTAAATCTAAAGTTTTCTTCATTAAAAATTATTTCACAGTCCTCTTTTTTAAAGACAGAAAATGAAAAAAAGTTATATAATTACCAGCAGGTGGCGCTGTTTCCTATCAGCGTGAGACTTCCCTTCCTATAAATCTTGCCTCCTCTGCTTTTTCCTCACTCACCTGATTACATTAAATTTTATGGCAGTTTCCTCACAAGAAATGAGAAGCCGAAAATGATTGATCTTTACTGAGAAGATTGTTTGTTTCTATAGATTTTAAGCAACCACAAACATTTTTATAGCGAATACACGAAATTGAAACTATCAAATTATTTAATACAGTAAATATACCCTGATATTTTTCTTTTGTAAAGTGAAGGTGAGTTCAAGAAGCTCTCCACTTTTTCGTAAATATTTTCCTTCAAAGAAAAATCAGCCAAATTTCACAGAGCTAGCCTATTTCGTTACCTACTTCACCTGAGAGCTCATTAAAAAATACCAAATTTTGAAAGTACAAATGGTACTTGTTATGGCGATATAACTTGGAATCTAACTAGATGCTGATTACAAAGAGTAAGATTAGAGATTGAATTGATTTTGCCTAATTTCACCTCCACTTGCTCTCCCTGACACCATAAAGTCGACCTTGGAGCAACAGAAAAGGTTAATTTCTTGAGCAATGGTTCCTGGATGCTACTCACATAGAACGCCCAGTCCTCTATGGCACCTCAGTTCTGCTCATTCTCTCACCCTGCCCTCTCCTCATACCTTTCCCCAATCTTGTCATTCATCTCTCCTCCTCTCACCTGTCAACCTGTCTATCCACCCACTACCTGACAGCTTTCTCTGAGTGCCTCCTTTGCACCCACTCACATCACTCTCTGTGCCTCACCCATTCTTTGCTCCATTTAGCAGTGTTTTTTCAAGCATTTGTATTTCTGCTGGGACTCTTGATGCTTTAAATTGTTGTCCATTTTCACTCTCCATTGGTCATGATGTGTATGGGTTTTTCTCTATAGGTAAAGGTTAGGGTTAGAATCAAGGTTAGGGTCAGGGTCTTCCAGATTTCTTTCCTTTGCCATCCCTCTGAGCGAATTGTGCACTCTTTCTTCTATCATGGATTAAGTAATATCTCAACTGCCCCAGAAAGACAGATAACACACATTGAGTACTATGAAAATAGTTAAAGGCTATACAAATAAAAATCAACACAATGTTTACAATAAGCTTTTGGTGAGTATAGAAATTAAAGAAAATCAAAACTGTTTTTTCCCCCTGATATTGAATAACCTAGTATTGGTCTATGGCAGAGGTATTTTTGCCTCAGTTTTAAAACGAGAAATGTTAATGATGTGACCCAGGCTGAAAATGAATGTGCTGGGATCAGAATTATAACGAGCAGAGAAATATGGGGAAGGTAACCTTACTGCCATCTTCACTTCTCACAAATGAGGTTCTTTACCTTCAGTTTCTCAGGACTCAGTTCCTTTATTTGTAAAAAACAAAACAAACAAACAAAAAATGGCATGATAATATACATGCCTGAAGCCACAGCCCCTAGACCAGCAGAAATTTTCTTGTCCATTTTTAAGATCTGTAATTTTAACATACAGTTCTCACAATTCCCTTAAATTGACACACAGTAAACAGCTTCTGGAAAGAAAGGGACTTGGTAAAATATTTACCCAGTGATTCAGGAGTCATTATATGAAAACATAAGGGCATTGTTTGTACCAATAGAGGGAACTGGGGGGATTTGGCTCCATGACATGGTGATAAGAAATAGTGATAAGTACTTTCCTAGATAATTAGATCCCGTCTTTTATTGACTGGGATCTGCGCACAAAACTTACCTGCTTCCCAAAGTGAGTCTGCTCCATAGACTTATTCAGTCATTGGGTGGGGTTACTAAGTCACTCCCTTCACATATATACATTTATTTATTCATTCACAAAAGCAAGTGCACTCCTACTACGTGTAGGTATTTTTCTCACTTCTGATAATTTCTTGAAACATGAAAAAAGGAGACAGTATGAATTTCCTTTCCGTGGGCGTGAGGACCACAGAGAAGAGTTTTAGAAACTAGCATGGAGGAAAAGTCTTAAATGGGGATGGGGAGAAGTCTGGGGTTTGTACCATTAACATCTAATCCAGCACACATTTGTCATACCAGCCAGATCTGCTCAATTAGTATTTCCCTCTTTTTGTTTCTTTTGCTCAACAAAACAAACAAACAAACAAACAAACAAACAAACAAACAAACAAAAAACTTGTCTTGGTAATAGCAGTATTATATGTTATGTGGGTTAAAATAAAGTTGACATGGATTCTTTCTTTTAACATGTTTATTGAGCATCTACTATGTGTGAGGTATTGTTCTGTGTGCCAGGGATGCAGCAGAGAAGCAGGCCAGCAGACTGACTCAGCAGGAGCTTATATTCTGGTGAAGGGAGACAACCAATTAATCAACCAATCAATAAATAAGCTAACAAATAAGAAAAATATCAGATGGTGGTGTGTCAGTTCAGATGTCCAATGATTGGACAGCTATGTTCGTTTAGGTAATGAAGTGGACATGTTAGGCTGAGAACTGAATGGTGGAATGATAATCATAATGAGATTGGAGGCAACTGCATTGCAGGCATCCTGGATGGATGGCAAAATGATCCAATGCACAACCGATCCTGGAACCCAGGCAGACCTCTGTATTTGGAGCAAACTCATGGAAGGCGAGAGTGGTAGGAGACATTGGCAAGTGTTAGGTCTCTGAATGTTAGAGACCTTGACTTAATGTTAGGTCTCTGAATGCTGGGTCTCAGAGACCTTGACTTACAGACAGAGCCATGTCTGCAAGAAGATAACAAAATGTCTGTTGGCCTGCACCTGCAGACAGAGCCAAACTTGCGATAACAGAAAATGCCACAAAACAGCTACTGGCTTACAGGCAGTGAGCATTTTCTGTTCAAACACTGCTCCCCTGTCAGCACAGCCCCTATAAACCCTCTTCATCCCCTCCCTCGGGGCTGCAAATCTCCTTTAGGCGGGCAGCCCGGACTGTAGCGGTCTTTGCTCAGTCCGATATACTTTTCTCTTACAATAAAAACTTTCTTAACTCGCCTGACCATGTGCGTTCCTTTACCGGCCGACCTATCAGCCGGGACGTCGTTAGAAACAAGGCTGTGTGAGATTCAGCATTTTTGATGTTTGTGTACATGCAGGCAAAACCAACTATATCATACATATTCCTTGGTTGACAGCAAGGTAACACGCATTCCAATTTCAGAGTTGTTGAAACTTAAAAAAAAAGTGTCTTTAAATCAGTAAAATACAGTGCTTTAGATGTGTTGCAGAAAGTTCTATGTAAACAGAATGTTTTAAGTCGTTTTAACGGAAATCTAGTTTAAGCTGTCTTTGTTCAATCTTTTGTGAACTATCACCTCCATGTTTTTATTTGTTATATATTCCGCTACTCAGAACAGAGCTTAAATGTAATGAGAATGTTTGTTTAGTCTGGTGACTAGATTATTTCAAGAGTAATTGAGCATCTGAAAAACCAAGTCTAAATTTTTAAAACTGAAATTTAGATAAAATAAAATTAAATGCTCAGAAAAGCTTCTTATCAAGCTCACTTTAAGGTGTAAAAATAATTCCTTATCAATGACTGAGTTGCTATGTAAATTTTCTGTTGCTCAAGATAGGATATGCTAAGTATTAGGGGAAGTAATAAAGTTATTTCTTTAAAAATAGGTGTAAATTACCATGACAGGTCTGGAACATTTACAAATAAATTAGCAAGACTTTCTCAGTAATAAGTTTGGGGATCTTAGTGCTCTGTCCACTTTTTTCCAATTTCACTCCCAGTCCAGTATCTGTAGAGAAAAAATAGCATGCCACCATTTAGGAGAAGCTAAGAAGTTTCTAGATGATTCAAAATGAACTTTAGAGAGCTGACAAAGTTGCAAGTATAGGAATGAGCTCAATATAATTTTTTTCCAGAAACCCTGGTATTTAATTCTTTGTAAGCAACAATAAACTGGGTATGGTTTTGTTTTGTTAACACACTATAACAAGAAAAGATAACTGCTAGTAGAAAGCACTACATATTTAAGTGTGAAACGAACTTAGAGGCTAGAAGTCACCTTGTAGTCTAGCTTGGAACAGAGGAGGCCTGCAAGGCAGATGGGAATTTGATAAGCAGCTTAGGAATTCTTGAGTTCACGGGTTTAGCTTTGCTTCACTGGTGGAGGTGAAGCTCTAGCAGCAGTGGAGAGAGGCTAATTGGAGGTCACGGGAACTGACGTCTCCTTCTCACCTTGCTGTGCAGAGACTTGGTTCCTTTGAGCAAGAGCCCTCTCTTCACTGAGCCCAGATCTGACACTCTAGGATTTTTATTTTATTTATTATTTTAAGCATCCCTCACATATCACTTTGGCCTACCTCTATGTTCAGTAACAGTTTTCCAGGAAATTCTGTGCAAGTTCAGACTCATTCTATAGAGCCAGCCTTTCACTTTGAGGAGCTTCTGCCTTCATCTCCTCCACCTTGGGCAATGGGACGATGCGGTTAGCATAGTCATTAAGGCTCCCTTAACTACGTAAGGAGAGGATGAGCCGGGCAGAGCTGGCAGGTATATGCGGTGGTCTTGTAGTTTTGATGGATAATTCTGGGTGGCATTCTGTCCACCTCTCAGGAGATCACAGGAGAATGTAGTTCCCACTGCTCTCAACAGCAGCCCCCTCTGAGGCACCCTTACAGTTGACTTTCCCTCTTTCTCTCTTTCCGTCCTCACTCTCCACTCCCAAAATTACATCTTGTATTAGAGCCCTACTGTTGCATCCCAAATCACCACAAACGAATGACCACATTTATTGCAGATAATAAGTGTGTCACCTATTCCATAGGTCAGAGATCCAGCAGGAACGTCTGGGTTTTCTGCTTATGTCTCAGGAGGCTGAAATCACCTGGATTTTAGAGAAGTTTTCTAATTTAGTTGTCATTTTTATGAACTTGTAAGAGAAGGAAGTAAGTATTAAATTGAAACAATTTCTCATGGCTCCTTAAGAATGCCTAAGCTAGTTGAACCTAAGATTGACAGCTCCTTGCCTCTTGATTTTTTAATTTCATAATACACCCCACTTGACATTTCATATTCTTCCAATCTAGTAGATTGATTGCATTGATCTCATTTACTCTTCCCAAGAAGCCTGAGAGACTTTATTACCTTAATTTTATAAACAGATACTGGGGCTCAGACAGTTCCAGAAAATTTCTCAAGGTCACACAGCTAATGGCAGAAATGGGATGAAAATCCAGGTCTATGTGATGCCAGATGCCTACTTCTTCCACTTGACCATGCCCACCTCCACAATCGAGCAAATAAGCAGGTAATCTGAGAGAAGGCAGTTTTGCACAGCCCCAGATAGAGACTCTTTAAGTGGTTCAGTTGGAGAAAATAATGTCATTCAACACAGATAGCACATGGTACTGATCCCAGATCCCAGTCCTGATTTTATCCTATAGCCTCCTCCTTCTAAAAAATTTAACAAATCTTCGAGCGCTCAAACATAGCCCTGTAAGAGTTTCCAGGATTGCATCACATCAAAACTGTTCATTATACAACAAGTCATTCTCTTTAGAATAAAAAGAACTTACCATCTTCAGACTTAGGAACAAATATTTCCCCTGATATGTCTCTTTTTAGAAAATTGTACATGCCGGCCCTTTTGAAGAAAAGTTAGAAAGTATTACCCACACAAAACTCAAAGCAAAATCTTTGGACTTCTACTGACTTCCATAATGGTGCGAGAACCTTAGCTAGCAGGACACTTATTTTTGAAAAAGAACTTCTTTAAAAAGCAGAAAATAGGGCGGCTGGTTAGCTCAGCTGGTTATAGTGTGTTGCTACTGGTACTACTACCAAGAATGCTGGTTGATCCCCACATGGGCCACTTTGAGCTGCGCCCTCCATAAAAAAAAAAAAAAAAAAAGCAGAAAATGTATTCAGCTGGAAAATTAATAGTTGCTTTGGACATTTTTTCTGCTTAGTGAACTTTTATTTTCTATATGGGGCTAACTATCCTATCAAGGATCAAGGTTGTCTTTGAGTGGAGTGTGCTGTTTTCTAAATCTCAAATAAATCAAAAAGAAAGAGAGAGTGAGGGAGAAGGAGAGGGAGAGAGAAGGAAAGAAGAAAATTCTTGTTTATGAATAAAGCAGAATGATGAATGACTTACTTTAAAATTTGTGATGGATCTAATTTTGTCATTATTTTTGTTTTGGGGGTAAGTGTATACATGGGATGATGATAAATATAGGTGATGCTTCCTGATGCAAAATATTATGGTAGACTGGGACACCTTGATTTATCATCCTCATTTATCCTCACAGAGATGAAGACTATCAGTGATGTGTGTGCAGTGCTGGTGGCATCTGAGGTCTGACTTTAAATTACTTGGTGACTGTTTCAGAGTCTTAAGTCTCAGGAGATGGAGCATTCAAACAAAGAACAGAGCAGGGACACACACAATGAACACACGTCTATATCTCTAACTTAGCTTCAACTCACACACTTCTTGAGTATCTTCTTTTCTCCCCCAGGCTCCCTTACACCTGGAAAATCCATTGCACGTGAACCAGGGTCTGTCTCTAGTGCCTGTTGATCTCAATGCCTTTCATGCTCTCACATTAGCTCTGTAGCTTTCCTTCCAGACCCCTATCCCTGCCAGTGTGCCTAAGCTGCCTCTACGTTTCCCAAACAAGCATGTTTTAAATGCACTTGCCAAGATAATAAAAGACTCACGTATTCAATTTTTCAGGAGTTGCAATGGATTCAGTGTTTGTGTCCTTACCCAATTCATACGTTGACATCCTAGCCCCCAATATGGTGGTATTAGAAGATAGGGCCTTTCAAAGGTAATTAGGTCATGAGGGTGGTGCTTTCATGAATAGGATTAATACCCTTATGCAAGGGACCCCAAAGAGCTCTTTCACCCTCTTCCTTCCATGTGAACACACAGTGAGAAGATGGCCATCTCTGAATCAGGAATTGGGTCTTCACTAGACACCAAATCTGCTAGCACCTTGATCTTGGACTTTCCAGCCTCCAGAAATGTGAGAAATAAGTGTGGTTGTTTAAGCCACTCAGTCTATGGTATTATGTTATAGCAATCTAAACTGACTAAGACAGGGGTATTTGAAAAGAAGCCCACAATAAGAGAGCCACTCAAAATGAAAAAGACTGCACACCAATGAGAAATTAGGAATAGATGGAAGGTGAGAGAGATTGTCCATCAGATTCAACGGAGCTCACCCCCCCGCCCCTTTATTTATGGTCACAATCTCTTGACATCGGTTGGAAGAAAGTTTCAGTACAGGATCTTCCCAACATCCTTAATTTTGATCACTCTCAAGGACTTCCTACTGTGACCCTAACCCTTGCAGCCAGATTTCTTTTACTCCTATCACCTGTCCCCTTTCTTCCTTGTTGCTTTTTCCCCTCTGTTGACTCTACTTTATAATTTTATTCTACTTGTAAGCATTTCATGCCTTACCTCCCTCTTCAGTTCCAGCGCCCTCTCTTTTTCAGTGTTTTCTGAACACATCTCTCATAAGGACCAGCAAGGTGACCTGAAAAGTCATGGACTGGAAATCAGGAGGCCATCACTCACTAGGAATGGGCTTGGGGAAAGACAGGCCCCCATTTTATTTTATTAAAAAAGATTTTTTTTTTGGATGCTCTTTATGCTTCTTCAGCACTAACATTGTGGAGTTGAGCATTTGGTTTATTTTATAACTATTCCCTTTCATTTCAAGATTTCTAACTAATTTAACCAGAACTGAAATATTCGAAAACACTGCTACTCAAAGAGTGGCCCATGGCCAATAGCATGGGCATCAACAAAGAGCATGTTCAAAATCTCAGGCCCACCCTGGACCTTCTGGATCAGAATCTGTATTTCAGTGAGGTCCCCAAATGATTTATATGCACAACTGAAGTTTACAAGCACTTATCTAAAAATGTGTTTGGGCATTGAGTTCAGGGTTTTGGGAGCACAGTTCCTAGCAGTCTGAGGGAACAAGTTCTGCCTGGGCCACTGGCAGAACTTGTTGGATGGAGGGTGTCCAGTAGATTCAAGGAAGTCCATTTTTTTATGGTTACAGGTTTTACCATTGACATTAGTGACCTTAGAACTTGCTCCTGGTGCTGCACCTGGAATGGTGCCATTCTGCAAGATCCAGGAGCATGTCTTTTACTAGCAACAAAGAGCTAAATATACCTCCTGGAAAACCAGTGACAAATGAGCTCAGAGAAAAATGGTCGTAGTTCTTCCTGCCTCTTGGAGATTTTATCCTACAAACGTCCTTCTGTCCTTTTTCTGGCCTCTCATTTCTCAACTCCATTGTTCCAAGTGGAGATATTGCTGGGAGAGATCCTCTTCTCTGCTTCCTTTCTGACTTCTTTGAATTTAGCATTCTTCACAATTTTCCTTGAAATAATATCCACTAAATGAGATGATTATCAAAAATTAGTAAAAGTAGCCAAGATATCTGGCTTAGAATCATACTCTGGTCTGGCTCCTCTTTCGATACCAAAAGCATGCTGCTCTTCAGTTACCTGTTGGGTCTGCTCCAAAGATGGCACGCGCTGCTGGAGACGCAGCTGCCATTGTTAATCCCGGAAATGAAGGTCAGAGATTGAGTTTGGTTAATAATAGGGCAATAAACTCTAGATTGTACATTATCTCAGGTAACTCACAGCCTCATCCCCCCTCTTCACAATACAAGAAAAAACACGAAGTTAATTTTTAAAGGACTCTGAGCTGCAAAAATAAATATTATATAAGAACCATGCATGGGAGTTGATGTGTTTTATACCTCATGTCTCAGAATTTATATACCCTTGCTTCACACTTTGTTCTAATAAGCCTATATATCTAATTTCCAAGTCACCATAAATTGAAAATAGACAAATATGGCCATACGTAAGTGCACTGTGACAGCTACTGGGGATGGAAAATACAGTAAAATGCAGAACCTCCCCCACTCCCACACACACCATAAGTAATATGAAACTATTTTATGTAGGGGCAAAAATCCATCCTTACATTTGTCTTCTAGCCCTGAAAGTATTATTGTATTACAACTCAATACTCCAATTAATATTATTAACAATAATGCTGTCATACAGAAAATGTGAAAACTTCTCCAGTAAACTGAAAAATAAAAAGACAGTTAAGCATAATGGTTTAACTGTAAAAACTGTGACCATAACATAAATGGAATTTAGACAAATCTCCACTAAAAATAGTTACAATAAAATTCTGTGGTGCTATTCAAGGATTCAGACTAGATAGAGCTTTATAGAACCTTATGTTTTGCATAATCCTTAAAGTTGTTCAAGAGGTTCTGATATACATTATTTTCTCTTATCCAAATGTGATTAACAAAAACTTGAGATGAGTTTGAGTAAACAACTGAAGAAAGATAAATGGATTTTACACGCAAGGCAGAAACCATCTCTATGGAGGCAAGATGATTTCTATGACTGAAATTACAGATAAAATGTTTTAGAGATACGGCAAAAGGAACAAATGTTTGTAGACTCATACTTTCCAGGCTAGGAGAAGCTTAGCGATTGCTTGGTCCAATTACCCATATAATACTCAAGACCCTCCTACATCTCTGATAAGTGATGCTTCAACCAGGATTTAAACATCTTAAGGAATGGAGAAATAATTACCTCTATTTCCACTTCTTTCATGTTTAAGTAACTCTGTTAGAACACTCCCTCTTGTACCAAGTCATAATCTACCGCCTTGCATCCTCTGCCAATAATCTCTAGCTGTATCTGTTTTGATCTTCTTTAGTTGGGAAATGATTCAGGAATAGAAATAAAGAGAGGTGAGAGTGCTTTTTTTTGAAAAACCTATTACGTGAAAGAGAAATTGAACTTGTATCCTAAGGTCATTGTGATCTGAGAGTAGAAATTATGGAAAGGCAAAAAGAATATTTAAGCAATTTTTCTGTCCACCAATGTAATAAACTGCTTTGAGAAACCCTGAGTTTCCCATTGATGGAAGCATTTTAATTGAGGCCTGATGACCCATTGTCAAGATATTACAGAAAATGCTTCTGTATTACTTGGGAGATTGTGTTTTACAAAACCTTAGTTTTATTCACTACACCATTGTGATTTCTGGGTTACAACTCAGTGCTCAACATTTAATCATCATCGTCACCATCATCACTAACAACATACTGTGCTCATATGTACCAGGCATAGTGCTAAGCATTGTATATATATTATCTTTAATTCTTTTAACAACCCCTGGAAATAGATTATTAATATTTCCACTGATGAATAAGAAAACCAAAGCTTACAAAGACTGAGAATTCTGTCTTTAAACTACAGGGACTGAGGGCTGGCCGGGTGGCTCAGGCAGTTGGAGCTCCATGCTCCTAACTCCGAAGGCTGCCGATTTGATTCCCACATGGGCCAGTGGGCTCTCAACCACAAGGTTACCAGTTCAATTCCTCAACTCCCGCAAGGGATGGTGGGCAGCGCCCCCTGCAACTAAGATTGAACACAGCACCTTGAGCTGAGCTGCCGCTGAGCTCCCAGTTGGCTCAGTTGGTTGGAGCGCATCCTCTCAACCATGACGTTGCCAGTTCAATTCCTCGACTCCTGCAAGGGATAGTGGGCTGTGCCCTCTGCAACTAGAAAACGGCAACTGGACCTGGAGCTGAGCTGCGCCCTCCACAACTAAGACTGAAAGGACAACAACTTGAAACTGAACGGCACCCTCCACAACTAAGATTGAAAGAACAACAACCTGACTTGGAAAAAAGGCCTGGAAGTACACACTGTTCCCCAATAAAGTCCTGTTCCCCTTCCCCAATAAAATCTTTAAAAAAAAAAAAAAAACTTAAAAAAAATAAACTATAGGGACTGAGAAAAGGTCAGCGGTTGCCAGGGACTAGCAGCTGGGGGAGGTGTTGATTATAAAAGGGCACATGGGACATTTTTGGGGCTGATGGAATTATTCTGTATTGTGATGGTGGTTACATAGCTGAATGCATTTGTCAAACCTCATAGAACTGTACACTAAAAAGGATAAATTGTACAGTGTAAATTGTATCTCATTAAATATGACTTTTAAAATCATGCCTTTGATCATGCAGCTAATTAGTGCTCTTCTATGAGCTGAGATATTTATAAGTTTGGATTCTGAGGTTATTTGCTCATTGCCTGAGGCCTATAATTTGGGTAAGATGCCACATTTACAACTGTGGTGCTTGGCCTAGGCCCAAAGTTTATGCAGATAGTATCTTATAGGGACATCTGTATCATAATAATTTCTATCACATTGTACTGTATTGATTATTGTGTTCACCTCTGTAATTCACTTTTCTATTCATGGCTTCCAAACATGCTACACTCTGATTAACTTGAAAGAGGAAACATTTTCTTTATCTCTAGAATTATAATTATGTCTATAATTCTAGTATTGGTCACAGTAGTTGATTCAGGCACACAGAGTCTTTTCCTCGATAAATAACACTAGGAAAGCTGAGATTTGGATTCAGTATAAGGAAACATTTCAGATTGTCACTGCTGCTCTGAGATGGGCCAGGTGCCCATTACAATAAGGGTGGCTTATATCAGAGGACAAAGTATGTCTAAAATCACTTTTAACTGAATTTATCCAAGTGCCCAAATAAAAAATGCTCAGTGATTTCTCCAAAGGCATGAACAAATTGACTTAAAGATTTATAAATACAGAGGGTGCCAAAAAAGTGTACATACGTTTTAAAAAAGGAAAAAAAACTGTATTAAAATTGTAATACTCTGTCATCCCCATAAACTTTAATTGGAAAAAAAATTGTAATACTTAACATATACCGATAACAAAAGATGAATACGAGTCATGTGTATACATTTTTTTGGCACCCGATACAGAGCGTTATGAGAGATAAGAGAGGCGAGCCTTGCTTTGCTTCTATTCCCACTCAGCTTTCCTTCTGTGCCCACTTTTCTTTTGTGAACATGGAGATTCCTGCTGAGGGCAACTTGAGGGCAGGATTTTGAGGCAACGAATGAATGAAGTCACTACGAGTAATTACTTTTATAGAGGAAGAATATTTTTGTAATTATCATGTCTAAAGATATTTCTCAGATCATTTGTTTTATGGTAACTGAAAATTGTTACCAGTCAAAATAATCTGAAGTGATGAGTGTTCTTTTAATAGTAATGATAAGAAAAAATGGGTAAGAGGTTAAATCGATCTAAATTGTAACTTTTAAAAAAAAGCAAATAGTATAATTCCTATTTTCTTCACATATATTTCAGATGTCCAAGTCAGATCTGCGCACACTGCAATAGTCTCTGAAATTGTCTTGATCCAACATGACAATAGACTGTATGTGGCCACGTATGCAGGACTGAAATTCCCACATCAAACCTCCTAAGAGGGAGCATGATTAGATACATATTCAAAGATGCAATCCAGCAGGAATTGAGGTTGTCAGCTCTCTGTAGCAAAAGGGGTGCAGAAGACTGCAAGGTAGGCAGTATGACGTAGGGAAAGTCAGACGAGCTCCCGAGCTCCCTTCCCATCTCAGTGCATGACTTTAAACAAGTCAGTATGTATTGGGCTTTTGTTTCTCACCTGCAACGCGAAAGGTACACAAATGCGTGCATAGGTTTCAGAAAGAAACGGATATTATCTCAATAACTAATGTATTCAACATTTTAAACAAAATTCTGACCCGATATTGGGAGTGTCTGGAAAATTCATGGTTTTCAATATCTGTACAAGTTTTGAAATGTCAAGTCATTGTGAAAATGTCTTTTACATGTTTTCCAATGTCCGGCCAATCAGGACAAACAGCAACCCATGTGAATTGAGTAAGATAAAGACTTATTTTTAAATAGAAAAACCTTGCCCCATAGAACTTGTGTCACTATGAAAACTGAGAAGTATTAAAGACCAATTTCTTATAGTTACTCAATAGTGTTAGAAAAGGTTAAATAAAAGGGACAAATTGCCTAATATGTACTCCTCCTCCAAAATGTAAAACAAAATTAGCAGTCACATGAAGCAACTGTATAAAACCAGGAAGTCCTTAAATAGGAAAGTAAAGAAGTAAATGTCTACTGCAGCAAAAATCTATAAAACATGAAAATATACAAATTAGTGTGTATAAGAGACAAGGAAATCGAGAATTGCCTAGCTCAGTGTGTAGCAAGACTTGATAGTACATACTTAATTCACAGCATAAAATCATAAGGATAAACTTACCTAACAATTTAGTTAGCATTATTAATAATATGTTATTTTCTGTAGTGTTCTACAATTTGAAAAAATGTTTACATACATTGTTTTATTTGAGATTCAGCAAAACTCTGAGGTAAATAGAGTGGCTTTATCCCATTTAGACACCTGTCCGTACCTCCCATCCCAGGTGTCAATGGAAATAGCCCACATAAATCAATGAGTAAATCCTAGAGGTCACATACCCTTGTGTGCATTATGAGGCCAGCTGGTAGCCACTCTTTCTACTTCCATTTCTGGACCTCAAAGAAGTGACACACAATCTCCAAATCAAAAGTTGTGTCACTTGCAGATAGCTAGAGGTAAATAGAAAAATTAGGTCTATGTCTTCAGAAAGCTGTACTTCTAAGCATGGGACATACCAGATCCTGACCATTTAAAGGCTGTTTGCACTTACGTGATGTATTGGTAAAGATTATACAGCCACCAAGGATTGTGGTAAGAACTGCATCTATTCATTCAATCAACATTTATCGAGGCCAAAGTGAAATCACCAAGAGGGCAGCAGGGAGACCTCTCAATGATCAACAATTAGGCAGCTATCCATAAACGAAAACAGCTCTGGGAGAGCTCAGGTACACGGTGGAATAAAAAAAAAAGCCTGAGAATAACTGCACAAGAAGAGAAGGAAGACAACTTTATTTTCCCTGCATCATCTTGTCCCCCAAACTGGCATTGCTCGTTGCCAAGAGGGAAGTCCCCAGCTATAAAGAACTCCCCTTACCAGGAAAGGAAGAGTGGGGTGAGTGACTGGCTTCCCTAGCCTGCCGGGTCATCACATGAAAGTCCCACTTCAGTTTCATCCTGCTCAGCTAGGCAAAACTGAGATGTATAGAGATGGCGAGAACAATGAAGAAAAACCAGGACTACCAATAGCAGCCATGCATGGAAGTGATTGAGATTCACCGTATCTGCTCTATAGGAAAAACCTAGCTGTTTTCAACAACAAGGAAGAAACAAATGGCCAGCTTAGTTGCTGCAAACTTCCTGCAGATTTTGCCAGCTTTCCCGATAGGTACATTCACTCACTTCAGCCACTTAAGTCACTTCCTGTACCCTTCCTCTATCCCGGGAGCCTGGGAAATTGCACCAGCAGCCAGCCCACGCCTCTGTGGTAGTTTGAATGTAAAATGCCAGTCTAGGCGCCCATGGATGACCCCCATAATTGTGCGTGTGCTTATGTCTAGCCCCTCTAGTTGTGCAACTGCACACCGCAAGCCTGACACTCGTCACCAACTTTCACTGTGTGTACATGCCCAGGAAAGACTATGTAGCCATGGGAGAGGACAGCTGGCAGCCATGGCTACCACAACTGCTCATGGGCCCAGATAAGGCCCTATCACCTGTCACTGGCTTGCATCACTGTGATCACCCGCAGCTGGCTTCCACACCTGCTTGCCACCAGTCCAAATCCCTCACCATGCTGTACCACCATGCACGCAGACCAAGACCCAACAGACAATGTAGTATGTGCCAACAGCCAAAGCCTCCTAACTACCTTGGCTCTAGCAGTTGTTTATCCTGACCCCAACAACTATGTGTGTGTCTGCAACTGGCCCCCACCACTACACAGGCATACAAAGCTGGCCCCCACAGCCAAATGTGTGCACACCACCAGCTTTGGCCACCACCACTGGATGTGGAGGCACAGCTAAGGAACCTGATCACTCTTATCATCACCATAGATGCTCAGTAGCACTTGCCAAGGACTACACAGTTCTCAATGCTATGGTTCCAGGGGCCTGAGTTGAAGAGATATCATGCCTCACACCCCAGCCCAATTACACCACAGATCTCTTACTTGGCACCCTGTAACGCTAGACCCAGGCACACACCACACTCCAATGTGCCCCCACCTGAAAGTGGATATCTTTCTTACCAAAGTCATTCCATAAAGTCTGGAAGAGATGACTGTTTCTTCAAAGGTGCAGCCACCTACACAAGTCTACAGGAATGAGAGAAAATTAGGGAAACATGACTCCACCAAAGGAATACTCTATCTTCCAGTTACTGGCCCCAAAGTGATAAAGAAATTGCTTGACAAATAACTCAACATAATTGTTCTCAGGATGCTCAGAGAGCTACAAGAGAACACAGATAAACAATGATATCAGGAAAGCAATATAAGTAAACTATGAGAAGTTTGACAAAAGGATAGAAAACAATAAAAAGAGCCAAAAAGAAATTTTGGACTCAAGTGTACAATGACTGAACTGAAGAATTCAATAGAGAACTTCAACAGTAGACTTGATCAAGCAGAAGAAAGACTCAGGAGGAATGAAGACAGATCGATTGACATTTTCCAATTGGAGAAACAAAAAGAAAAGAGAATGAAAAAGAGTGAAGACTACATGATCTATGGTATACCATCAAAACAACCAATTTGTGAATTATTGAAGTTTCAGAAGGAGAAGAGAGGGATAAAGGGCCAGAAAACTTATTTAAAGTAACAATGGTGAGAACTCCCCAGATCTGTGGAGATATTTGAATAGCTAAGTTCATGAAACTGACAGGTCACTAAACAAAATCAAAGAGATCTTTTCAAAGACACCTTAAAATAAAACTTCAAAAATCAAAGACAAGAGACAATCTTGGAAACAGCTTACTACAAGGTAACTACCATGAGACTATCAGTAGTTTTCTTAATAGAACCTTACAGGGTTGGAGAGAGTAGAATGATATATTCATAGTGCTGAGAGAAAAATATGCCAACCAAGACTATTTTATGGCAAAGATGTCCTTCAGAAATAAAGGGGAAATAAAGACTTTGCCAGACAAACAAAAACTGAGGAAATTTATCCTCACTAGATCCACCTAACAAGAAATGCTAAAAGGCGTGCTTCAGGCTGAAGAGAAAACACACTAATTAGGAGTATAAAAACATATTAAAATATACAACACACTGGTAAAGGTAAGTATATAGTCAGATTCAGAATACTCTAATACTCTTAATATGATGGTTATGTTAACCATTTAACTCTTGTATAAAGGTTAAAGGACAAGAATATTAAAAAATAACTATAGCTACAACAATTTGTTAATGTATACACAATATAAAAGGAGATACATCATGATATCAAACACATAGAAGAATAGAATTTTTATATGCAATGAAAGTTGAGTTGGTAACCCCAAAGCAAAAAGCTACAGTAGATTCACAACAGATAAAGAGAAGAGAATCAAAGCATATAACTACGAAAAATGATCAATTTGTCAAGGAAGGCAGCAAGAGAGGAGTAAAGAAACAAGGAAATTAAACATGTTAGAAAATGATTAATGAGAAGGCATTAGTAATTTCTTACCTATCAAAAATTACTCTAATAAAAATAGACTGAATTCTCCAACCAAAAGACATAAAGTAGATAAATGGATAAAATCAGATCCAAATATATGCTGCTTCCAAGAGATTCACTTCAGCTTTAAGGTCACACATAGGCTAAAAGTGAAGGGATGCAAGTGAAAACCAAAAGAGAGCAGGGATAGCTGTATTTATATCAGACAAAATGACTTTAAGCTAAAAATGATCAATAGAGACAAAGAAGGTCATTATATAATAATAAAAATGTCAATTTATCAAGAAGATGAACACTCATAAATATATATGCACTGAACTTGGGAACTTTGGTATTTGTCAAACCAAATACTACCAGATATGAAGGGAGTAATAGGCAGCAATGCAATAATAGTAGGGGACTTTAATACTCTACATTCAACAATGGAAAGATCACCCAGACAGCAAATCAACAAGAAAACATTGAATTTGAACCATACTTTAGCTCAAATTGACCTAACAGATATCCTTTCAACATTAGGAGGTGACACATTCTTCTCAAGCATACACAGAACATTCTCCAGGATAGACATATGATAGGTCACAATCAAGAATATTGAAATTATACCATATCTTTTCTGACCACAATAATATGAAACTAGAAATTAATGACAGAAGGAAAGCTGTAAAATTCACAAATATGCGGAAATTAAGCAACACATTTTGAAACAACCAATGGATCAAAGAAATCAAAGGGAAATAAAAATTTCTTGAAATAAATAAGAGTGGAAACACAACATACCAAAACCTATGGGATATTGCACAGGCAGTTTTAAGAGGTATGATGTTATTAATAAACACCTAAATTGAGAAAAATGAAAGTTCTCAAATAAACAAGCTATCATTATATTTCAAGGAACTAGTAAAAGAAGAACAATCGAAGTCCAAAGTTAGCAAAAAAAAAAAAAAAACCCTCAAAAAACAAAAAAAACCCAAAACAAAACAAAAAACAAAGATTAGAGCAAAATAAATAAAAGAGAGACCAGAAAAACATTAGAAAAGATTAACAAAACTCAGAGCTGTTTTTTGAAAAGATAAACAAAATTGACAAACTTTTAGATAAACAAAAAGAGAGAAGTCTTAAGTAAATAAAATCATAAATGAAAGAAAAGACATTATAACTGATACCACGATATATAAAGGTTCATAGAGACTACTATGAGCAATTAAAATGCTAACAAATTTGATAACCTAGAAAAAATGGATATATTTCTAGAAACACACAACTTACCAAGATTGAATCATGAAGAAATAGAAAATCTGAACAGACACATGAGTAAGGAAACTGAATCAGTACCCAAAACCTCTTAACAAAGAAAAGCCCAGGACCAGATTCACTGGTGAATTCTACCAAACATTTAAGTATTAATGTCAATCATTCTCAAGCTTTTCCAAATTGTTGAAGAGGAAGAAACACTTCCAAACTCATTTGATAAGGCCAGCATACCCTGATACCAGCGACAGATAAAGACACTACAAGAAAAAAAAAAAAAACACAACCCAAAACCTATAGACCAATATCCCTGATGAATATAAAGGCAAAAATTCCAACAAAATACTACAAAACCAAATTCAACAGCACGTTAAAAGGATCATGCACCATTATCAAGCAATATTTAACCCTGTAGAGCAAGGCTGATTTGACATATGAATATCAATAAATATTATACATCCCATTAATAGAATGAAGATAAAAATCATATGATCTCAGTAGATCCAGAAAAAGTATTTGATAAAATATAATACTCTTTCATGATAATAATAATAATAATAATAATAATAATAATAATAATAATAACAAACCGATCAACAAATTGGGTATAGATGGAACATACCTCAACACAATAAAGGTCGTATATGTCAAGTCCACAGCTGACATCATACGCAATGATGAAAAAAGGAAATCCTGCCATTTGGGACAATACAGGTTGATGTTGAGGGCATTATGCTATGTGAAATAAGTCAGACAAAGAAAGACATATATTGTATTCTATCATTCATATGGAATCTACAAAAGCCAAACTCTTTTAAAAAAAAGCGTAAAAAGTTGGTGATTAGGGCCTGGGAGGTGTGAGAAATAAGAACACGTTGATCAACATGTACAAACTTCCAGTTATGAGTAAGTTCTGGGGATCTAATAGCCCCAGATATAATCTCCTGGTGATTATAGTTAATAATACTCTATTATATACTTGAATGTTGCTAAGAGAGTAGATCTTAAATGTTCTTTCCAGAAAAAAGAAATTGTAATTATGTGACATGATGGGGGTGTTAGCTGGGGCTGTGGGAGGAATCATTTTGTAATCCTGGGGGCGCCAAACAAATGTATACACATGACTCGTGTATTCTTCTTTTGTTATCGGTATATATTGAGTATTATAATTTCAATACAGTTTTCTCCTTTCTTAAAATGTGTACACATTTTTTTTGGGCACCCTCTGTACATAAACGTATCAAACTGACACATTGCATGTGTTAAATTTACACAATATTATATGTCAATTATATCTCAATAAAGCTGAAAACTAATAAATGTTGTGCTTCAAAAAACAAAGAACATTTACTGAGCTCCTACTATGTGCAGGCATAGGCCCAGCAGTGAAGGTAAACAGAAGACTATGTTCCTTGGTCCTTACCCCAGGGCTTTGTAGTCTAGGAGAAGAGAAAGAAAAATAGGAAAGTTCTTTGCGAAAATAAGGGCAATTGCATGTATTTAAGGAGATGGAAAAGATGGACGTATTCCAAATGCCAAAAGAGAATAAAAAGGAAGTGGGACCCCAAAGGCTCCTATGTTGGGGCGCTGGCAAATCCTCCTGCATGTGGTGGCCCCTAGAGTCTTAACTAAGCCTCTTGACTGTAAAATGCTACAGAAATGGACGAATGGTTATATACATGTTATATAAGGAAGACTTTTATATTAGTGCAGCCAGAGTATTTTTACATTTCAGTCAGGTGAACTCTGGGGCAAGGCCCTCTGTGGTACACAAGGAATGAAGAAAGGCCAATTACTCACATCCATAACACCATCCTCTCAGCTTTCTACATAGGGTTTAGTTGAGATGAAAATATGGGAATTAAAAAACTTGCTGAAAATTGGGGCATGCTGAAATGAACACAAACCTGGTCTTTATTTTCCTTGAACATGTCAAGTTCTCACAACATTCACCACACACAATCAGACCTTTACAAATGTGTGGAGTGGAAATGGGCAAAGGGGAAAGAAGAATCGAAGGGGAAGGTGGTGGGGGTACGGTGTAAAGGTGGAAGCAGTAAAAAATAGAAGCGAACCCATTTAAAAGGCTGGAATGCTGGCTTCCTTCTGTCACAGAGGTAAATGCCACACGTCTGGATTCCAGGCCTGACCTCGAATGAGCAAATGCTGTTTTACTTGGCTCGTCGCGGCATCAGGTAGCTGTACAGTTTCTCCACAACCCGCTATGATAGAGTGAAAAGAGTAATAGGATGAGAATCAGGAGACCTGATTTTTAGCACAACACACTCATCACTTAGGCAAGTATGTGTCGAATTTGGGCTTCATTTCCAGATCTGTAAAATACAGGGATGGGGAACAAGCAATATTCAAAAGCCCCTTTGGCCATATAAGTTATGATTGTATCAGGATGGCATAATTCAATTACCATAGACTGTTGTAATGAATAAACACCACCATTTCCCAGTTGTGTGAACTTGGACAAGTTACTGAACTTTTCGGAGTGCTAGTTTCTTCAGAGGTAAAATATGGATAATGGTTCCTGTCAGGGTGTTGAAAAGATGAAATGAAACAATGCATATAACGCACCAGCGCAGCACTTGTAGCTTAATGGAGGATAGCTGCCGTCCCCTCATTGGAGTCCCTTGGTGGATGCCCCCTATGAGAGTCTTGATTCAAGTTCTATCAGAACTTGCACAGGGGGACTTGCACAGAGAAGCCACAGTGAGAGAAAGTCCAGGGGCCCAGCATGAACTCAAGCAAGCCCTAAGCGTCAGTGAGCTTCCCTTTTTTCTCCTGTAAGATGAAGGTGTGATTTCTTGTCTTGTCTACCTCTTAAGGCTACTGTGAAAGCAACGAGGATGAATGTGGAATGTTTTATGATCTTGGACGCACTCTCCAAATGTCAGTGTGAGAGGAGCGCAGGGTATCTGCACCACCACATGGCCTCTTGCTCCCTCCTGGACAGTGGCTATGGCTACTCAGTTCTCCTAGGTTATCATTCACTCCCAGGTGGCATTGAAGCAAACTCAGGGCTCAAGTGTCCTCTAATCCGTTTAAGAATTTGGATACTGAGCTTTACTCTTTAATGCTCAGCACATGAGAATTCTAAGAGGGGACATTCTCTCACAGCATTAACTATGGGGGGAATTTACATCAAAGCTGTCTTACTTCGGTCCAAGCAAGTAGGATAGTTAAGTATAATGTATTACCTTAATAGCGTGTCTTTAGCAGACCATGTCCCTCTGTACAGAAATTTTCAATAGTTGTTATAGAAAGTAGGGGTACATATTTATAACTGTAGTGCCAAAGGCTAAAGAAGATAATTTTACATAATTTTGTTTCTCTGCTCCCTTGGTTTTCTGAAACACGAATTGACTGTGCTTCTAACATGAAAAGTGTGTTCTAAGAAAACACACAGGAAGAGTCCCAAGTCTGTCCCATCATAATCTCCAGACCTTAATTCTACCCATTGTTAATTTTCCTCACCAGTCTCAACTCCATGCCTTCCTGGTAATGTACCAATGTGTTTTCCAAGCATGACCCTTGGAAAAAGTTACTCACTACTTCTAAATGACAGATCACAAAGAAAGTGCAAAGAAAGCCACTACATGTACTTTCTATCATTAGTTCGAACTTTTAAAAATTTCTTTTAGGTACCCAAAACAAGGAGGTTTTCAGTTAAGCAGTGGGAATATAAACAGATGGTCAAAAGGCTTTTGAACCTTCAAAAAGGGTGACTGTCTCCTCATATATGTCTTTGAGTAATACATTGTAGGAAGGCACCTGGTAAAGTAATTGGATCTCTGGGATGGCATAAAGAGGACTACTGATAAAAATGAATCTAGAGCTCAGAATTGATTCATTTACTTGATTGTCTACTGGCTATTTTGAAACTTCCTCCAGATTTCTATTTATTTGTCATCTATCTATCTATCTATCTATCTATCTATCTATCTATCTATCTATCTATCTATCTATTATCTATCTGTCTATCTATCTATCTATCTATCTATCTATCTATCTATCTATCTATCTACCTAATCTATCATCCCTAAGTGGCAATTACAACATGATGTAAATAGTGGCAACGTATATAAAGAAAACATAATATCCAGAATTGCAGTCATGCGAAATTTAAGATGTATAAAGACATGTCTGTGTTATGCACTGACTCGCCATCACACAGCAGCACTCCTATACTGGGTTCATACACAGTACTACATGTCTAGACTAAAAACTGGAAAAAAATTACCAAGCTATTGGTAGGTTTTCAAGTGCCCATACATTTGATGGTATGTAGACAACTCACCTGAATAACTTCTTTATACTCTTGGTGTAAAGAAGACAAACTGAAAATTATGAGGTGCTATGCAACTGTAGAATTCTTTTAACTCCCAACCACAAAACCAAACCAATGCCACAAAAATAACGTCTCTGCTTACTAATACCTGGGCAGTAAAATATATTATATACAAGAGCAGGTACTGTTTTCTTCTTTCTATAGCATATCTTCCCAAAACATGGGCTGGTATTCACTGAGATATAGCAAATTATAGAGACTTTACAAGATAATTTATCCAACCCCATCTTAAGTCAAAACATGACAGATTGTTAGCAGATTTTTAGACAAAAAGATTTCAACCATTAAAAGAAATCAATCCAAATTTGTAGCCTTTGGGGAAAGAAAACCCTATTTGATTACCTCTCGAAGGGCAAGTATTTTCACAATGAAATATTTCAAAACACAGAATGATTCCATAGGCATGGCAAAAACAGCGGCCAAATGTGAATGCTCTTTGGAAAGTTCAAAGAACAGAATATCAAAACCAAACCCCCAAATAGCAACCAAGAAAATCTTACTGCCTCTCTAAACAAATCTATAAATCTACATTCAATGCAAACTCTGCTTTATAAAAACAAGAAAACCTGAGAATACATTGTTTCCATCTAATACAGATATTGTTCCCCTTTTAAAAATGATGTGACATGAAATGAAGACAAACATTAAAAGAGAAAAAAAATAATTTTTTCTTCTCCAACCATGTTCTCTCTCTTGTTTGAAATGGAGATATTTATTGTGGAAGGTATAGAAGCACCCAGCAAAAATCTATGAGATAGAGAAATAAAAGATTCGATTTGGGAATAGAGTGTAGTCCTGCTCTCTAGGAAAAACCTCGCAGCTGTGCTCTCCTGGTTGAGTTCATTCTAGGAATTCAGGGTTTGGATTATTTGTTTTTACTAGTTAGTTTGCAAGGTAAAGCCAAGGGGGGAGGAGGAGCAATGTTGGGACATGTCCAGCTACAGCCTTAATGCCCAGTGTCCGGGTACAAGGTTTAATCCAGGGAATGCCACCTCTCACCTAGATCCAGACCATTGGCCATTAGAAGTTGAGCTGCCAAAAAATGAAGAGGCAAGGGTTAGTGGTCACCAAATGGCTACCAATCCTTCTGACGTCTTCACGTGGTCAAATACCATCCAAGCAGATGCCTTCAGAACATCTTAAAGAAAATATAAACAGGAAGCTAAGGCATGGATCAGTCTTGTCTCCTGAGTGACTCTTCTAAGATGACACAAAAGTATCAGAGCACGAGAGACAGCTCTCCTATAAAACTTCAGCCTCCAGGAAATGCACAAGCACAGAAATCACTCCATTTAAGGGCCCTGGGGTGGTTGACGCTAAACACACACAATGCATTGTCTCCCTTGCTTTCACTGGTAAATTCCCACACAGAGAAGTGGCCCTGGGCTCTGGATTCCAAAGCCATTTCCTGGTGCACTTCTTAGAACTGTGACTTTTTGAAGGGTGAAATTCTGAGCATTAGGAAAAGCTTTTAGTTGCCATAGTACAAACTGAGCCAGAACAATTCTAAGTGGAATTCACTTTCCACTCAGACGTCAGTACAGTTTCAGAAACACCATCAACTTGAGCAAGTATGATGTGCAATCTAGTTCTTGTTATTGTTTTCCATCATTAGCCTTGAAAGTTTACTTCTGGGGAGCAACATAACATTTCAAAATACTACTGGGTCAAACCTTAGAAGGAAGCAACATCAAGAAGTTACAAGTAATCCCTAAACCCCAACGCGTGTATAGATGGCTCTCTTCACTTCACAAAGTCCTTTAAAACTCGGCCCCATCTGATTTCATAGCACCCTTATAAGGGAGGCCGAGCGGGTATTATTATCTCATTTTTACAGGTGAAGAAATTGAAAAGTTCAGCCTGGGTAAGTAAATTACCAACACCCAGCCCACATTATAAATAGAAAAACAAAGACTTGGACCTTACACTCTCAGCAGCATGGAATAGTGATGGTTCACTGCATCTCATTTTCCTTAACAAAATAAAAATTAAAAAAAAATCTTTATGCTTGATATCTAGTAACTCTCTTAGTTCTCATAAACCACAACTAATTTCAGAGTACACCTACATATGGGCAAATTTTTTCTTTAATTCCCATTCAAATATTGCACAGAAATATTATAATCAACAAATATTTATTGAAGGCTTGTAATGTGGTCATTGATGGGATAGCAAGTGTTTAAGACAATAAGCTGAAAATGCACATTTTACTTATATAGCACTGACTATTCATATATATCAAACTACATAGAATATACATTTATATACATCAAATATGTAGGTAAAATATATTGGCAACTGCATTTTTTACTTTTCATCTAGATAGTTTGGCATCCTATCAGAGAAAGATCAAAGACCAAGGGGGTGGGGAGGAAGGTGCTATTCTGAATCCTCTGTTTTTCCACTGGGAACACTATGCTAATTGAAGCTCTGAGCTTCCAGGCAGGAGATGCAGATGATAGTGTTGGATTCACCCCAAGAAATGTTTTTAGGAGATTAATTTAGTTTCTCAACCTCTGAAGCAGGTAAATGATAATATGGACTCTTATCTAGAGACAAGTAAGCTCAACAATCTTAAAAAAAAAAAAGAAACTAAAATGAGAAAAGTTGTTAATGGTGAGAAATCATTTGGGAAATGGAGGGGCTTTGCGAGTAAAAAATGTAAAAATAATATTAAGTGGGTCTTGAAAATGCCCCCACCTAAAACAATGTGACAGAGAATGTACCCTCTTCCTCTCCAAGTGAAAGCTCAGGGTCTTACCTGGTTGCTGTGATCAGCTCCAAGGCTGGCTTTTGGGGATGACAGGCATTTTTCTTTGTTATGTACACATAAGTTCTCAACTGGTGACTAAAGAATGAATTTAATCATCCCCACTCACCCTGCCTCCTCCCCAAAACACACACACACACACACACACACACACACACACACACACACACACACCATGATATACCTAATCTGTGTAACGAAGAGGAAAAACAGGAAAACTGCATTGACAATTTACATTTGGAAAAGGGTATAACAGGAAATATGGTGGTGTTCCCCTGGGCATAACATCACTGTGTGGTATTTGACAGGAACAGCAAGGACCCCCTGCCTGGCTGATAGAAGGAGTTTCTTGGTCAGCCAGTCTGACTGCCCACTGTTCTGCTCTCGTGGAAGAGCTCTCTTTCTTGTTCCTTAACAGCTTTACTGAGATATAACCCACATACCAATAAGTCACATATTAAAAATACACATTTCCATGATTTTGAGTATATTCACGGATCAGTGTAACCATTACCCCAGTCTATTTTAGAACACAGTCATTACCTCAAAAAGAAACCCTGTGTCCTTTAGCTGTCACCTCCCTTAGTTCCCCTTTCCGATCCAGATGCCTTATGATGGATCTCTCTTATTCAGTGTTCTTCTTAGACACATCTAAGGTAGATATTGGAAATGATTCTCTTCTGGGAGTCTGCCACCAACTTAACAGTTCACTTCCCATTATTGTCAGTGCCAGGGACTTAAGGATTACCTTAGATTCTGAGTAGATTGTTGGCAATAAAATCCCCTTCCTCGTCTTTAACTCTATGTGCATTTGGAAGCAGTTACGCATTTTGAGATCTTTTCAAGACCAATTTATTTCAAGTTTTTAATTAAAAAATTTTAAAATTTATTTCTGGGTGCTATAATGCACTTCATTGGTCTATGTGACTGTTTCTATGCCAATATCATTGTAATGCAGGGACTCAGCTCCCGCTCCTTGCACAAGAACGCAGGATATGTCAAGGCCAAAAAGGAACACCAACGGAGCCATAGATAGGGGAGTCATACCACTATATTCTCGATGGCGGCTGGGTTGGAGACACAGGAAGCAGGAGCCACACAATCCGAAATTTGCCATCCGCTTCTCTACCAACCAACCCACTAACCAACCCCCTAGCATAGCCATGGCAGTTATATTAGTGGCTAATGGCTAACCACTAACAGCTGATGGCCACCCAGCCACAGCAGATGGCCATCTGATTACAGATGATGGCCATCTAATCACCGAGCCAGCACCTTTCCACGTGAGGCCAAAAGCCTGGGAACTGCTCTCTGGGACTCTGTCCCCAAAATCATATTGTTTGATTATTATAGTTTGTAAGGTAATTTGAAATCAGGAAGCATGGAGGAGTTCTGGTCAAGATGGCAGAATAGATAAGTGCTGTGCTCGTCTTCTCTCATGACCACATCAAAATTACGACTAAACTACAGAACAACCATCATTGAAAATTGCCTGAGGTCCAACTGAACAGAAGTCTTATAACTAAGGATATATAGAAAAAGCCACTTTGAGATTGGTAGGAGAGGTGGAGATGCAGAACTGGCTAATCCTACACCCATGTGTGGCAGGAGATACATCAGGAGGTATGTCTCCACTGTGGAGGTCCCCCTTAAGGAGCAAGGGATACCAGCCCCACACGGGGCTCCCCAGCCCAGGGTTCCAGTGTTGGGAAGTGAAGTCTCCACAACTTCTGGCTGCGAAAACTACTGGAGATTGTGGTTGAGTGAGACGGAGTGCTATCAGAGGCCTAGGTGTTCCTCTTAAAGGGCCCATGCATGAATTTACTCTGAGCTCCAACTCTGGGGCAGCAGCATGAAAAGAACCAGAGACATTGGAAGGGGAACTGAATTGTCTAGCTTCAGGGTGAGGGCAGGAGAGCCAGACAGAAGTGCTCTCCCAGACAGAAGTGCTCTCAGAAGCCATTGTTCCTTTGTTGAGCCCTCCCCTGCAACCAGCATGCAGACACAGAAAGGAATCATATCTGAGTCTCCATCAACCTTACACCATTCATCCCACCCTGGTGATTTCCTGAGACCCCAACCCACCAAACTTGTGGGCTGACCCAGGCCCCTTACAGTGTCTTTTCTATCCAAATGGCCTATCTTGGCTCATGCTGAGGACTTTCCTAAAATCTCTCAAAGGTTCACAAACCCCAAACAAGTAGCATCTGGCCTTGGAGTGCTCTGTACCTCTTGCTAAGCAGCCACAAGCCGGGTGCTATGGCAGCCGGCCTCAGTTTGCTGCTTAGCTTCTCATAGGCACCTCCAAACCCAGTACAAGTGGCAACCATCTGCAGATCACTTTGTAGCTCATACCAAATGGCCCCAGGCAGAGCACAAACAGAAACAGAACTTTGTCTGCCCCAGAGCCCCTCCCAGGATGCCCCAGAACCAACGAACCTGGTGGCCAGTCAGACCACACCAGAACACCACACAGTTACCCCCACAAAGGGATACATCCAAAGGGTAGAATGGTCAAACATGTCCCAAATGAAATATCAGAACAAAGATCTAGAAAAACAAACAAACAAACAAAAACTAAATAAAACAGAGACAAGCAATCTACCAGATGCAGAGTTCAAAACAATGGTTATAAGGATGCTCAATGACCTCAGTGAGAACTTCAACAAAGAGCTAGAAAACATGAAAATGGAGATAAAAAACATGAAAAAGAACCAATCAGAAATGAAGAATACAATAACTGAAATGAAGAATACATTAGAGGGAATCAACAGTAGATAAGATGGAGTAGGGGTGTGGGGACAGAGCCCCAGAGAGCATTTTCCAGGCTCTCAGCCTCACATGGAAAGGTGCTGGCTCGGGTAGTAGGAGGCCATCAGCTGTGTCTAGTTGGCCATCAACTGTTGCCGGTTAGCCATTAGCCACTGATATAACTGCCGTGGCTACGCTAGCAAGCTCAGAGTGTGGAGGAGTGTGGATTGCAGTTTCTGTGGCTCCTGCTTCCTGTGTCTCCAACCCAGCCGCCAGCGAGACTATAGTGGTGTGACTCCCCCATCTATGGCTCCCTTGGTGTTCCTTTTTGGCCTCACCATGTCCTGCGTTCTTATGTGGGGAGCGGAACCGAGACCCCGCATGACTCCCTGCATGACACATGGCACAGCGAGCAGGGTACAGTGTCAGCCAGAATCCCCAAATGGGTAGTGGAGCAGTTTATATGTTATGAAAGCTCAGTTTCGCGATCAGGGAACGGTGTCAGCCAAAGCTCTCCAAAGGGTGGTGGAGCAGTTTGTGCGTGTGGATACTCAGTCTCAGAAAGACCAGGAGGAGCAGCTGCTGGAGAGCTGGACCCCCGTGGAGGGGTGGAAAGACGTGGACGGTTCTCTGACCAGCAGAGGCCGAAGAAATCGAAGGTTATTGTGGCCCTGTGGGCTGGGAAGTTCTTGCTGAGGCAGCCCGGATGCAGGACTTGTAGTCCCAGGAGGAAACGCTTGCTGAGTCCTCCATGGGAGATGAGGGTGAGGTCAAGGTCGTCCCTCACCCCCAGGACAGCCCTGACGAATGATTATGGGCTATGGGGAATTGCCTTCTATCCCTAATTTAATGGACTGCTGGACTGTTTGCTTGGGAACACATCACCATGTAGTAGAACTGGTAGATGTTGGCTTTTGTGTCTTGACCAGCTGCCATTGAGAATATATAAGCACCTTGACTGTGAGTCGCTGTTGTTCCAGCACAGTATTCTGAGAGGCCCAGAGAGAGTGGCAGTGCCCTGAGAGGAATTGGCGGTGCCTGGGGAGACTGGTGGTACCCTAAGAAGCCCAGGAAGTCTGGCTGTGCTCAGAAGAACTGTTGGTGCCCTGAGAAACCCTGGCTGTGTCCGGGATACTGCATTCACCTCCAGGCTCCTCGCACAGGGACCCTCGTGGAAGATGCTGTCTGTAGATTATGAGGCGAGACCCTATAGGGGTGGAATGTGGGGACAGAGCCCCAGAGAGCATTTTCTAGGCTCTCAGCCTCACATGGAAAGGTGCTGGCTCAGGTAGTAGGTGGCCATCAGCTGTGACTAGTTGGCCATCGGCTGTTGCTGGTTAGCCATTAGCCGCTGATATAACTGCCGTGGCTAAGCTAGCAAGCGCAGAGTGTAGCAGAGTGTGGATTGCGGATTCTGTGGCTCCTGCTTCCTATTTCTCCAACCCAACCACCAGCGAGAGTATAGTGGTATGGCTCTTTTACCTATGGCTCCATAGTTGTTCCTTTTTGGCCTCACCATGTCCTGCATTCTTATGTGGGGAGCGGGACCAGAGACCCCACGTGACTCCCTGCATGACAAGGGGATTGAATCAATGATTTAGAAGTTAAGGTAGTAAAAAACACCTAATTAGAACAGCAGAAATAACTCAAAAGAATGATCATAGCTTAAGGGGCCTCTGGGACAACATTAAGTATAACAGCATTTGTATCATTGGGGTACCAGAAAGAGAAGAGAGAGAGCAAAAAATGGAAAAACTATTTGAAGAAATAATGACAGAAAACTTCCCAAACCTGGTGAAGAAAATTGACATACAAGCCCAGGAAGCACAGACCGTCAGGTGATTTCTCAACAGAAACTTTGCAGGCCAGAAGTAATTGGCACAAAATATTCAAAGTGATGAAAAGCAAGGACCTACAACCAAGATTACTCTACCCAGCAAAGCTATCATTTAGAATTGAATGACGGATAAAGAGCCCTCAGACAAGAAAAACCTAAAGGAATTCATCATCACCAAATCAGTATTACAAGAAATGTTAAAGAGACTTTTTTAAGAAGAAGAAAACGATAAAGAATATGAATAATAAAATGGCAATAACTATATATCTATCAGCAATTACTTTAAATGTAAATGGATTAAATACACAAATCAAAAGACATAAGCTTCTTGAATGGATAAGAAAACAAAACCCTTACGTATGCTACCTACAAGAGTCTCACTTCAGATCAAAAGACACACAGACTGAAAGTAAAGGGATAGAAAAAGTTATTTCATGAAAATGGAAATGGAAAAAAAAAAGCTGGAGAACCAATACTTATATCAGACAAAATAGACTTTAAAACAAAAGCTGTAACAAGAGACAAAGAAGGACCTAGTAATCCCACTTCTGGGTATTTATTCAAAGAAACCCAAAACACTACATCAAAGAAGACATGTGCATCCATATATTCATTGCAGCATTATTTACAACAGCCAAGATAAAGAGACAACCTGGGTGCCCATCCAGTGGATGAATGGATAAAGAAGAGGTGGTACATATATACAATGGAATATTACTTAGCCATAAAAAAGAAAGAAATCTTGCCATCTGCAACAACATGTACCTAGAGGGTATTGTGCTGAATGGAGTAAATCAGACAAAGACAAATGTCATCGGATTTCACTTATATGTGGAATCTAGAGAGCTAAACAAACAGAAACAAGCTCATAGATACAGAAAGCATTTGATGGTTGCTGGGTGGTAGAGGTTGAGGTATGTGTGAAGGGAGGAGAGGATTAAGAGGTACAAATTGGTAATTACAAAATAGTCATGGGGATGTATAACATGGGGAATATAGTCAGTAGTATTACAATAACTATGTATGATGTCAGATGTGTATTGAATTTATTGGGGGTAAACACTTCATAAGTTGCATTAATGTTTAATCATGTATTGTATACTTGAAACTAATATAACATTGTTTGTCAACTGTAATTGAAAAATAAAAAATAAAGAAACCAGGAAGTGTGCTGCTTCTAACTTTGTTCTTTCTCAGGATTGCTTTGGCTATTTGTATTCTTTTGTTGTTTCATATGAATTTTAAGATTGTTTTTCTATATCGGTGAAAATGCCATTGGAATTTTGCATTAAATCTGTATATTGCTTTGAATTGTATGGCCATTTTAACAATATTAATTCTTCCAATCCATGAACACAAAGTATCTTTTCATTTACTTGTGTCTTCTTCTATTTCTTTCATCAGTGTTTTATTGTTATCAGTGTCCAGACTTTTAATCTCCATGGTTAAATTTATTCCTAAGTATTTTATTGTTTTTGACACTATTGTAAATGGGGCCGTTTTCTTGATTTTCTTTTCAGACAGATTGTTGTTGATGTAAAGAAATGCAACTGATTTTTGTATGTTGATTTTGTATTTTGCTAGTTTACTGAAAGTTGGGTCACAAAATGTGTGGTCCAAACTCTTTATTCCTCAGGGAGATGGAGTTGGAGGTTCCCTCCTGATTGTAATGTACTGTGGCAGGAGTAGGGTTTGCAGCCAGAGTGAATCTCAGTCTTTCCTACCCAACACTACTACTGATATGATATATATAATCTATAAATAATAATTCGGTCTGATGATATACCCAAGGAAGTACAGACCTAACTACTTATACTGTTCTCAGAGGTGGATGCTACTTAGTATTGCTGCTGAGTATACCTAGTATACCGTAGGTATCAGGCATTCTCATTTCTAACTTCTTACCTCAGCTTGTTTCACTGACATAAAACAGATCCTTTTGGATAGCTATTTCATACTGAACTTCTACTAATTAAGTTTATATATGAAAGCTAGACTAAAAAGAACAAAATCATGTGAATTTTCTCATCTTGTGCCCCTCTGTTATTCTTTTACTGCTTCTGCTACACAGTTTTTTTAAACAACAAAAGATTCAGGGTAGATCATCACCTTACTTAAACATCCATTTTCTGACCCTCATTACTCCTCATTACAAACTTCTTGTAAAGATTCTTTACTTCTGTTGGATCTGTACCTAAACTGGAGGAAACTTATTGTTCCTGGTTATCATCCAACAGTGGAGTTGCCCTCTTAGGGATTCAGGATATAAAATACGGTTCTAAATACAGCTATTGAGGGGTTAGATTCTTCATCTCATATAAAATGCAGAGGACTTCCCTCATGAGACAACAAATAAATATAATAATTTATCACAAACAATGCTTTTTAATAATCCTCTGCATCATTAAAAGAAGTAGGCCAGAAAGGTGATTCAAGTCTCAAAAATTTTGTATTATTTCTGCTAATAGTTGATATTTAGGAAGTAGGAAACCTAGAACATACAATTTTCTTGGTTCATCCTTTACTAAATGAATATGAAACTGCTAACCTCTGTAGCTATGGAGACAGATTTATAAATTAATTCCCTGATGATTTAGCTTGGGTTCCCTATAAGACAATGCTTGAGACAAAGGCTTCTGTGCTATTTCTTTACTGGGAGGTGGCAGGGAAGAAGGAAAAGCAAATACGAGGGGTACATTATAGAAATGGCCAAATCAGTTTGTTGGTCTTGTAGGATATCTCCTGATAATGATATAAAACTACTGCATCCAGGAAGAGCCAGTCCGTGGGAGGAAAAATTAACAATTTATCAGCAGGTTTCTTCCCATTTTCCTCTTCCATTGGTCAAAGTCTTCCCAACAGCACACTAGGTCCTCCACACTTCTGGGTTGTGTTACCTGGTCCCTTCAGGCATCTACTGGGATTTCCAACCACCCAGAACACAAGTATGTGAACTCTTCTTGTCAGTAGTTTTATCACAACAACAGCTTGAGCCATTTCAAGGACTGCTCTGGCCAGAAAAAAAGGGCAAACGAGTGAAGCTGGGGACACAGAGGTGGGAAGATATAGGTGAAAACATATGAATCTGGAGTGGCAGATAAGCTGGGTCCTGTACATTTAACCAATATTTCCACACTTAAAATGTAAGTCCCACCCCTCTGTCTAAGGGTCAAACAGCACTTACCTTTGTCTTTTCATCCATTCATTTATTTCTGCCATCTTTCTTTCTTGCTTCACTTCTTGCTTTCTTTTTGTTATTTAGTCAGACAAGTTGCTTGATAAGCAATCATAGTGGTTCCTACTCCAAGCCGCTTTCAACTTGACACACGGCTAAGCATAAAAGATTTATTCAAAGTTGAAGTACATTCTGGTTACTTGTAGATGGTTGATAAATACTATTTTTCAAAGTCACGTACTGAGTACAATGTGAGTATTGGCTGCCTTTGTATTCATTCTGTGTACAAGCTCAATGGGGGAAAAAAAGACAAAACTATCTAATTGGGTGAACACAACTGTCACATCCTTTATTTGAAAGAAACAACTGTTTTAACTATTATCTAGAATAAATAGTAATGAACTCTATTAAGTTCATTATGATCAAAAAAAGTTCAGAGTAAAACAGAAATAAAAGGATTCTAAGAAATTAAATAGAAACATAATGGAGTGCTATTACCTTCCAGAAACCTATTAGTCAAGCAGATATAAGGTAAGAATTAAAAGAGAGGAAATTAAAAACACCAGGATTAAATGGAGTTTAACATGTTATCTAAAACTTGAGCAATTTTTGTTGTTTGAAGCTCCTTTTTGTATGATTTAATTGTCTTTTCCTTCATAGCAAGTACCTGAAGTGGAGAATTTAATTCAAAGTCAGCAAATTCATTTTGAAAGGGTCGATAATAAATATTTCAGATGTTGGCAGGTCACACACAGTCTCTATCATATGTTCTTGTTTGCTTCCTTGAAACCATTTAAAAATCTAAAACCATCCTCAACTCACTGATTTGTACAATAACAGGTTGTAGATAATCATTTCACAATGTATATCAAACTATCACATGTACACCTTAAGACTATACAATTTTATTTATTAATTATACCTCAATAAAACCAGATATAATAATAATAGTTTGCCATTATTCTTCTTTTAAATGTAAAAGCCATACTTGGCTCACCAGGCTATACAAACACATATATTTTATAATCTGATCTGTTATTTTTTTCTCTCTGTGCTTCAGTGTTGGTATTTTCTATTGTTCTGTGTCAAAATTCACTAATTCTGTTATCTGCTATATCTGAGCTGCTGTTAAATTTGTCCAATGAGTTCTTTTTTTCAATACTGTTTTTTATTATTTTTAAAACTTTTACTTATTTTAAATGTGTTTTTCTAGGACCCATCAGCTCCTGGTCAAGTAGTTGTTTCAATCTAGTTGTGGAGGGCGCAGCTCTCAGTGGCCCATGTGGGGATCGAACCGGCAACCTTGTTAAGAGCACCGTGCTCTAACCAACTGAGCTAACCGGCCACCCCCAAATGAGTTTTTGATTTTATATGTTTTATTTTAAGTTCTAAAATGTACATTTGATTACTTGTTTATAGTTTGCAGTCCTCAGTTAAAATTCTTCATCTTTCATCATTTTCATACATCTTGCCCATTGTTCTCTTCAACCTAGTTATGATAGGTGCTTTAAAGTCCTTATCTGCTAACGTCAATGTCTGGATCATCTTTGGGTCTGTACTTTTATTACATGTTTTTATTTATTGATTGTTGGTCACATTTTACTGCCTATTTGGGTTCTCACAAGTTGTTATTATATACAGGGCATTTTTACCGGAGAGCCCTAGAAACTGAAGATAATGTCAAATATCCTTACCTTTCCTCTGTTAAATGGATGCTAATAAAGAACTGAGTTGAGTTGGGGTAGGGTACATTGTTAGGTAGGCCCAGTCTCCCTTGGTTTGTGCATGTTCCTTAGACATTACTCTTTCAAGTTCTTCATTGAGAATCTGGCAGATTTCTATCTCTTCAGGTCTTTAACCACTGAGGAGATTCTGTTCTGTCCTTTGGAGGTTTAGCTTAGCTCTTTAGACTCTTACCCAGGCAGCCTCACTATCTAGCAGATGCCTTGATGGGGAGGCTAGCCACATGTGTAATGCAAGACCCCCCTCTCTCTAGTACTGAAACAAGACAAGAAATTGTCTCCTAAGTAGCAGTAGAACCTGGAGATTTTACTCTGCTTTTCCAGCTCAGTCTTCTCTTGGAGCATGGAACACCCCTCCACATTTGACTGAGAGCCTGACAGATCTCTCGTGTCCTCAGTCACATAATTTTGGTCCATCAGAGGTGTTTTGTTTACTTTTCTTGCTTGCAGCTCAAAAGATTCAAAATCTGGAAAATATCTTGAGGTGAAGACCTCTCATGTGTCTGTAGGGAAGATTTGTCTCCTAAGCACCGTTAAACAAAACAGTTAACTTCCATGACTGAAAGACTTTTAAAAGAAGGGCATGAAGTCTAATCCACCAGCAGCAGTGCTAGGTGGAGAAGGCAACATGTCTCCATCCTGGAGTGGAGGAGTGTTTTTAAACATTATGTTTTGAGGAAGAAAGATGTAAGTTGTTTTGAAAGAATTTACATTGGCTACAAATAAGGAGGAAGGGATAAGGTGAGATGGGGGCAGTTCTGTGATAAGTGCACAGTCTGTAAGGAAGAAATGATTGGGTAGAAGCAACAGTCCTGAATGTTCATGTGGATCCAAGATCCCAATGGCCCATCTAGTCGTTGGCTGGTAGATGCCTAGTGGTTGATTCAAAGCTCCAACACACATTCATGCATGTGAGCAGTCTTTTGTCAGCTGGTGCATTCACAGCAATTCACAGGTTATTCACAGGCTAACTGTTCTATGTTCTTTCTCTCACTGTTGGGGCCCATTGTAATTTAATTTAGAACTTTGTAGAATTTTTTTCTTGTCAGTACCACGGGATTTCAGAAGACAGTGCTTGCTTCCCAAGCTCCTCAACCTCCTGTGCCACCCTATTACTTATTAAACGTCCCATTTGGAGAAGAGGCCATGAGTTTCTAGTTTGTCACACCAGCCCACACAGCCATCAAAATTTCTGTTGGCAACTATTTCCTCCAGAAAGAACCCTGACAAAGATTCTCTCCACCAAACTCTAATCAGGTTCCTCTGAGCTCTGTTTCAACTAGGTCCCATCCATCCTTGGGCATGATTTCTAGAGCACAATTTTAGCAAAATCTTGCTAAGTCAGTATAGCCAGAATCCGCCACGCTCAATATCTGATCACCCCAGATACATGATCAGGTTTCTCATCCTTCACCATTCCTCAGGTAATGTCTGATCACCCTGGCCAACCTTCAGCAAGAATCTTATTCGGTCACTTTATGTTGCCTCTTAGTAATTTTCCATTCACAGACCCTCACTCAGCTCTTTGACTATAAATTCCCACATTTCCTTGTCATATTCTGACATATTCCCCTGTTGTAAAATCCCATTGCAGGGGCGGCTTGTTGGCTCAGTTGGTTAGAGCACGGTGCTCATAACATTCAAGTTGCCGGTTCGATTCCTACATGGGCCAGTGAGCTGTACCCTCCACAACTAGACTGAAAACAACGACTTGACTTGGAGCTGAGCTGCGCCCCCCACAATTAGATTGAAAACAATGACTTGACTTGGAGCTGAGCTGCGCCCCCCACAATTAGATTGAAAACAAGGACTTGACTTGGAGCTGATGGGTCCTGGAAAAACACACTGTTCCCCAATATAAATAAAACAAAAAACAAAAAACAAAAAATACCCCATTGCAATAGTTCTTATACTTATCTTGATAGCTCCCCTGAATAAAGTCTGCCTCACCATTCTTTAGCAAGTGTCTGAATAATTTTAACAGCTATTTGCCTACAATAACCCCAGTTTTCAGCCCCTAGCAAAGAAACTGTCTCCCAATAATCAGTGCACCTAACATAGGCTTTTTCCTTTCTGGAATTTCAGTTCATCTAGTCCTCTTTGCTATCACAGCTGTCTAATGCCTTTGAAAATATGATTTATTCGTTCTTTTTACTAATATTGCAGTAGGACATATGACTCACTGTTACTTGTTCCGCCTTATCTGGAAGCAGAAGCCGTAATAATAATTTAAAATTATTTTTGCAATTTAATAAACTGTAAAACTCCAGGAGGTCAAGGTCAATGACTCTCTTGCATAAAGGTACATCTCTAGCATTTAGCAGTTTCTGAAGACTCTCAATGACATCTTATTTCTAGTCAAGGAATACATATGAGAGCCAGCCAAACACCCCACAGACTGTGTGGTGGCTTAAACTCAGGACCATGCATTCTCAAGGGGAGTAATATCACTCCTCTTAGGGGGCAAAATATGCTTTTAGGGGGTGAAAAAATCTCAGCTATTAGTATGGTGTGTGAGCCTCTAAAGGACCAAAGTACATAAACAGAGAGACAGCACACTTGTGCTATTGAAATGTCAAGGGTAGGGAGTGTTAGGAAAAGAAATGTTTGTAAGGAATCCTAAAAAAAAAAAAAAAGGGAGAAAATTAAAAAAGAGTTGAGAAATGCTGCTCTAGACCACATTCCTAAACTTCTAGGTGACTTTGAGAATACCACATACTTACTGAAAGTTCAGCATATTGGTTTATTTGTTTGTTTGTGTCGATGAAAAAAATATCCAGCCTAAGAGAAAACTTATTAAGAGTTTATTTGAGCCAAACTGATGACAATTGCCAGGAACCAAAATCTCAACGGACTGAGAAAATGCTCCGGAAAATGGCGGTTTTGCAACTTATTTTATACATTAGAATCAAAGGAGGAAGGTTACATGAAATCCACTGGTGGTAGATTAAGTGGGTGGGAGAAAGCAAAGTGGAAAATCTCTGGGATTGGATAAAAAGCAAATTGGAGAGACAGATACTTCTTTTGCATTGGTGGGTACGGGATAGTTATTAGTTAGCATTTTACTGCACATAGAAATGGTAATCAAGGGACAAGAACAACAATGAGGGATTCTGTGGTCTCCTGCTCTGGTGTGGTGGGTTGTGCCCTGAGGGTTCTGGAAAAAGGGATTACTCTGACATTCCAAGGTTGTGTTATCTAAGATGCAAAAAGATAATAGACAGGCTCACTTAAGGTAAAGATTGACCTTTGTCAAGGAAGCTACAGGCCAAGGATGTGACTACCAGCCAAGACCTGATTTTAGTTAGGAATTTTTATGTTCAGACCATCCTATGCGGTTAATTTTGGTCTCTGCGTTTGTAGGGCCTGTTATGCAGGCCTCCCCTGAGCTTGTCAGATTTAGTATGTAGCCCCTTTTTCATCCACATTTGTTTGGAGGGAGGGGTGGAGATAAGGAGGGTGATTTTCCAGTTAACATATTACTATTCAGAAACAGAGGAGTCTCAAGACAGGGGCCATGAATTATATTCATTCATCTTCGCATGACTCACACATTTTAAATAAATGTATAATGAATAAAGAAATGAATGAAAAATAAATAAGGAAGTGATTAATGAAGGAACATGCATTTGTTTTTTTTTCAGTATAGTTTGTCAGAACTGACACTATATTCAAATAGTTTAAATTATTACAGAAAAGTTGGGATAGAGTGCTGGCTGGTCATTTATACTAGGCATCTATAGTTTTACATGGACTCTTCTATCTTTAAAAAAATAATATAAAATCAATCAGGATAATTAGATAATTTCTGTATCTATTATTATATATTTCATTCTCTTATTTATTTACAAGTATATTCACAATACTCAGGTATACTATTAATAAGAATGCAAAGCAGTTGATTGTAATGATTGTTATGGAAGTAGTATTAGTTCCATTCAGGAGCTAAATGTTCTTTCCCTTCTCTCTCCTCAATTTTGAGACTGAAATTGAGGCATTGTGTAATTCCTAAGACGGAGTTTCTTGGAAATTTAGTGCAAATCATAATCAAGTGAGAATGAGAAAATTCTTGTGAGACAAGAAATCCAATTTATGCTGATCAAAAGCAAGAAACACAATTTGAAAGGGCAACATAGCACATGTGTTATATGTTATTAAAAAACGAATTAAATGTTCATCTATGAGGTAGATGAGCAGTATATAGAACTACAACAGAATTGCTGTCCTCAGAAAGGGGAAATCTGATTTGAGCCACATGCTTAATACACATAAATGAAACAGTATAAAAGAGTATGTAATCCTTATATCATGTGAAATAGTTTATCATGCTTGAAGAGTTCTGCTGAGGGCTGGAAGTGTGAAGGACGTTTTCATAAAGAAGATAGGAATGATCTAAGTAGGTCTATAGTCCAATAGAAACTGTCAATTGTTTGATATGCTGAAGATAAAAAAAAATTATCACACTAGGGGTTTAGTCAGTGCCTTGAGGGCTAGCTGGGACATATAGTGCTAATAATAGCTAGCATTTATTGAGTACTTTGCCCTGAGGCATAAAATCCTTAGGGATACTAAACGATGGGACAATTCAAAATATTGGTATCTGGTGTTGAGAAAATATATGACTCTACTTTGGGTAAAATATCTTTCAAGTTCTTTGTTTTCTTTAAAAAAAACAACAAAAAAAGTAGAAGGACCTAATCCAGTTATAAGCAAATGTTTCTTAATAGTCATTTTTAATGAGAGATCAGTATGTGATTTTTACATGTAATAACAAAGGAATTCTAAGAACAGAATGACATTAGTATTATTAAATTTTCTCCGTTTCTACCTATTTACTTACATGAAAAAAGATTCCTAATGCTTATACATATAAAATTTATGTATGTAGCCCCTAAGAATAAAATTGAAAATGTACCCTGAATCATTCTAGCAATAACTAACGTTTAACCCATACATATGTAAATTAAAATTTAAAACACCCATTTATTCATTAAAAACTGTTTTTCCAATAAAGTTGTATTTTTATAGTCTTCTATTTAACATTTGTAATATATTTGATTAACTGTGTAATTATAATTGTATTTCAATTCAAAATAAAATTTTAACTCTTAGAATCTTATTCTTACCAAAAATTAACTTAATTTCAAAATATATATTTTGTTACAGAGTAATATAAAAGGCAATCAATCAACTCTCCATATAAATCCCTTTTAAGTTCTTTGCTGACTTCTGAACTACACTTGCATGGGCCAAGATTCTAAACAACCCAGAGGAGAGATGATAGCTGGTAGGCATGAAAAAGCTGTGCAAAACAGATCCACAGATGACTCAAATATTGAAATCAACAGACAAAAATTTTAAAATAACTATGAAAAACATGTTTAAAAAATCTACAGAAAAAAATGGATGTATGCGGAAAGAGTAAGGAGTATCAGGGAGATAGGATAACTGTAATAAAAGTTGTAGATATGTGTGCTCCGATGTTCATTGCAGCTTTATTTACGGTGGCCAAGACACGGAAACAACCAAAGTGTCCTTCGATAGATGATTGGATAAAGAAGTTGTGGTATACATACACAATGGAATATTATTCTGCCATGAGAAAAGATGAAATAGTGCCATTTGTGACAACATGGATGGATGTTGAGATTATAATGCTAAGCGAAACAAGTCAGACAGAAAAAGTAGAGAACCATATAATTTCACTGATATGTGGTATATAAAACTGAAAACAAAAAAAAGAACAGGAAAAACAAACGAAGAAACAAAACATAGGCACAGACAATAGTTTAGTGGTTACCAGAGGGTAAGGGGGGAGGGGGGTGGTAGATGAAGGTAAAGAGCATCAAATATATATTGATGGAAATAGAACTGACTCTGGGTGGTGAACACACAATGTGATATATAGATGATGTATTACAGAATTGTACACCTTAAATCTATGTAACTTTGTTAACAATTGTCATCCCAATAAGCTTTAATTAAAAAAAAAAGAGTTGTAGTCTCAGATTCACAATCTCAGATTAAAAGTACACTCTCAATTAAAAAGAATGATTGAATGGGATTAATAAAAGATATTACATAAAGAAGAAAGGATAAGTGAACTTGAAAATAGAAAACCAGAAAGGTTTTTTAAGGTGTTAAAATATCATAATATACAGAAAGTTAAAAATATATGTGACACAGATATCTACTGAACATTTCATTCAACAATAGCACAATATTCATTCTCAAGTGTACATGGAATATTCTATAAGCTAGACCATATGTAAGACCATAAAACAAGCCTCAGCAAATTTAAAAGGATTTACATTATACAAAGTAGGTTCCCTGACCACAATGGGATAAAATTAGAAATCAATACCATATGTAAATCAAAGGGACTCAGAATAACCAAACCAACGTTAAAAGAAAGAACAAAGTTAGAAAACTCATATTTTCTGATTTTAAACTTACCACACACCATAGCAATCATAGTGTGGTATAGGCAAAAGGATAGAGATATACCCAATGGGATAAAATCAAGAACACAGAAATCTTTACATTTATGGTCAACTGATTTTTGACAAGGTTGGAGAAAAAATAGTTATTTTATTGATGCTGGGACACTGGATATCCATGCGTAAAAGAATAATTGTGGACCTCTATATCACAGCACACATAAAAGTTTACCTAAAATAGATTGTAAATCTAAATGTAAGAGTTAAGACTAGAAGAAAATATGAGTAAATCATTGTGACCTTGGATTAGACAATGTAACATCGTTAGATATGACACCAAAAACACACACTATAAAAGAAAAAAATTCATAAATTAGACTTCATCAAAATTTAAAAACTTTTGTCCTTCAAAGGGTGCAATCAAGAATGTGAGGAGATAATTCACAGAATGGGAAAAAAATTTGTAAATCATATATCTGATAAGGGAATTGTATCTGAGATGCATGAAAAACACTTAAACTCAATAATAAAACACAGATAACCCAATTAAAAAACAAGCAATAGATCTGAATATACATTTCTCCAAAGAAGATATACAAATGGCCAACACACACACAAAAAGATGCTCAATATCATTAGCTATTACATAAATGTAAATCAAAATCACGAGATACCACTTCATACCAACTAGGATGTCTATAATCAAAGACATAATAACAAGTGTTGGTGAGGAGATGGAGAAATTGGAACCCTCATATACAGCTGGTAGAAATGCAACACTGGTGCAGCTACCTTAGAAAATAGTCTGGAAGTTCCTCAAATGATTAAACATAGGGTTACCATTAAACTCAGCAATTCTACTCCTAAGAGAAAACATATGTCGATACAGAAACTTGTATCCAGGAATGTTTATTCAAAATAGCTAAAAGTGGGAACAACCCAAATGTCCATCAACTGATAAATGGATAAATAAAATGTGGTATATCCATACAATAGAATATTACTGTTTATAAAAAGAAATGAGGTACTGACACATGATTCGACATGATCACAAAAAACCACATATTATGTGATTCCACTCATAGAGATATTGAAACTAGGCAAATCTATAAAAACAGAAGGTAGATTAATAGTTGCCTAGGGCTGGGGACCTTGGGGGAAATTGGGATTAACTGGTTATAGGGTTGGGGTTTATTTTTATTTTTTATTTTTATTTTTTAAAGATTTTATTGGGGAAGGGGAACAGGACTTTATTGGGGAACAGTGTGTACTTCCAGGATTTTTTTCCAAGTCAAGTTGTTGTCCTTTCAATCTTAGTTGTGGAGGGTGCTGTTCAGCTTCAAGTTGTTGTCCTTTCAGTCTTAGTTATGGAGGGCGCAGCTCAGCTCCAGGTCCAGTTGCCATTGCTAGTTGCAGGGGGTGCAGCCCACCATCCCTTGCGGGAGTCGAACCGGCAACCTTGTGGTTGAGAGGACATACTCCAACCAACTGAGCCATCCGGGAGCTCAGCGGCAGCTCAGCTCAAGGTGCCATGTTCAATTTTAGTTGCAGGGGGCGCTGCCCACCATCCCTTGCGGGACTCGAGGAGTTGAACGGGCAACCTTGTGGTTGAGAGCCCACTGGCCCATGTGGGAATCGAACCGCTAGCCTTCGGAGTTAGGGGCATGGAGCTCCAACACCCTGAGCCACCAGCCGGCCAGGAGTTTATTTTTGAGGTGATGAAAGTGCTGTAAAATTTATTGTGGTGATGGTTGCAGAACTCTGTGAATATGCTAAAAGCCATTGAATTGTATACTTTAAATGGGTGAATTGTATGATATGTGAGTTATATCTCAATAAATCTGTTTTGTTTTGTTTTTAAGATAGGGGTTGGTTGCAGGTAGCAGAATGTCACCAAAATAGGATGAAAGAGGCGTGAGATACAGGTCATTGGGGGGTGGGCAGGACTGCACTCTGAGTAGATATGACTAATGCAGAAGAGGTAGCAAGAGTTCATGTGTGAAGTTCCTGCAAAGTTAATTTTTAATACATGAGCATTAGCAATGGTTGTAGGTGATCACATGAAACCTTTTAATGGACAAGGAGAGACTGATTACAGGAATAGCCTAGTCAGTTCCATTACTGGGAATCTATTTTGGTCTAAATGAGCACATCCCAGTAGGAAGCTCTACTTTCTCAAGGTTCACACCAACGAGTCTCAATCTCAGCACTGTTGACATCTGGCGCTGGAGAATTCTTTGTTACGTGGGTTTGTAGTACGATGTTTAGCAGCATCGCTGGCTTCTACCTAATAGATGGCACTAGCAACTCCCCCCTCCTCCCACTTAGGACAAACAAATGTCTCCAGACATTTCCCGCAGGCCCAAATCATTTTTAGTTGAGAACCGTTGATTTATATGTACGCGTTTATAGGGTAGGAACAAGTGGTTTGCTAGTAAATGTTTGACAGCCAGCTCTCTTGGTACTGTTTGCCAATTTCCATGGTGTAAACAGTCCCTCGGTGGCTCATTTCAAGCTACAAGTGCCATCAACTTGCTTGCAAAACTCCTACAGATTTAACAGTCAGCTTTAGCAAGCTGATATAAACCAGCTTCAGCACATTACAGAGAGGGATTTGCAGGGCTTGAGTGAACAAAACATTCCATCTCGGGGTATGTGAGACAGCGATGTCAAAATGATCCCTGGGGCCAGAATCCTAGCAAACAGGAATAGGTACAGAGCTACATCTTTTGTGGTCTCCTTCCCTTTCATTGTGGACCTTGCTGCCTATTCTCTACCGAGTTCTAAGGAGATTTGCTTTCCTTGGAACTCCTCAGTAAAGTTGCTAGAACTGAAGTCTGAGATGGAAACGCCTTTCTCATTCAGGCAGGACTGAACCGATGGATTGTCTGTTTTCTCCCGGGCAGCCAAGCAGACAAATTAGGTTCAAGGCCTCCAGAGAAAGCCCTTGATAATATAGAGTCAAGGTCCTGGCAGATTTGTGTCCCTCTTACATTGCTATTAGGTAATAAGTCAGCTGGATTGAACTTTTGTAGCTTGAAATGGTCCAAATAGTGCATCTAGGGTAGGGTACGTGCAGTAGGCTTCACATGGCCATGTAGAATTTGGACAAGGGTCAATCAAATCCCTGTGTAGTGAGAGGAAACATGGTAATTGACACGTGAAGTCAGAGAGTAGAGCTGTTAGAAATAATTTTGAAGATCAGTTGGTGTGCTGATTTTCCTGTAGGGTTCTTTGAGAATCAGTCCAGGTCGAGGCAAATTCTCAATTCTGAGTATGATGGCTTAGCCTTTACAACTGTGAAATCTGCTCCTATGTGATACATTGTATTGTTATTAGACTGTTTCAATATCTTGAATGAAAGGTATTGGAATTGGCACTGGACAACATGTATGTAAGTTTTTGCTAAAATAGTACTGTAACTTTACCACTGATGACAAAAAAATTATAAAAATGGCAATTAGTTTTACACTAAAATATCAATTCAAGTAGGAGAAAAAAATCACCTATAAAATTTATCAGTTGCTATACCATATCGAAGTCATGTAATAAAAGTAAAAACACTGCCATATAATCACAATTGTTTAGGACAATACAACTCAGATCTGGATCCTTCTCATTTGGTTCTGACTTCTGGCATTTATCTTCACTTCCTTTGTGAATAGAGCCACAGTGTTATGTTCATTCATACATACACTTTAAGACTTCAAATATTTCAGTTTATCCTTTTAATTCTGGCTCTTTTATTTAACAATTTTGCCAAGGAAAGTAGAAAATAAGTTTTGAGATAAATGTAAATACCTTACAGTACATACTGATTTTCACCTTTTAAACACTTCCTTCCTTCCTTTTTTCCTTCCTTCCACCTTCCTTCCTTCCACTAGTCAATCATTTGTTCGCATAGATATTTGAGTACCTACTTTGGTACTCAGCTCTGTGTTTGGTGCTAAGGAGACAGAGGCTATGAATGGATTTCACCCTCAACTTTGTGAGGCCACAATCTCATGCAATAGACAGACAGCAAATAATATCATGTTATAACAATCAAGAAATGAACACTAATTTGCAACAGAAGGAGATGGTGACAAACTCTCAGAGGGAAATCTGGGAAACTATGAAGAAAGAGGTACTTAAAACCTGGTAGTTTCTCAAAGACTTAAACATAATTACTACATGATCCAGCAATTCTATTCCTCCATATATACCCAAGAGAATTAAAAATGTATTGTCCACACAAAAACTTGTACACAAATGTTCACAGCAGCATTATTCATAGTAGCCAAAAAGTGATAACAACCCAGATATACATCTACTGATAAATGGATAGATAAAATGTGTTATATCCATACAATGGAATATTATTTGACAATAAGAAGGAATGTACTGACTCATGCTTCAACTCATGGATGAACCTTGAAAACATTATGCTAAGTGCAAAAAACCAGTCAGAAAAACCACATATTATATGATTCCATGTACACGAAATGTCTAGAATAGGTAAATCTATAGAAACAGAAAGTAGCTCAGGGCTGGGGTTGGGGGAGGGAGGTGATGGGGTGACAGCTAAAAGGTACAGAGCTTTTTTGGGTGTAATTAAAGTGTTCTAAAATTGGTCATGTTTACACAGCTTTGTGAACATACTAAAAGCAATTTAATTGTAACTTAAATGGATGTTTTGTGTGATATGTAAGTTGTATCTTAATAAAGGTGTTTTTATATTACATCAGTCATATATGTCAAGTTCTAAGAATAATGAATGCCTGGCACATAGCAAGTGCTACATGAGAGTTAGCTACTATTATTTAAAATGAAAATTAAAATGAGATCATTTTTCACTTTCCAGGTTGGTAGACACTAAATAGTTTAGAACGTCCACAATCAATGAACTCTTCTACACTGTAGGTAGAAATGTAAATTTGTGCAGTTTCATTAGAGGACCCAGTGGATTTACTATTAAAATGATAAATGATAGATATTTATACTTTTTGACTGAATAACTTCAAAGAATTTGTCTTTGTTTATTATAACGTGGTTCATATTATCAAAAGAACTAAACAACTATTAATAGGTGTCTAGTTTAATAAATGATGGTATAACCATAGACGTAAATCTTACATGACCATAAAAAGAAAGAAACAAAGGGGCCCTACTGCATGATCTCATTTCTAAGGCACATTATTAGGTGAAAAAAGAAATTTCAGAACAGTGCTTACAATATGCTGACATTATTGTAAAAAATAAGCTGTGACTATGAGGATGAATATACACACATGCGCACATTTACAAACACATTTGTGCTTGTAAATGCATATAGACTTTTCTAGAAAGATACACAAGAAAGGGAACTAGTTGCTTCTGGAGAGAGATTAGAGCATGGGAAGTCTGTAGTCAGAGAAAGACTTACGTTTGCACACAATTTTGTACTGCTTGAAATTTTGTCTTTTGTGGTTTTATTTTGGTCAAGAGTATATTGTTTTTATAATGACAAATTCAATTAAAAGGAATAAGAGAAGTATATGAGGCCAGCAGAAAGCTCCAGTCAAATGACGTTATCCTCCATTTCCCTAACTGGATAGATTTGGTCCAACTAGACTGGATCATGGCAAGGAGGGTGTGTGTGTGTGTGTGTGTGTGTGTGTGTGTGTGGTGTGTCTCCAAGTTTCATAATTACTAAATCTAGTGAAAATTTAAAATAAAATAATATCTTGCTTTCTCTCCCACTTAGCACTGGATCATCTTTTACTCAGGGTTATTAATTCACCTAACAACGATTGACTAAGAACCACCTAACTTCTCAGTCTGATGCTGTGGGAAGTACCACAGCGGTGAGAAGAGCAATACCTTCCTTCATTGTTATAAATAATTTGACAAAAGAAACAAGAAAATTTCCAATAACAATACAAGAGCTTAATGATTACTCAAGTCAATTGTTTCAAGCCCCTTAAAATACTTTTTTTTTTTTTAGATGTTACAGTGTCCCTAGGAAGACAGCAGGGGGCACTTCAAACATGTCTGTGCTGAGTCAGGTCTGCTTCTGTCAGTCTAGGACTTTGATGATTTGTCTGAAGTTATCTCAGAACATAAAGCCCTCAGCAAAAGACATTTGTGGTCTTGCATAAAAAAGTCATTAACTAGGTCTCATAGAAAGTCTCCTTTGATTTTCTACCTGAACTTAAGTTTTTAAGTTTTTTTGGTGGGGGAAGGAGAAAAAAGCTACTTATAAATAAACATGGATTATAAATCCAGGTTATCTGTGGGACATTCTTTTTAGTTTGTATTAGCTGTCTTCTAGGAAAGGCCGGAATCCTTCTCCCCCTTGGCCCGTTGTAGCTCCTCTGTGACAGCATCTGTCTCTCTGGTATGTTCTGACGTGTCCCCCTTACCATAATGTCTTATTCCAGGACAGGCCATTGCAATACACTTTTCTTTTTTTAATTCACTTTAAAAAAATTTGTATATCTTTTATTGCTCTTCACTTTATTTAGACAGATCTTTTAATTCTGATATTAAAATATGATTTCCTTCTTTCTCTTTGTTTTTCGTTTCTTTTGTGTTTGGAAGAGGGGAGGGAATGAATATCCCCAAATCAAGAAAACCAAAATCCTTAAAATATGTCTGGATTATTTAACAACACACTATTATTATTTGAAGCAGTTCTCTCCACACCCCACAATTCCTTCACCCCCAAAACAAACCGGGTGAAGGAAGGAGACAGTAACAAATTGGCTAAATACAATACTTATTTGTACTTTAACTTTTCCAGAATATGACACCCAACTTTACGAACGGAGAACTATATTCCATCTGAGTTTAATTGTCCCTTGAACTGCTACTTGGAATTTTTTCAATTTAGCTTTGTTGGGTAAAGAATCAAAGAAGAGGCTTGCAAGATCAATAGCTCCACTTAACTACCCAGTAGGGCAGCTCCTATAGCTATGACCTCATGCTCATCCCCACCCTGTCACATCCCATCTCCATCCAGACACAGCTGGCGCTCCTCCTTGTTTACAGTTTTAGGCCGGGATATGAGTGGGTAGCAGTGGAAAAGTCTTCTATGGGAATTTTTAGTAAACATCTTGGTTTTGTTTTTTCTTATTAAAAGTCAAAATATTTTAAAAACCTTTTTATATTTATGATTTTGTATTTGTAAATTTCATTTGTACCAGTCATGCTTTTTTTCTACATTAAACATAATATTTGAGATAGACACCAAATCCATTTCAGTACTGATGCTCTTTTAGGGCCCAGGCATTTCATCATAGCTCTGCATGTACAAAACACATCTGCTTCCCAGGCTTTTCCGGTTTGCAATTACAGCAACATTGTAACATAACACATCAAATACATTTTCCTTCTTTTTTGGGATCACTAAAGAAAAAAACACACCGTATGATTTGTGGTTACTGTTATTTGATCTTCCTTGAATTTTATCTTTCCTCATCTGTACAATGGGAATATTATTAAGCTCACTGTGTTTTTGTAATGATTACATACAGAAAGGATTGCAAAGTGCCCAGTGTGTGAAAATAGCAGGCCCTCAATCTAAATAATAGATAGATACTTAGATAGATGATAGAGGATAGATAGATGATAGAAAGAGATGATAGATAGGAAGGAAGAGAAACAGAGAGTTTCCCTACATGTGGAGCTCTGGAGTTTCTGGCTGTTTCCTTAGGTATACACAATTAACTTTCTGCTTACGTCATTTTAAACTCATAGGAGAAGCAGGTGCCCTGTCAAGAGTACTAGTTTGTTGAACATCTATAAAAAGCTGAGCTTCTTTTAAACTGAAACTTTTTAAGTCTGTTACAAAAGAAGTGTCAATTACGGAAAACGTCATACCTCACGTTGTGGGTGATCAAATAACATTGCTGAAGCTTGGATGAGGCACCTCGCTAACGCACATGCAGTCTGGACTTGGAGGTCATGTGAGCCTCTGCACGAGAACGCAGGCATCTGATCGCTCTGAGAAAAGCCAATCAGGAGAGAGCGCTGCCGCCACACCCACCGCCCACCACCTGCCCTCGCATTGGAGCCAATCTGTCTGCTTTTTCAAACAGGCTGATCTGCTGTGAGTTAATTCTTCCTGGAAATCGCTGCAATTCGAATGCACATGCAGTGTAACACTAGACGCCATGCCAAACCGGTTTCATGTGTATATTTCATATTCATATATATGAAGAATTACTCTAACTTTTGATTCCTTTGAATTTGTTATCTTAACCTGAGAAATCATTTTAAACATATAGCAGACTTCCCTTTAGCAATCTTCTTGCAGTTCTCTGAAAGGCACAGAAGTGCTGATAGTTTGGTTGTCTTAGCAAATGATTTTTAAAAAACTTTAATGTGTGAAAATAGACTGCATGAGTATTTTATATAAGACAGTAGGCATTTTGCACTTTTGTTTATATGTCATTTATCCCTTGACCACACGCGATTGTACTCACCTCGTGTCGTTTTTTTTAAATTAGACTTTACTATATAATTTTTTGGAGGACTGTCACATCATAGTTACTCATCACCTGCATGGTCTGTTTTGCCACTTCTAAAGTTCTTTTCAGGGGATTAATTCTTGGCAGATTTCAAAATACCTCCACATGCTCTGTGGGATGAATGTGCACCACATATTGTTCAATAATTGCAAGACAATAATACAGGACAATATATTGTGTTGTGCCATTTAATGCATCAACTTAAACATAAAACTCTATTCTATAGACTAACACACTTTGAATTATATGGGTATTATCAGGTGTATTTCATTTTTGAGACAAACTTTAAATGTGAGCCTACTTTAAATCATATGGATTTTCATCCTTTTAACATACAAATGAAGATTATGTGTGTGTGTGTGTGTGTGTGTGTGTGAGAGAGAGAGAGAGAGAGAGAGAGAGATATGGAGGGAGGGATGAGTAAAAGGAAGCAGTAAAGATGTTCAGAGAAATAATCCAATATGGACAGTGAATTGAAGGTTTTGATTTTTGAATCTATTTCTCAGATATAAAGTGAAGGGTATAGAGTTAACTGTCCTTTCTGACTAATGCAAATCCTTTATACTTAAAAAGACATTTGATAGTATTCTGAGCATTTTGGCAAAAACACACACAAAACAAAACAAAACAAAACAAAACCAACAAAACAACAACAAAAAAAACCAATTTCCCACGTGATTTCATTATTCTTATTATTTTACTTACATACCTCAATGCATCTGTGTCAATAGCTTTATTAAGATATAATTTACACACCATAAAGTTCACTGACTTAAAATGTACAAGTTAATGTTTTTTTAGTATGTTTACCCAGTGGTACCACCATTGCCATAATGTAATTTAAAACATTTTCATCACCATTCCCCCAAACTTCTCCATTCTCTACCCCCAACCTTATTCTCCAGCTCCAGGCAACCACCAATCTACTTTCTGTCTATAAGATTTGCCTCTTTGTGGATATTTTATACAAATGGAATCAAACCATACAATACGTGTCTTTTGTGACTGGCTTCTTTCACTTTGCATGACAATACAGTTTTAAATTATTTGACCTCAATATTCTGCTTCTGAGAATAAAATGTTATACTTGCTTTCTTTGATGGGTTTGAGTATAATTTGCATGAGGCAAAACTTAGTAACCAGTTAGAGCAAGAAGGCTTTTCTCCACCACATCATCTAATCCATTTTGCCAATGTTAACATACCAGATTGTTCAAGCACAAGCTGCAGAAAACCGTGTGTTTGTGGATCCCTAAATTGATATTGTCCAGGAGAATTTTGGGGAAAAAACCCTGCAAGTTACAAACAGGGTCCATCAAAAGAGGAGTGGGTTTAAGCATCCCAAATGTAGTTTAACAGCTTTACTTGTCCTCCGTGGAAAACTGGTGATTGCAGAGTATTTAACATAAATCCATATAAACCTGTGTTTGGTGCTTGTACAGAGGGCCCTGGAGAGCTGACCCCTTAGGAAAAGCAAGTAGGAAACACAGTGAAAGCAAAATTTCTCTCTGCCCTTTCCCCCTCTTCTCGCTGGCAGGGTTGATCCTCACTACAGTTTGCTCAAATATTTGGAAGTGAATTTAGGGCCCTCCCCCCAACTTATGATTTTATAGCCAATAGGTGATGAGGTTTATTTGCATATTTCCAGTCACATAAGTAGCCGTGGAGTGGAAACAGTGTCAGACTCGATTCCTTCTCCTCCGAGGAAACCTGCCACTTCTAGCTGCCCTGCTCTCCCCTTTAAAGGGCGACTTGCTGGGAGCCGGACCTCGGCTCCAGCCTACTCCTGCCTCGGGCTCCGAGGTCCATCAATCTGTCCGCGCTTCTTCCCGTGACCTGTAGCTCCTACAGAGAGGGACGCGCTTCGAGATGCGGAGCAAAGCGCTGCTCCTGGTGGCTCTGGGCGTGTGCCTCCAGAGTCTGACCGCCTCCCGCGGAGGGCTGGCCGCCGCCGACAGTAAGTTTTGCGTGCGGACTCCGCTCCTCCTGTAAACTCGGCTCAGTGGCCACTTCCACGCGTGGTGAGGATTCGAATGAGAAAGTCTGAAGCGGGTGCAGATGCGCTCCGGGGACTCTTCTAGCCCGAGTGCGGCTCCGGAAAGTCATCGGGGCGGGATCCGCTGAGAGACGGGGAGGGAATTGTCCCTCCGATCTCGCTGGGGTAGCTCCTAGTTCCCGCTCTCTCGCTCTTTCCCGGGTTCCCGCGCTGTCCCCTCTGGCTGAGGCCCTGTTCCCCGGCGCCCGGGCTCGGCCGGGAAGGGACGGGGAGAGTGTGAGGGGCGGGACGAGGGAGGCGGGAGGAAAGGCCCAGATGGCGGTGACCGACTGGAATGAAAGGCACGCAGGCCAAGGTGACCCTGGCTTGGCAGCAGCTGCGGCTCGGCCCCCGCCTGTGGGAGCGCAGGCAGAAAGTGGCCCCTTCTCCGGGAGAAGCAGGAATCGGGCGGGAGGAAGGGTTGTCCGCATCCTAGAGGCACCGGATACTCTCACTCTCCGCGTGCAGATGGGAGTGGGGGACGCGCGACGCGTGGAGCGGAGGTCTGGGGACTCGGCATCCTGCACGCGTTCCGGCGCCGGAAGTTCACCACCTTCCACTCTTGCACGCTCCGCTCTTCTTAGCGCGCAGAAAATCTAGCGAAGGGGTGACCCTTTTGAAAACGTGGCCTCTGATTTAGGGGTTGCAAGGTTTGCACTCGGGTATCCTTACTGTCCTCTCAGCCGAGTCCCGTTCCGGGCACCGCCGGGAGGCTGCGGCTGAAGTCCAGTCATCGCCGGGGAGTCGGGGGCGTTGGAAGCCAGATGCAAATTTCTTTAATCGCGGTGTGGGGTGCGGGGCAGGCAGACAGGTGGAGGGTGGTGGTGGTGGGAGAACCAGCGCCCTGTCCGAGACCTGCCCGCAATAGAGACAGCCTGCTTCACTTGAGCCTTGGTTCAGCTAATGTACAACGGCAACTTTATAAAAAGGCAACTGAACCAAGTCATCAAAGGAGGCAGCGATTTCTTTTCTCTTCCCTTCGTGGAATTGCAGCGAGGGCGGTGTCGCTTGGATGCGCTTTCAGGCAGCAAGTTCGCAGTGGTTCAAATTATAGTCGAGTTTGTCCGTGACTTTTACTGTAGCTGAAAGTTTACCGCTGTACCGAGTTGTGGGAAAGAACATTTTTGTTAGGTAAAAAAAATGGATTCCATGAAAGCTGAATTGGATAAAAAAGACAAGTATCTTTTCTGTCAGATCAGTTTCTGTCAGGGCTTCAATTAGAAAGTCTTAAACTTGTGTGGAGGCATGTTCCCCTTGGATAGTATTTACCGCTGTCCAAGAAGATGGTAGGAACAAACTCCAGATTCTTATTTTTAAAAGTGCACCATAGTGTAGTAAAACACGCACAAATATGTGCCATCCACAGTGTAAGTTTTTCCTAGGCTCCCTTAGAGGTTCAGGAACCTAAATTCCTGGGCTAGTCAGTGTCACCTTTCCGAGTTTGGCTTCCTCAACTCTAAAATGAAGAGTTTGGACCAGACTCAGAGTTCTCATAGGCCCCTCTAATTCTTACTCTGATTTAAATGGACACTTACGTGATTCATGAATTAAATTGGATTAAATTGTATAAAAGGAGGAATCATTTTTTTAAGTAGACTTGAAATTAATCCCTTATCTTTCCCTCCTACCCTCACTCCACCCAACCTGTCTTTATAGTGTGCGTCTCCGATCACAGCAACTTTCGGCTTCGTTTCTCCTCCAAATAAGTTTAAGATATAAGAAATTCATAGCAGAAAGCTACAGGTGTGTGGGCCCCTCCTGTGGGCTCTGACTTTACTTATTCTCAGTTCATTGTAAGAAGAATATGAGGATAGGAGGCAATGCCCTCAGGTTCCTTGTTCTTGGAGCTGCCACAATCTCTGCATGGCCTTATCAGGAAACTTGAAGAACTAGGAGATGGAATGTATGGGTCAGTACTCAGTAGTTGCGGTTCTAGTTGACTGGACTTAGTGAATTTCCAGATTAACATCTGAATTAAACATGATGGATGATGACAGCAAAATAGCAGATACTACTTGGAATGGAGCAGAGCTCAGTGAGGGAGTGATTGATAGATAGCTGTATTGGAAGAGTTAGGTGGAAACTTTCACTTTCTTTCAGGCAGTGTATTTTTAGCTCAGCCCTCCTTTCTTGCTTTATTCTGGGAGGAAGAATTGGGCTATACAGTTTACTGCTTCTATTTTTACAAACATTTTTTCCCCCCTATAAAAATGAAGAGCAAATCTGCTTGTTAGGTAAGTCAGGAACACTGCCTGCATTGGAATACCTGAAAAGACTAATCGGTTCAGTCAGATAACAATACTGATTTTTTTTTCCCCTCCCCAAACTTTTTTGTTTTCATCTATTCAACTTGTTTCTTGGCATTCTACAGAAGCTGTTTGAGTCAATAACTGTGACCATCCATCTCAGAGATGATGTGAGTTAGGATAGAGTCCTTTAGGAGTGTGTGTGTGTGTGTGTGTGTGTGTGTGTGTGTGTGAGAGAGAGAGAGAGAGAGAGAGAGAGAGAGAGAGAGAGAGAATAGAAACTTCAAAGAGAATTGAATTATAATTGAGCACTTGTACCTCATGTCTTATAAATGTCAATCTTATACATCTGATAACTGAGCTGCCTTTAGAGGTCTTTTCTGGGATGCTTTATGCTCCTTCTTTTCGAGCATCAATAATATACACCCTATAAATTTATCCTTAATGTGCTTTTGACTTCTCAGCCTAATTTCATCCTTGTGAGTTATTCTCCACATTAAGATAAATTCCTTGTCTTTATGTACACACTTAGATTTTTAGCTACCTATTTAGAAATAAAGATTACATAATCAAAAATACATTAACTAGTAATTTGCCTGGTACCCCAAAATCTCCCCTTAGTGCTTAATAAAGACATATTAGGTGGGGCCAGATTGGTGTGATGGTGCTGATAAGATAAGCTGAATTCAGGATGGAGGCCCTTAGGAAGGAATACACCTTAGGTAACCCCCTACATTTTTTTTTTTTTTTTACTATGCTAAGATGGCTTTAATTTTTAAGGGGACCTGGGAAGAGGTCCTTATCCCCTCAAAAGGATAAATGCAGAGTCACTAATATAATTTCCATGTGTGGAAACAATAATTTCCTTAGTAACAATGAAGTCAAATCAGTTCATTTGCCAGCCAGGAGCAATCGTAGAGTATATTGGGACAACTTAACATACCGACTCACATTCAGGGTCCATCTATCTTCCTATCTCTATGCAGCCTACATCAGTTGCTTGAGGGCTGTAGAGGCTTGTAAAGCACATTTGTCTTTAGGATGCTGAGACATCCTTGAGGGTTACAAACACCTGTAGTGTGAAAATTCCTATCAGAACACCAGAGGGAAGGTAAGACTGTCGTTTCTGATTTCATATATTGAACTGACATAGAATTGAAAATATCACATACTATATAGAGTAGGTACTGTTTTCCTGTCAAAGGCTTCATTAGGCTTTCTATAACTTAAAATGAAAAATAACTTCCTTGGAAAGTGAAATAAAAGTCTCCAAATACAAATTTGCTTGAGAATGTATGAATTTCCCATTATTTTTCTGTACAAGCTATGTACCCAACATTCAATGTTGATTGCAGGAAACTGGAGCTCTCAATGAGCCATATAGATAATCTGATACAGGATCTATGGATTGAAGAGAGAGAGAGAGAGAGAGAGAGAGAGAGAGAGAGAGAGAGAGAGAGAGAGAGAGAGAGAGAGAGAATGTTCAAAGCTAGCCTTAACAATTACAAATAATATTCTTAGTCATTTCAAAACCGTCAGCACCACCTTGTTGCATAATTCTAGGGAAAAATAGACTAAAAGCGAGTGGAGTTGTGCAAGGCAAGAGTCTTAGTATCCGTTTGGCAAGTAGGTGGTGGGTGAGATCTGTCTGCCAGGTTTGCTCAGATTATTCCTGCTTTAAAAAGACTGCTAATCGAACATGTTAAAATAAGACCATTCGCGAGGAGGCATGAGTTATTTGATGGGGAGAGATGTAGGCGAGGGTGAAACTAATTTAGTTTTAAAATTTTTGAAGCATTTTCTAACAATAAAGGAACTTCTTGGGTATTTAAAGCAGAAGCAGATTAAAAATCTACAATAGTATTTTCCACTGTCAGATAAATAATAAGGCCACCAGTGTGCTTTCCAGTTAGGAAGAAAAAGGAAGACCTACATCTTCAAATAGTATGAAAGGCAGAGTGTATTCTTGATGGATGAGTGGACTTCAAGTTCAATTTTACTATATGGAAAAAATGAAAAAAAGCTTTAAATATCAATAGTTTACTACAGTCTTTTATTTGAACAAATTATCTTAAGAATGTTTAAGTGTTAGAGATGTGTGTGTATGTGTCTGTGATCAACTTGCTGCATATAATAAATCACTTAGCAAGTAACCACAATATTATTTAAGGAATTTTGAAAAATAAAAAGGAAAAATTGGCCAGTTCTCAGGTAATTATATGATAAGGTTGGTTCAGATGCCTGTCTTTCCTTATATCATTCTTATATTTATTTTCGGCCTCCCTTTTGCAATGTTATTTGAAATTACAGGTTTTCAACCTTTGAGCTGTGAAAAGTGAATACGTTTAGATAAGAAATTAGACGTATTGCTAAGCAACCTCAGTTATTTATCTTCTGAAAGTTTTAAATAATGAAATCTAAAATCTACAAGTTATTACCTTCTTATAATGAATAGATAGGTTTTTTTGACTTTTTTTTTACTTGACAAAAAGTTCAATAATTTTCCTTAATATAACTTCCCTTTGACTGTGCTTGCTTTGTACAACAGTCCGATTTCATCTGCAATACAGTTTCAGTGTTCACTCTGATTTTATATGTACTGTCTACAAATACCTTGTGAAGATTTATCAACATTTAGATTTAGTGTCCAGAGAGAGATAAACTAAAGTTCTCTTTCGCTTCCTACTCATTTTGGGATTAACTATGAAGAACCAAACCAAAGTGAATTTTTCCCCAAACCAGCTTTGCAGTAGTTTTTAAAGCTCTGACTGTGTGTGGAAGACTGTAAAGATGTAAGTGGGAAAAGAAATATTTGGGGAAAGAGTTAACCATGGCTCATATATAGCACAGGTATTTCTGAACAACTCACTAAGTGACTTTTTTTTTGAACATTTTGAACTGATGTGTCTGGCCATGGGGGTAGGAACCATTCCATACAAAAGCTGCTTCATGCTACTAGCTTTTCTTATTGCTAATATTTTTAAAAATTATGCTGGCGAAAAGGAAACAATCTTTCCTCAAATAAGACTTATTGTATCGTATTATGGGAAAACATTCCTTTGATGTAATCAAGATTTAAAGAGGGTGAAGTGATATATGAAATACATGGAACTATATAATGTGATCGCCATAAGAATGAGCTTTGAATTGGAACCGAGAGACCTGGGTTCTGGTCCCTACTCTCTCTCCCACTATTAGCAGCATGACCTTGACCAATTCATATCTTGAGATAAGATTGAATTAACTGAGGAATTTCAAATGAGTTACACGTACACACACACATACATATACACACACACACTGACTGAAGGAGAGGATGGAAGATGTAGGAGAGATCAATATTGCTTAACTCAGAGCTATTTTAAGGCTGTCTCTGTCAACTTTGGTTACCCCTGGAGGATCAATCATTCTCTTGCAATCCACATTCTGTTTTTTTTTTTTTTTAATTTTAGAAATAAAAATAGTATTGGTGGTGGCTACTTATGAACCTAAAACATAATATTCCAGCAAAACAAAAACAAAAACAAAAACAACAAAAACAAAAACAAAAACAAAACCACCAAAAAAACCAACCCTCCAGCTAACTTCCTATGCAATTTTTCCTTCTCAGAAATTACAGGAGGAAATGATTTTATGGACATTGAAAGTAAATTTGCTCTAAGGACGCCTGAAGACACAGCTGAGGACACTTGCCACCTCATTCCTGGAGTGACAGAATCTGTGGCTAACTGCCACTTCAACCACAGCAGCAAAACATTTGTGGTGATCCATGGCTGGACGGTAAGAGACGCTCTTTAGGAAGGAGTGGATTGGGGTGGACCCGGCATCCTGCCCAGCTTGCCCTCCATGTTGGGAACCCAATGACGGGTCTCCACATCCCATACTTACGCGAACTTTCTGATGGCTTTGCTTCAAAATTGAGTGAAGGCAATTCTAGCTCGGTCTGAGATTGTGGAACCTGAAATCCCAGGTTCATGAGTACTTCCTCCAGACAGTGCTGACTTTCAGACCTCGTTTTACCACGGTCCCTAGTTAGTGCCCTTGAACCAGCTATGCCTATGAGGTGGAAAACCAGGCTTTACTCAGCTACAGAGCGGAATGTAGATTATCATTCTGGGGAACTGGTGGAAACCTGACACGATGTTGATTCATCCAGCACATCACCAATTGTCCTTTTGTAAGGAAGACAACATGTGAGGGTGAGGAGAGGGCTGGAGTGGAGTGAGGAATTGTTGGTTCCAGTCCTGGCTTTGCTGTCCTCCAGTTCGGTGATAGGGATCAAGCCACTTCTCAGCCCTGTGCCTCAGTTTACTGACCTGTAAAACAAAGAGGTCAGACTAGCTGTCCCTCTTCTTCCAACATTCTCTAATAGTAAACCTTAGGGAAATTTTCTAGAGCTGAAAGAGGGCTAGACAGGTAACTGTCATGAAGATGAAACGGTTGTTAATTTTATTTTAAAGTATATGAATAAAATAGTTCTCTCTAGATATGCCAGATGGTCACTCTATGTGATGCAATTCCTATTTAACTGCTATAGTTGTATTTTAATATTTTAAATTTCTAGTGAGCAGATTTTATTGTTTATTAAAAAGGACATATATAAAATGGATGGTTAAAAAGATATTACCTTTCCTTTATGTCAGAGCTTGTGAATATGGTAATAGATACTAAATCCTAATGAGATTAATTAGCTAATGGCTGATATACTTCTAGTCCTGTTACTGACCATAAAGGAAAATTATTATAACTTTTATGGAGATGAAGGCAACTTCAACAGAATTTACATGCTTGTTTATTTTAATAAAATACACCTATTTACTCGTGTTAATATAGTAAATTACATGTTTTATGATAAAGCACAAATTCCTAACATAAATCTTTTCGATATTTTAAGAGATTTAAATAGGAAAAATTAATCTTTAGTGGTTTCAGAGACATTTTGGTTGTATCTAGAACTTGGCTTTTAATACTTTTCAAAAAAGTTTAAGCTTAATCAACACTTATATGATGGGGATAAATTGAATATCTCAGTCTTATCCCTGAGAGAATTTTGTACTTGAGGGATTTGTTTTTAGAAACATGTTTCTTTCTCACACTAAGATGACACAACTAAGCCAGTTTCAGTAGATGATGCTCGCTCCTATCATTGGTCCTACTGGCCACTAAGCCCACTTACATTCTTCACATCGTGGCCCTGGCATGTGGAGTGCCTGGGCTCAGAGGCTTGGCCGCTGGCTGGGGGACTGAGTTTCACTGCACAGAACTGGTGGGTCTGTTCAATAATTAATCCAGGATGCTGGATAACTGACCTCAGCTTATCTCAGTGAACGTCCTGGCTGGTTCAGTTGGTCTGTCTGGTGCAGGTGGCAAAGAGGTCTTCAGTTCAGCGACATGTCTGAGAATCAAAGATTTTAAGAATGGGTACTAATTTCAGGAATCTCAGAAGAAAAATCTAGAAAACAATATCTTTTCAGAGTTGAAGAAGGTGGGTACTTGGACTCCCCACCCCTCTGGGCTACTTACAGCATTATATGTGTTGAATTAAAAAAAAAAAGGAAGGGTTAGGTTTGTTGTTAGGCAGTTAATACAAGTATCAGTCACAGTAGGAGTAAGTTGGGTTACTTGCTCTTTGACAGGTTGCCTAACTCGGAGACACTGCTAGTGCAGAAAAACTCCTAATAGGGCCTTAGAGCAAGCAAGATTGTCTTGCCTTATCTGAGGTAAACTGAGTGGCACAAGGGCTGAAGACTAAGGGGAGGGACGAACTTCTGCAGCTTTGTCATGAGCAACCCAAAAGAACGCTTAGTGTGCAGTATGCATAGGGCACAACTCAAAAGAATGCTTAGCATGCAGTGTGCATAGGACATCTCACAGAAGGCAGTGTAGACACAGCTGTGCTGGAGCTGTGCCACCTGCTTGGGTTTCACAGACCCATGCTTTCAGCACGGGGCTGTCATTGTGATGTAGGAGGTCCTCACCCCTGACTGAAAGGAGGAGGGCTTAACATTGCTTTCTGAAGAAATCACCCTCTCTTGAGAGGCAGCTGCACAGAGTGGCTAGACCCCAACCTTGAATACAGGAGAAGGAGGGCAGGACCAATTTCTCAGGGTCTTGTGCGAGGTGGGCGTTCCACCGGTTCCCTCCAAGGCCCAGGCTGCACCCAGACGTGAAGCAGCCTCACTGAGACATGTTGAAAGAAGATTTAATTAAGTTCCTAATGGGCTAACATCACGTTTGTGCCTTTTGTTTTTTGTTTTCTCTTCGTGCTTGAAATAGCTGTAGAGCTGGTGTCTTATCACTGCAAGTAGATTGGGAACCAGAATGGTCACACGAATAAATTTATGAGGTGGAGGGTAACTCTGAGATCACCAGAGTCTGGCCCCTGTGTTCTGTAGGTGGTGGGTAAGGAGAAAGTGGTGTCTGCGTTCACAGAAGTAGTTAGTAGAAGAGCTGGGACTGGAACCAAGATCCTTCTGATTCTCAGGCCTGCTTGTTCCTACCACAGAGCACAGCAACGTGGTGAAAAACTGCAGTTTGTTAGTGTCAGGAGTGAAGGGAGAGCTCATTTTTTGATAGTTCTCATCTAGAAAATAGACAAAGCAAAATGGAAGCATAAATCTGAAAGAACCCACTACATAAGCTCAGAGTTCCAAATTAAGTCCCTTGGTGAGGAAATTCAAGACTCCTATTTTTTTTTTTTCTATTGAAAGAATATAGGTTTTATAGGTCTCTCCTGAAAAGGTGCCTTAAACTTGGGTTTCAGAATCTTCTTTGTTGACTACATAGTTGACTGAACTTCACTGTGGCTTTGATATGATCTGCTCTCAGCTTATATCAGGGGTGGGTAGACTTGGGGATTCAAATCAGGGTGTTGCTGTGTCCAAACTTAAGGCAGGATGGTGTGGAATTCTATAACCTGCAGTTTTCTCATGTATTTCCAAAGTGTGCATCTTTGCACAGGTGTCCAATTTCTCCTCTCTGAAAACATAAATTAAAATTCTACATAGGGCGGCCAGTTGGCTCAGTGGTTGGAGCGCAACGCTCATAACACCAAGGTCGCTGGTTTGATTCCTGCATGGGCCAGTGAGCTGTGCCCCCCACAACTAGATTGAAAACAACGACTTGTCATGGCGCTAATAGGTCCTGGAAAAACACACTATTAGGAAAACCAATATTTCCTAATAAAAATAAAAAAAATAACTTAAAAAAATTCTACATGAATAGAGTTAATTTGAGGACCCCCCAGTTCTTTTGACTTTGAATTTTGGGGCCTTTATTAACAAGAAGCAAACAATTACCATTGGTAGTCTGCCGATCTCAAACAGGACCAATATAATAATTTAGGAATTGTGACTATTAAACCTCATTAATTTCTAGTCTGATAATGAAGAATTTGAGAGAACTGTGAAAAAGTCTGAGCCAAAGCTGGTCATTTCCTAAGAGACTGATAAAGCAAACTTACCTTCTGATAGGAAAGATTAGTATGTTTAAAACTATTTTTTTTCATTAGCACATCAAATGTTGCATCAAAGTGACTCTTTAAAGAAAAGAGTGCCTTTACATCCTCCAAAATAATTCTGTTGGGAAACACTTATGAGTCTAATTGAAAGTATTGAAACTGAATTTCTTTTAAAGTAATTTGTAGCTCTGTTGCCAAATTTTAACTTGTTCAGATTGATCTTTCCTTTTAATACTATAAAATATTGATGTTTTACTGAATTCATAAAATGTGCTTTTAAAATTGAAAGTGTGGTAAACCGCAGCCCTTCATCCTTGAGCTCAGCACATCCCGTCTTCTGGCATACTCAAATTTGCCTCAGGAAGGGTAGGCACAAGTCTCTAACAGTGTTCTGTGTGGTTTGATTCTCCTGTCTGGGCCTATGGGCTTCCTTGTGGGTTTTTTTTTTTTTTTTCATTTAATGTCGGTGTATTGGGCTGACGTATCTGTGATAAGTTGTGGGTGGGTATTTTAAGAAAGCTTGTATCATCCTCTTTAGGTGACAGGAATGTATGAAAGTTGGGTGCCAAAACTTGTGGCTGCCTTGTACAAGAGGGAACCCGACTCCAACGTCATTGTGGTGGATTGGCTGTCGCGAGCCCAGCAGCACTATCCAGTGTCTGCCGGCTACACCAAGCTGGTGGGAAAAGATGTGGCCAGGTTTATCAACTGGATGGAGGTGAGACTGGGGGAAGAAGCCTTGTGGGTCTGAAGGCCTTATGGCTAGAGGTGGACAAATGGCTGGTCTTTGTTCCTTTTCCCTTAGATACACATATTTTCTGGGTCCGTTCAAATCTGCAGAATGAGCGTGGGCACTATTTTTTTTTTTATCCAAAAGCTGTGTTATGATAAGAATGATCAAACCATAAAGCCAAGGCATAGTCCTACTCTGCCCTGTCCTTTGATATTTTCATAGTGAATAGACCTGCTGAGACTAGGAACTCAGTGGGCAGAACACAGAAAAGCTTGTTATTTCAGGGCAGAGGAAAGGCGTCATGTTCAGGCCAATCTTTCCCTACCAGTTGGCTGGCACATGAAATTTTATCCTGGCTTTGTCTCCTTAGGATACCAATCTCTCTGATGAAAATATTAATAGTTTGTATTTCTTAGTGTGGATTAAGGATCCAGATTTCTGTTGAGGGTTAGGGGAGTGATGGAGTCTAGCTGGGAAGAAAACGGCTGGGAATATCTATCTGTAGGATGTGAGGTGGCTGAGGGTTGGGAGTTCTGACTTAGCTGCTGCTGTGTTTCCCTGAAAATAAGACCAGGTCTTATATTAAGTTTTGTTCCAAAAGACGCATTAGGGCTTATGTTCAGGGGATGCCATCCTGAAAAATCATGCTAGGGCTTATTTTCCGGTTAGGTCTTATTTTTGGGGAAACATGATAGTTTTACCTACAGCACTCTCTGAGGCCATCCTCTGAAAATTGCCTTTGAAAAGTTTCTTGGGGTTGCAAGAAAGCTAATACTCTGACATGGCCAAATTATTTAAACTAGATACTTGTTGGTAAACAATAAGCTATGTTTATTGAACTGACCATTAAATGATAAAAATTCTTATCTTGGCTCTTTTGCTAACCAGGAGAGTGAACTTGGCAAATCAGATCACCTCTCTGGACCTCAGGCTTCGCATTTGTTGAATGTGGAGGCTGGACCATATGTGTCTGTGGTCCCTTCCTCCTGTAATATTGTCTGATTTTCAGTCATTGTTTGGCTAACCTTAAAGAATAAATTTATATAGGGTAGTTAGAGTAGGGAATAATACATTAAAGTTAAATATGTGTGTGTGTGTATCTATATGTATACATATGTCTGTATCTATACCCTATATAAATATACACATACATATATTTTCAGATGTATGCAAATTCAGATTTCCATACATTTCAATTTCAGATATATTTAAAAACTTTCTAATTAAGAGAAAATCTCAACACTAGAGTATATGCTTTTCTTCTCTGTAACACAAAATTAACATAAGTAGTATTTAGTATTGTCTGTATTTTGAAAATAATATTTATATTCATTTTATTTTGCTTAGCTTTGATCTTTTGCAAAGAACTGTAAGAACCCCTTTTTCCTTTTTCTCTTCCAAAGGAGGAATTTAACTACCCTCTGGACAATGTCCACCTCTTGGGATACAGCCTTGGAGCCCATGCTGCTGGCGTTGCAGGAAGTCTGACCAAGAAGAAGGTCAACAGAATTACTGGTAAGAAAGCACTGCCACTTGTCTTATCACAAGGGCTGAGATGCCTGTCATTCTGAAAAAGAATGAGAATATTTGTCAAATATCCATGTGTGTGTGTATGTGTGTGTTTGTGTTCTTCTGGGTTTGCCCAGCCACTTGATTATTTCATGGGAGGGCTCTTTATCTGCAGTGAGATAGAATATGGGTCTTTGCTGTCTTGGGCCAACCATCTACTGGCAGGAAAAGAGAAATAGAGCAGAGTTAAGCACAGAGAGCCCAGCGGTGTCCCTCTCCTGTCTACCCCGGGCGTTGGTAGTGTGTTGCACGTATGTCACTCTTCACATCAGTACTGGGAAAAATGAAAAAGGACCAACACAAGAGACCATTTGGAAAAAGGAAGACATTCATTTCGGCCAGTGGTAATAGATGGTTTATCATGTATATAGAGAAAGGAAGAACCTACCACTGTTTAAAGGCCTCTCACCAGGTTCAGAAATAACTTACGAAAGGAAATCAAGTCACCCTGAGTGAAAATTGCTATTTAATGGCTAGTTTAAGAGACTCAAGTTACATTTTAGAAAGAGCTTAAATCTGTTTGGTGATGTTCAGTAATTTAAAGAGCCAATCATTATCGATAAGAATCTGTGTGGCTGTCACTTATACTCCAATGATGAGCAAGAGAATGCTAAGGTGATAGTGATGGAGACTAAAACTAATAGGAATTTTAAAGTCTCTGGTCCTTTCCCCCCCCATTAAGGCCTAGATCCAGCTGGACCTAACTTTGAGTATGCAGAAGCTCCCAGTCGCCTTTCTCCTGATGATGCGGATTTTGTAGACGTCTTACACACATTCACCAGAGGGTCACCTGGTCGAAGTATTGGAATCCAGAAACCAGTAGGGCATGTTGACATCTATCCTAATGGAGGCACTTTTCAGCCGGGATGTAACATTGGGGAAGCTATTCGTGTGATTGCAGAGAAAGGCCTTGGAGGTAAATATGATTTAGAAGTTAATTAAACGTAAGTTGTGTTCTTAACTCTTATTGACCCAATGTCCTACCCATTCTCCACAAGTATGTAGTTTTAATATAGACATTTAGCCAAGATATGTTTCTGAAGAAGTCTGTCATATTCAGCATGACCACCTTAGAGGTTAGTATTTCCTGTGGTCAGTCAGACATTTTCCCTTTTATGTCTTATGATTTAGACTACACTGAGTACTGCAGTTGGTAGTGACAAAAGACAAGAAAGGTGAGACACAGACAAGAAAACTCCATTGCTTTTGATAATGGAAGCATCAAATGTTATCTGGACACATGTTTTTATACTTTGAATACAATTGCAAAGCCAATAGAGCTTTTTTGAATTTTACTGAAAACAAAGGACGTATTCATTAGTCCACATTTCTTTTATCAGCCTTTTAAAGAGATGCACATATCAGAAACATATCACCATTTTCTAACAATAACTATTCCAAAAATTTAAGAAGAAAATATAATTTAATATAGTTTAATATTTACTTTAATAATCATGCGAGCTTGTGTTAGATTTATTATTCGCTTTAAAGGAACTTTGCATACTTTGTGGACAATGGGACATACCTGTAGATAATATGCTCAAGACTTTTGTACATGTTATAAAACTACAGTATAATGTTATAATACTATTTTCAATAATTATAAAAGTTTATGATAAGAGATACACTCTTATGACAATGGTGATTTCTATGATTCATTTAATATAAAAATTATTAGTTGTGACAAAACGCTTGAATTATCCATAGTATCTATGATAAGATACTTTTCATTTAATAATTATGCTCTTTATGATGTTGTTTCTAGAAGTATGTTTCTAAAAGCATCTGGAAGTATTTTATGCTTTCAATATAAGAGAAGGATGTGATAAACTGTGGGAAATCAACTTCTAGCTTATATGTCTCTTATTATAACTTCCTAAATATACTCACAAATATAAAGCCAAAGTCCCCTATAAATTTGCATCTTGTACATTCTTGGAGGTAGGAGAGAAGCTGCTGCCAAGAGTACCTCCTTAAATAGGACATACAATCAAGGACTAGATCCTGAGGTCATTTTATTCTAACACCTATTCTGAGAGTTTAGAGGTCTAAACTCTTTTAGACCTGCAAAATGAGACACTCATTGTGGATTTTCACAGAGTTGAAATTTTCTTTGTGTCTCTTTTCCCCCAGATGTGGACCAGCTCGTGAAGTGCTCCCACGAGCGCTCCATTCATCTCTTCATTGACTCCCTGTTGAATGAAGAAAATCCCAGTAAAGCCTACCGGTGCGGTTCAAAAGAAGCCTTTGAGAAAGGGCTCTGCCTGAGTTGCAGAAAGAACCGTTGCAACAACTTGGGCTACGAGATCAATAAGGTCAGAGCCAAAAGAAGCAGCAAAATGTACCTGAAGACCCGTTCTCAGATGCCCTATAAAGGTAAGCTGGAGACTACTGTAAAGAGGAAAATCAGTGTGACCCAATGTTTTATCGTGTTCATTGCATCACATGTACTGATTCTGTCTATTGCAACAGAGATAATGAAATGTTACTGAATCGTGAGCACTTATTTATGTTTGTTGGTAGAGAGGGGTTGCACAGATCCACTTTACCGAAGCTCCAAATGCCTGTTGCCAGAAAGGCACAACCTGCACTAACTACCCAGTGCAGCCGCCCTGCTGGCCACTGTCCTCTGTAATTGTGACCACTGGCACGGGCCAGCCATTAACACCAGGCTCAGAGCTAATTTGAAATCATCCATCCAGAGTCAGCAAACTATGGCCCACAGGCCACATCCAGCCCAACACCTGCTTTGTAAATAAAGTTTTATTAGAATAAAGTCACATGCATTCCTTTCTGTACTGACTAAGGTTGCCTTCCTGCTACCACAGCAGAGTTGAGGAGCTGGGACAGAGACTGTATGTATGGCCCACAAAGCCTTAAATATTTACTATCTGGCCCTTTACAGAAAAAGTTTGCCAACCCCTAAAGTTTGCTTTAAGTGAAGGCAAGAACCACCTGTATTTTAAAATACAACTTTTCCTGGAAGGGTAGACTATACCAAACCTCCTAAGATATTTCCATTTTGTCATGAGTTTGTTCACAGTTGAATTTCAAATGTGGCAGCTTGTTCAGAGCAAGACCTCTGAACAAGCAGGAGACAGGAGGGGAGATAATCAGATAAACCTGGCGAGAGGTGGGAGTCTGAGGGAAGGGATGATATTGAAGAAGAGTTCCCCAAGGAAAATGCATCTGATAGAGGCACCCATTTGTAATGTGATTTGTGAGACTCTGTAGAGGTGCATTTGGTGGCCCAGAGATTTGGAGCACCTGTAATTCGAGGAAACCTTTTAAGCAATGGGGAAATCCTTAGTTTCCTTGACTCTTCAGATTGCAGAAGTGTGTGTGAGGTAGAGAGGAGAATGTAATCTTCTGAAGATGCGGACAGGTCTCGTTCAGCTCCAGGCGTTCTGTGTAGTGCCCCTCGGCCACTCGACACTGCACCAGTGTCTCCGGGGCACTTCTGCTCTGGTCTGTGGTGATGCCTGCAAGGGTTCCATTTAACCCCAAACTCTATTTCTCTTTACCCTTTCGTAACTGTGTCTTAAGTCTGCTGTCTTTCCTATCCCCTTATCTTCTCCCCCATCTCATCTACTCAGAGTTTTTTTTTGTAGAGATGGGAGAGCAGGGAGGAGATGTTTAAGTTCAAGTACCTGATTCCAGAAGCTGTTCCTAATACAGAAGTTTAGGAACTGTCAGTCTTTCCGGCCTCACTGGTGATTCAATGAAATAAGTTTTATTGTGAGCCTGTTATACACCTACTCTGTGCTAGATGATGGGGGAACAGAGGATGACCCTAAACCCAGGGTCCTCTGACCTGAAGAAGCTCACACACAGGATAGGGAAGTCAGACATACCCATGAAACATGAAGAAACGTAGTCACATACAGTGACACAGTAACAAATGCCGAATATGCTTGGTACAGATGCTAAGGGACAAGATGGCCAAGGACGGGCCGGAATTAATAGAGGAAGCATCATGGGTTTTTTGGCTTCGTGATTTGATCTCCCTAGTACCTCATCAAAGATGACTATTTTCTAAGACTGTTTGGCAATGCAGGTATACCCGGATTCTTCCTCTCCACTTCAACCAAACTTTTCTGAAAGGAAATAGCATTCAAGATCTGAATTTTCTAGTAGCAAACACTGTAGTGACATGAAGAAATCTTTTTAAGCCACCCTGATAGTCGTGTGTGTGAGCACATCCTGCTTGATCGCTAGTGAGATACCGTCTGTGGTTCTGAATTGCCTGCTTTTGTGGGGCTGTGATGTTTCCATACAAACTCATCAGTGCTTGTTCTGATTTTCTCCCTGTAGTCTTCCATTACCAAGTAAAGATGCATTTTTCTGGGGCTGACAGTGAGACACAGACCAACCAGGCCTTCGAGATCTCACTGTACGGCACTGTGGCGGAGAGTGAAAACATCCCTTTCACCTTGTGAGTAGCCACGGGACACGACCTGCAGCATTTGGGTTTGTGATGGCACTGTGACCTGCCATCACCATTGGCCTGTGGGACAGAAGAGGAGTAGGACACCTAGAAAAGAAATATGTAATAGAGTTTTTAAAAAAGCTATTTGGCAAAAGATGTTCATAACATTGGGACATAGAATGGCATAAATTAGAAACAAAGTTTAAGTGTCCAGCATTGAGGCCATGGTTAAGGGAATTGTGCTTTAACAAATCAATAAAATCAATCTAGCTTGTAAAAACTGTAGTTATACAAAGCGAGGTAAAACGTGACCAGAAGTAGAAGGTAAAATCTGAAGTGAACAAAGAATAGAGAACTGTATGTACACTATGATTGTTACACAGTACATATATGTTCACATATCAGTGTCAACTGAAAGGGAATATATGAAAATAATGTCTCTGAAAATTGGCTAATTTTTTTCTCTTCAGAATTGTACTAAATAGTTCATATTGTTAGGATAAAAGTTGGAATCGATGAAAGGGTTGGTGATATCTTTTGAAATACACTAAATGCCATGGATAATTTTCTTGAGTATTTTGTTGGACATTTTGTGCATTTTTAAAATATTCCCCAAACAATGAAGCTATTTACTTCTCGGGAGGAAGAAAGGGGGGTAACATCCCAATTTCCAGAACTAACCAAATATGTTGATTTTTGTATTCAGGCCTGAAGTTTCCACAAATAAGACATACTCCTTCCTAATTTACACGGAAGTAGACATTGGAGAACTGCTGATGTTGAAACTCAAATGGAATAGCGACTCATACTTCAGCTGGTCCGACTGGTGGAGCAGCCCCGGCTTTGCTCTGGGGAAGATCAGAGTAAAAGCGGGAGAGACTCAAAAGAAGTAATTACGTTTATTTTTCTCCATTCCCTTCAGACTCACTCTAATGTCATTACTAGAGATAGTATTTCTGGAGCCATCAACGTTCAGGTGAAACCTTACTAAGCTTTGTCTTTAAAACTGTATCAGCTAGATGATTACACCTATAATTTTTTTGATGGGGAGGATGTGCTTTAATTATCACACTAAGGAAATAATAGTGTTTCTGCATTTCCTGGAAAGACAACATACGCCCTGCATCAGACACAGTTATGAGTGAGAACCCAGATTAGAATCTCAGCTTCTTATTTCACACAGTTTCTTGCAGGCACAAAACAGTGATAGAAAGAATCTTGGAGCTGTTGCTTTGACATTCAAAGAGTAAAACCAACCCCTTCAAGAAGGATGAGGTTCGAAAGAGAATCTGATCCTGTCTTCCGGGTCCCACCCCACATATATCTATAAAATGAAGTGCATAGAGAGGATTGAAAACTTTCATACTAAATAAATTTAAAAAAAAAAATGAAGAGGTTGTGGAGAAGCAGAGCATTTGTTTCTCTAGCAGGTCCAGTGGGAGGCTGGTTTGCGAATTCCCTAACGCAGATACTAAGAGGTGGTGACCTGAGTCTTGCATCATCTTTTGGTGAAAGCCTTGCGATTTTAAGGCTGTTTGTATGCCTGTCTACACTGATTAACCAGCTTTATTACTGCACAGTGGGTTAGGCCCTCAAAGAACCCTCTGATTCAGGTCTTCAAAGATCCCACTGACCAGAGTGGCCTGAGTGTACACAGTTAATTACTGGGAATATCAAAACAATTAATCAGACTGATCATGTAGGATTTACACAGCCCTGAGCGAACCATACATTTTTGAATAGTCCTCTTTATTGTCCCACATGGTGTGTTAACATCCATTTTCTTCTACAGGGTGATCTTCTGTTCCAGGGAGAAAGTGTCTCGTCTGCAGAAAGGAAAGGCAGCTGTGGTATTTGTGAAATGCCATGACAAGTCTCTGAATAAAAAGTCTGGCTGGTGAGCATCATGGGTGAAGCGCTGCGGGTGCCCGAGCTTGCCGCTGTGGGGCGCTGCTGCTCGCGGCGCTCTCCAGCCCAGACCCGCAGGCCTGCGCTGGTTCTCGTGGTCAGAACCTTCCGGGGGACTTGCTTAGCCCTTCCGTATACACCTCAGACTGGTCCATTCGCTTTGGACAGCATTTTCTCTTGTTTTCTCTCTCTTTCTGTTTTTCTTGCCTTCTCTTACTTTCATCCCAGGTATACTTTTTAGATTTTACTTCACTTCCTGAGCGATCACAAATTTTTCACTTGGGCGTTTTCCTGGACTGTGTCCCTGCCGCCTTTACGATCCTCTGTACAGAGCATACGGTGCAAGTTAATAGTCACGTGACTGTGGTTGCGGCTCCTCCCGGGATGTAACCAGGGGAGCAAAACATGAGCTGCAGCCACGTAGGCCTTCTCGATTCTCCAAAGGGGCAGCCACAGAGCAGCCATCTTAAAACCCCAAAGGTGGGGCGCTAATGGAGTTCGAGTATAGGGGAAGGTTCTTTTTTCCATCTCAAAACAACTTCCTGGCTCTTTCCTACCTGACCTTTAAGGCTAATCCACATGGCAGCTGGCAGCTGAATCTTTCCAGAACGTCAGTAAGAAGGGGAGACTAAGCATGTGACCTCCCCATCCTTTCCTGAGTTCTTGAGCTGCGCCACGTGCATTCCTCCACTGCTTCCCGTGCCAGATACCAAGTGCTAGTGGGAGTCACTCATAAAGAGGGCAAAGCTTAGATCACGTCCTACAAGCCAGTGACACAAGGAACAATGGGAAAGGCCCGTTACAATGTCGTCTG